>NW_020799095.1:130751312-130965166 GCF_003259725.1 Athene cunicularia
AAAAAAAAAAAAAAAAAAAAAAAAAAAAGGGCAGTAAGGCAGAAAAGATAATTTTCCAGACATCTGGAAGCTTTCAAACCTGAGGCCCTCAAGATCTCAGCACACAGTCATGTGCCAGCAGTTGGCTGTTTCTCAGTGGACACTCCTGTACTGTGGATTTTTCTGCTTGGGGCATATAGTCTGACTGTCTGACTTACATTACTGGAAATAATGTAGAAGGAAGTTTGTTTAGTTGGGCAAGATTTATACATGACATCTAATCTGTTGTGGATTTAGTTATTTTAATTGCTTTTAGAATGCTCAACACAGATAAAGACTCTAAGTTATGCTAAGGAAAAGATTGTAGCATTTGAATTTGGGGATAGTTCATTTAACTGTATGCTTATTCAGTTAAGAGGCTGCAGGTACAGCATTACCGTAATGACTCTTCATTGTTCGTACATTCATTCATCCCATCCTAGAAAACGATGCCTATATTGGCATTCTAAGGCTTTGTTGAATCCTGCTTTGAATCACTGCCAGGGTATTTGACATTTGCTTCTGCATCTTTTTATTTATTTTATGGAGCACTGAATATTATTAAATAGGAGAACATTCCAGTTTACTCCAATGGGAGTAAATAACTTTAAGTTTCTCATCTCCAGCTGTCATAACAATGAATCATCTGATATTTCCATATTTAATATTATTAGGTTATTTAAACTCTTGCATCTAAGAATTGTTCAGTGAATACATACTTTAAATTTACTCATCATGTAAGAAGGTTTTTGATCCGTGATTGAACACCTAGTCAAGAAAACATCAATGTGTAGGACCCAGGATTTTTTGCACCTAAGCCCGGTGTTGTGATGAGTACCACCCAGTAGTGCTGTTTTCCCAGCTCTGGTCAGTGGCAACAACATTTCAAATAATCCCACCCCAGGCTGTGACGTGCCAGTTTCAGTGGCAGGCTTGTTTATACAGCCATACTGGGCACTGAATTAGGTAATTGGTCTGTCTCTGGGAGCAAGCTTTCTGTTGTGAAACCACAGCCTTAATGACTTAAAATTGTAAGTCCTTGAATGTTTTTTGTTGTGATTTCTTTTTCTCCAGTGTACACACTAGTGAATGCGATTTAATTCAGCCTCCAGAAAGGTTCAGCTAGCTTGATGAGACAAAGTTGCCTTCTGTAAGATCAGATCAACACTAAACGATCATTTAGTTCAGTATATCTTTCTGCAAGGAAATGGGACTCAAAACAGACTGGTAAAACTCTACAGTCTTACACTGCAGTCTCAACACTGAAATGTTAGAGAATGTCATGCAAAATCAAGCTGAAATTTCAACTACTACTTTTTAAAGTGTCCAAGTGAAATATGCAAGCAGACTCCCATAGAAAAATGCTATTGGCTTTAACACACAAAAAAAAAAAAATGTACAAAAATGAACAAACCCTCACCTTTTCTAAAGTAATTACCTGTACTTAGTTAATCCTATTTTTTCATATAAAAACAAAGATACAAAATTAAAATTCTGAAACTAAATTTGAAAAAGAACTCAAAAAGCTAATACTTTTATTAAAAATATTAATGAAAAATTACTGTTGGACAAAGTACTCTGCCAGATTTCAGCCCGGTCTATTTAAATTGAAAGCTTTTCTTTAGAAAAAAATATTGAACACGAAAGTGTCTTACAGGCCTTTCATAGGGTAGCAAAATAAACATACTGTTTGTATTAAGATTAAAAAAATAATTCTGTTGGCGTTAGAAGGGATTTAGCATTTACATATACCCGTGTTACAATTGGAACATTTAACACAGCTTTGATTTATGAATATTTGGATCAGTGTTTAACAATGTGGCCCCTTACTCTACTTTTGAAGAGTTGGAAAAACATTGCCCAAAGAAACTAAGTTAGTATTGTTGCTTGCCATCACATCTTTCACATAATTCCTGCAATATTGTGAAAACTACAATAGAATTCCTGTCAGGAGTATTTCTGTAGGTCTGGAATCTAATATACATCATTACACTTCAAATTTAGCATCATTTGTTCTGCAGCAAATTCTGGTTAAAATGAAAATACCTTAGTGGAAAAAAATACATTTGACTTTTATATGAAATAAACTATTTCAGACTTTTCTGATATCTTTGTTGCCTCATTTTGGCTTGATTTAATAGTTCCCTTTTTGGAGAAAAGCTTTGGATTCATGTTATACAGAACTTTCTACAGTTGGATTGATAAAAGAAGAAGGGAATCTGTCTAGATTAAATTGTAGGACTGAAGTTTTAATTTAAAATTTAAGGGAAATTTTTTGGACTAGAAGGCATAATTTGGCAGTCTAATATGCTTGTATGTGTGTCTTTCATAATATTTTCCATGTGAGATTAATATGTCAATGTACAAAATAATTTTTATAATGGTCAGAATTAAAGTCAATCTTATAACTCATATGCAAAACAAAATAAAATTGTTTTCACTCAGTAGAACAATGTAGCAAATTTTGATTAACCAAAAAAAAGAGGTTCCTTAGATAACAATGATATGTCAAATACATTTCTAAACTGTTGGAGACTCTTTGATGAAGTAGATGTTGTACTTAGAACAAAGCCAGAAAGAAACTATGCAGTGTTTCCTTCATAATTCCAGTTTAAGCACAACAGGGGAAAAAAAATATAGTTCTTTCCTGTAGCTCAGTCTGTGTGGTAGACAAGATTTTTATTTCCATGAAAATATTACTGCCCTTTAGCAAAAGAAATAAAACTGGGTCACATGCCACAGTGATGGAGCAGATGTGATTGGCACTTTGATTCTGTGGTTTCACACTTGTGACTCTTTCCGTAATTTATGTAATGTGAAGAATGATCTCATGATTGGCTGAAGGGTTTCCATTAGAATTAAGGAACAGCTATGTAGAAGGCTGGAAATTTTACTTCAGTGGTGTCATTATATAACCATAATTAATATGAGAAGCTGCAAAAATTATGCAGACGTAGATGCTCTTCCAAAGATCATGTTGTTTACAGTTATTCTATTAATTAAAGAATTATTCTCTAAAGTATCAGAAAAAGAAAATAAAACTGATAGAAATGTTTATAATGAAATTTGCACATGCTTATATTTGTTACTGTTGAAAACTCTTGAGAGATTATGAAAGTGAAAATATAAAGAAAAACATGTTGCCAATAGCTGTAAAACACCTCTCTTTGATTTGGAAAATATGTTAGTTATTGGTCTAAAGTATTAGGTTGTGTGTTTACCTTGATGGTGTTATTGCCTCTACAGAGTGAAAACTTTGAAAACATGTCTCTACCGTCTAAATAATTTTATCAGAAATAGGAAATGAATAATAGTTACCTGGTTAAGATTGCAGTGACCTCAGATGGGACTGCTTGCCAATTTTGAAAAGCAAATATATTTATTTACCCTTGATTTTATGATGTACTTATCTGTGTGTGTTCTACAGGACATGCTATTTCCATGCCCTTTCACTAGACAGATATATGTGTCATATGCCCTATTGAACTCAAGGGGTTAAGCTAGTAAAGTTACCTATCTCAACACTTGAAAAGGAAGAATTAGCCACAGTTCCCTAGCTACTACTGTAGCTTTCAACACCTTTTCTATAGTGTCTAGTATTGATAGGATATATAACTGTGAAAGGACGAGAAAATGCACTGAAGTGATCTAAGAAGTAAACTATCATCTTGACATGTTTTTTCTAGCTATTGAAAACCTTTCCATATTGCAACTCATTCTGACAGTGAAACTGTAGAATTCCTCTGATTTAAGTACCATCTGGTTATGCTCAAAGCTTTAAAGCTATTATCTCAGCATAAAATTTCAGCGTCCTATACTTTTTTCTTCGCCAAACTATCCATTTTTAAGCCACAAATATTTTTCCAGTCCTTTCAGATTTTATCTAAAAGTATATTTTAACAGTATTTAAATAGTTCTTAAACAATAACAATTTATCTTGATAGATGACATGCTGTGTTTTTTCATTTTATTTTAATTAGCCATTGTGGAACCAAATTCCCTTTTGTTTTATTCCTTTGAATACTGTTTAATTATAGTTATCATGCCAAATATCTTAAAGGTTATTTTACCAATACAGTTTCATTTAACATAAGCCATGTGGAATCAATAGTCCTGTTTCCTAAAGTGAATGCTTGGAAAATCTTACATTCATATGTTAAGAGTACACATCCTTTCCTCATTAGTTGGAAAGTACAGGGATTTTGGCACAGGTTCTGTGTGGAAGCATTGTGCAGCTTTTATATGGATTTTGTTTTTAGCCTTTGATGACACTGTTTAGAATAGGAAGTATCTAATAAGTAAAGCATTTTGTCTAATGTGCTGCCAGTGTGTTTAATATATGCCTGGAGGTCTGAAACATTATCTTCTCCACTACAGTAATATGCATTTAATTCTCTGAAAGCAGAAGGTCGAACTTTTAAAAGGGACTCAAAGTACATTTTCAACTAAAATAATTTAAAACACATGGGATAGGGGACCAGAGTAATGTACAGTTGGTTTTTATGGTTTAATCATGATCATGTTAATGCACACCAGTAGCTAATTAAAGAAAACTTTTATTGTTCGTTTTAAATGGGTTATGTAAAGAGTAAAAGAATTGATATAATACAGCCCAATGATAAATGTTACCATTACATTTGCTAACAGCAAGCTGATATTGCTGTTCTTGACATCTTTAAAGTATTGGCCTATTTATTCCATAATAAAGCAAAGAATCTTTTTAGAGTTGTTGTACTGAGAGTCATTCCCTCTCATCTCATACCGATAGAGGAATACCTAAATGATTGCCAAGTTATTTCTAGGCGTATTTTCAGGTTAAGTGTGAAACTTAGTTGGAAGGTTTGAGGCTTACTGAGCTGAAATTGATGCAAGAAGTTCCAGTGGTACTTCTGCACCCTTATTTTGTACCCAGTTGTGTTCTATAAAGCTGTCTTGCAAATCGTTACTCACTTGTTCCAACCTTTATAATGGTAAGAGCATATGTAAGTCAAGATTTCATTGTGGAATTGGGTGGCATGGAAAAATGTAATAAGATACGGTGTCTTTCACCTTTTGGGCACTGGTTCATATTCCATACTGCTTAGTACTGAGCAGAATTTACCATGTGACTGCTGTTCAGTGACCTGAGTGACTTGATCTGGGGTCTCAGTAAAGTTTCTGTAGTCAAATGTCCACTAACAGTAAGCTCAGCAGTTGGGACCAGTTAGCACCCTTGCAATAGTCTTCACAGATAAACTATAGTCTGAATGGGGATGGAGGCAGATCTACTTTCTTACCTTCCTTGAGGTGCTTTACATAGGCTGGAACATTTAATAAAAATTATAAAAAGCAGAAGAAAAGAACTAGGCTTCATGTCAAATCTATTCAGGTATGAGAAGAGAGGATCTGTTCAGAAACCAGAAGTACCATGTGTTCTCCCTCTGCTCAGTTATACACATGCAATGCTTTTCTCCCTAGAATATTATCATTTAGTGTATGACATTGTATTTTCAATCTCTCTAGCCAAGTCAAGCATCAACTAAACATCAGATAGCTGTAGAAATTTCTGCTGCATAGAGGAAAGCAAGAGAATAGCATGTAGTACCCATAAAAGCATCATTCACTAGAGAACCGTGCTTTCTAAAAAAAAATTTCATGAGACTGTATTAATGAGTATGGAGCAATTAAAAGCTGCTGGCTTTAGCATCATATGCCCTCTACTTAATTTCAGGCAGCATTTTCATGAAATTACGTGGCAAGATTGTTTCACAGCACCATTCTTTCTGCCTTCGGCTTGCCCTTAATACATGAGCAATAAAATCATCTATACCATTTTTGAAAGTGCCATCAGTGCAGGATACGGGTGAAGCACTTATACTTTACCAGACAGAGAGGCTCAGTTGTAAATAGCCTGACTTTGCTAGGATATCAGGAGGAATCAAGATTGCTTGGCTCACAATGTAGTAATTCATTAAAACAGTTTCTAGTTATTTTTACAGAGGCTGTATTAAAACTGGTATCACATTTACAAGTCAGTGATATGACTCTGCCATAGAAATCAGCTGTAAGGAATTTTATTGGTTATTTGAAAAATATGTACATGAGTGAATCTGGAAAGATTGTAACCAGAGCTGGCAAAAACCTTTTCAAAGAAAATCTCAGCTAGTTAATGGTTCTGTTTTAGGATTTCCTCTGTAATACTTTTTTCTAGTATGTTCATTCCTTTAAAGAAGAGGGGGTTTCTCCCTTTGCTTCATAAAGCACAATATAGAGGAACCTTTTAAAAAAACCCTGCTTTTCTTTAACTCCTCCACAAACCAATTTCTGCAGTATATGTAGGATCTATTAATATTGCTGCATAAAGACCAGTTTGAAGAAATTCAGTAATTCACTGCCCTGCATTTCTATACTTAAGTCGCTGTTAGATTTTGTAACTACTTGTAATTCATTATTATATTTTTCAAGAGGAAGTTAAGGTATGGTTTGCCCTGGTTCATATTGCCCTTTTCAAAAATTCACTAAGGTGGAGAAGATAAAAAGAAACCATTGAAGTAGGTGCTGAAATGAAATCATTGAGTCTGTGTGCAGTGACAGCCTAAACCCCCCCCAAAAAACCCAACAACAAAATATTGGAGGTCATCAGGCTAGAGACTGAGAACAAGAGAGAAGGCATCATTTTTCTGCTATATAAAACCATAGTGATTCCACTTCTTGAATACTGTGTAGAGTATTCAAGAAGTGCATAGTGGAGTTACAGAAGTAAAGAATGGAAACTAAAATGATGAAAGGTGCTGGAGCAGCTTCTTTTGAGAAGCCTAAAAAGGCTGGAATTTCCTTGTTTGGAGAGGACTTGGCTGAGGGAGGCTACAATCAAGGTTTACAAAGTCATAGCAACAGTAATAAAGCTGAACATGGGCCTGAACATTCAAATCATGCACTACAAAAGATCAGGGAAATGCAATGATGCTAGTAGGAGATTGGATTAAACCAAAGAAAAAAAGGAACTTGCTGCTCAAGAAGGTTGTGGAGGCCAGACACTGTCAGCATATTCAAAAAGGAAGTGGATAAATTCATGGATGAGAAGTCCAGAAATGGTTACTAAAACTAATGCAGGCTTGTACCACTGGCATCTCAAATGCACAGCTGTGGATGTTTGGGGAGTAGGAGAGGAACAGAATGCAGGAAGTGGCCAGGGTCCATGGTCTCTCTCAAGAGACTCTTCTCCTAGTGCTGTCAGAAACAGTGTCCTGGGCTGGATGGCTCACGAATCTGAGTTGGGCATTTCCAATGATAGTTCTTGTACAGAGCAGGGCAGAAACACTTCTGGGCAGCACAGATGGAAGTCTTAGTTACGCTGTGGAAGCTATATAGGGTGAATGCACTCTAAACTCCATATGAATCTGAGGAGATGGCCATATATTATTATTATAATTATTACCATTATTGAATTTCTGCAAGGGTTTTTTTCCAAATATTTTAGCATACACTCCCCATCTTTTCCTCAAGCTTTTGACAGAATTTCTACTTTTTTCACAAGCAGTATTGAAAATGTTTTCTTCCTGAAACACCTCCTTGTCTTGCTTATCTGTGTCTCCTGACCTGGTACAATGTGGTCTCTGGACACAGCCTTGCAACTTTTTGTTTCACTCTTGCATTTCCTGTGACAGAAGGAATGCTCTTTTTTTCTGTTTATCAGTGGTGTATGTTTTCTTTTTGAACTATTTCTATATGCAATGATTTCTCATGTGAGAGATGTGAATGTCACAGCCAAGACCATATGTAGCCTTGGTGAGCCCTAGTAAGCTAAGAACTCATACTCCATGACAGAGCCAGTCTTTAGATAGTGCTGATGTTTCCCTAAACTTTGGTCTTTTATATATGGCAGCTGTCATTTCATTGACTCTTAAGAAAAATATTTTTTCTACAACATACTATTTACACATTTCATCTTATAATTTCCATTTAGTCTTTTTGTGATTTTGCAGTAGATTAATATTACACTGTATTTCATCTAATCATGGTAACATTTTTTTATGCCAAAGAGGACTTGAGCATCAGTGCTCAAAACTGGAAAACAATTCTGACTAGGCTTTTTATTTAAAATGCATTATTTCACAGAGATATGGTTTTATATTTAGCCATAAATGTCTTGTAGATTCTTTAGTTTAAAGTCAAAGTTTAATTTTTTTTTTTAAAAAAGTGTTTAAGCCTAGAAATCGTTGCTCCTTTTTTATTTTTACTTCATGTTCTATTGGCACTTCATCTGTTGTGAGTCATCATTTCACTGGAACAGATACCTGCTGTGTTTTCATGAGTGATTACTGTGTTAAAGTTAACTTGGAAGATACTTTTTTATAATTCTCTTTTTTGACATCATGTTTATGTAGTGATTGTTTGCTGCCACTGAAATGGAAATAGTTGAGATATGGATATCATAAGTTAATATAATATTTTCCTTTGCAGGTTTCAAAACAAGAACAGAAAAGAATGGATGTATCTGATGGAGGAACAGTTGAAACTTCTTCTCGTTATAGCGGGGCACAGGACAGTGGAATTGGCAGTGACAGTGTTAAGATCAGAATTGTTCAGATCGAGCAGCACAGTGGTACCAGCCAGCACCGCATTGCCCGTCCTTCCCGCCAGTCTTCCATCGTGAAGAATCTCAATTTCATTCCCTTTGACATTTTTGTTACAGCAAGTCGAATCTCCTTGATGACTTACTCGTGCACTGCTTTACCTAAATCAAAATCAGTACAAGAGCAGAAAGATGGTGAGAAAATAAGCAAAAGCTCCTTGAACCTTCCAGAAGCAGGCACAAGTGGTAGCCATGATACCAAGAAGCCCAGTCAGCCATGCATTTCCTCTGTCACAGCAGATGATCTTTTGAACAGTAACGTTCCCGTGTCCACTGAGAGAAAAAAAGGTCTTTTGTCACTGGAAAGTCTGCATGCATCCACAAGATCATCTGCTCGACAAGCCTTGGGTATAACTATTGTCCGGCAGCCTGGTCGGAGGGGAACTGGGGACATAGAGCTAGAGCCATTTCTCTACCTTATTGTATCACAGCCCTCTGTGCTCCTGAGCTGCCACCACAGAAAGCAAAAGGTAGAAATATCAGTGTTTGATGCTGGCCTTAAAGGAGTAGCCTCAGACTACAAGTGTACAGGTAAGACCATTTCAAATTCACTCCTGGTTATAACTGCCAAAATAATTGCACATTTCACTTACTAGAGTGGTGGAAAACAACTGAGAGAATTTTAGGATGGCTTTGAAAATCAATCATTAAATATACATATTTTTAGCTTTATACCCTGCAGCTGAATCAAATTATGCATGTAAAATGTTTGAAATTAATTAAGATCTAACCTTTTAGCAGCTAGTTCTTCCTGTTCCTTGATATTACTTTCTCATTACCAGATTGTGATAGGTATTGTTGCATTACTTTAACTTCTCAATGTTTTCTAAGGAAGTAAGAGTTGTAAGCTAAACTGATTTCATTAAAAGTATTTTTTATGACTGAATATCACAATATTTTCCTATACTAGCCTACTGATAAAATTTAAAGATAAACATTGTAGAAGCACCTGGTGTTTTGATCGTAAACTGTAAGAAAATTATAGTGATCTTCCAAATGTCATCTAATGATGTAATGTAAGTTTTCATTCCACTGGGTAATAGGGTTTTGCAAAAATTTCCTTCCCTTGATGAATAGATCTTTTTTTTTTTTTTCATTTCATATGTAAACTGTATAATAAGAAACATCAGAATAACTCTTCAACAGAAAATATTCTGAAATTTTATTTTTCTCTCTTATCTGTACTACTGAAGAGAGAACTCAAATTATTGCAGTTCATGTCTCGCATTCAGTACTGGGTATAAGAATTTAGTGAGATACATTATGGAGTGTTATCCCAAAAAAGTGTAAATGAGAATGCAGAGATCTGCTGAACATGCAGCCAGAAAAGTATGAGGCTTTAAGTTGTTCGCTGTATGTAAAAGACTTTGCTAGCTTTTTCTTGCCAGAGTTCATACCACACACTAGTTGTGAAAAGTAGTATACAGGTTTTTGTGCAGCTATACCAAATCTATGTTGAATGAGATTGTATCTTTTGAAAATTGACATTAAAATAATGTGCTTATGCAGAAGACTAAAAATGCTATTTTTAATAGATCTTAACTTTTTTCAGAAATCCAATTTATAGCTGAACTTTCAAGAGGGATTAAACAGTGAGGAAAATTAGACTGCTGGAGAGAAGATACTTAAAATAGAGAGATTTGTTCTCTGCCACATTTTCTTTATCATGCTTCAGTTTTTAAGTCTCTCTGCTGTTGCTGTCCTGTCTTGAAAGAAACACAGCTGTGTCGTGAATTTTACTCCAGATTCCCATGTATATTTGTTAAATACCATATAAAAGGTGGTCATTGTAGCAATTAATATTAAAAGAATTAACAAATCAATTAACAAAGCAAAGCCAGAAGGAAAATTGGAGTAGTTTTAAGTTAAAGAGCAGAACTTCACTAACTTAGTGTTTTGGAAAGATGCAATAGGACTGCCTCCTTTCTCATTTCTGAGGCATTCAAGTGTGTCCTCCTACAAGCTGCCACCACATTACCAAGAAACTGGGCAAAGTTCTCTCCATTCTGCTTCTACAATTAACTTCTGAAGTCTTTCAGCATCTTCTTCTCTATGGAAGCAAATCTAGAAAACACAAGCAGTAATAGTCTTCCTACAATTGAAAGTGGATCAGATTGCACAGAAGCATGGCAAGTTTAAATAATAAAGATAGTAGGAACAAACTGCATGAGAGCTCCTCAGTTACCAGCAGTTCAAGTGAAACCCAAAGGAGTGGTCTTGGAGGACCAAAGATTAGCCCTAAGTGGGTCTTACCCTTTTCTTTGGATTTTGTCTCCATGTCTGGCAAAGGTAAAAGACTGAGGAGGCAGGAGTCAGACATTATGTGATGGCAGAAGTTCTGGTCTCATCCTGCTGCCTTTGTGGGCAGTAATAATTACCATACCCGTGTATCAGACAGAATCCTGTGCTTGCTACTGAAAGATTAGGGCTCTTTTTGAAAGAGTTTTGAGTGGTGGGTGCCAAAGCTCTAGTGCCTAAAAACACCATCCTAAATGTATTAATAAGTTAATAAAACTAATCCACACTTCAAGTCACACTATAATTCACACAGCAAAATAGGTAGTATAAAGTTTTTATTGCCTCTTGTTTAGGAAGACCTGCTGTGCTTGTAATTGTATTGTTCAGGATTAATGTTATCATACCACTATAGTAATATGTTCGTTCTGCTCATTTCTATTTTTCATTTCTAGCATGTATATATGAGGGAAAGTAGCCATGAACTGTGTTATATGTATGTTTTATATATGTGTGTGTATATGTATTTCATATCATATAATACAGCATCAGGAGCTTCACATGGCATTTTCTGCACTGCTGCAGTCGACTTAGTCACCAATTTTTCTTGATGTTGTGACTACTTGCTGACAATTTTATCTGAAAGAGATGTATCATCCAAATGAAGAACAATATAAGCTTTATTTGAATGAAATAAGTTAGCTTTTCTCCCAGAACTAAGTTAGCTTCTCTTCCTCTGTACAGTAGGTATACACTCTATTCCTGTATTTCTCTGTATATCAAGGACTGGAACACGGGAAGAGGGCATAAATGATGTTTTATGTACAGTGAATGTTTCTAAGAGTATTTCCAGTCAGACTCTCTACAAGGCTGCTCTTCTTGTGGCTAATATATATGCATGCAGCTATCTCAATTA
The DNA here is from genome assembly GCF_003259725.1 of Athene cunicularia. NCBI lineage: Eukaryota > Metazoa > Chordata > Aves > Strigiformes > Strigidae > Athene > Athene cunicularia. Next base: position 130,763,096 of record NW_020799095.1, read on the forward strand.
TCTAAGGTAGAATAGGGAAGAGGACAAAAGCTATACTTGAAAGATATATTTTAACCGGACTATAAGAATTGATGCAGCACATTTCCCCTTAAACAAAACAAAACAAAACAAAACAAAAACCCCAAAAACACAAAAAACCACATTTAAACAGTGGACTAGACAAGCAGACCTGATGAAAACATTGTGTGTGTCACATCACATGATGGAGATAGGCAACAGCACAGCAGCAGCTCAGAAGGTCAGGCCTATAACATAGCAAGTTTCATCACAACCTAAAAAATTGAGACTTGTCTGGGCAAAAGGAAAAATACGTGATGTTTGTTATAAAGATTTGTTGGTGCTCCTGTAGGGGTGGATTCTCATTGCTTATATGGTTAAGCTTACATAGTTACAATATATTTGAAATATGTAGATTAGATCCAAGACATGCTAATAAAAACTCTGCCATTTCAAATAATCGTTCTGTGTATATACATACACCATATATGCTTCATAAGAATACTTCTAGGAATGTTTTAAAGCCTTTGGAAAAATTGTTTTAAATCAGTTCTGTTGTGTAATTTTGAAGACTTGACTGCTGTTAATTCAAACAGCAGTAGTTTCAGGTTTTATGAAATACTGTGTTATAATTTCGTAATGGTTTTTCTGAAATAAAAAAATCTACAGTTCTGAAAGAACTCTCAAATCTTGCAAGGCAGAAGCAAGTACACAATTCTGTTGTGAAATTAGAAAGGTCTTATTTTTTGATGGACATTAGTTGAAAAAAGAAACAACTTTATGGTAAAGACAAGATGATAATAGTTTGGATCTAGTTATGTTTTCCATCCCTCACCTCCTATTTGTCTATATGAAATATATTGTTCGTCTGTAAGTCAGCAAAGAATACTGTATAATTTAGAGATGCATCTAATAGGTAGCTTGATGAGAGTCTGTTTTATGAAGCTTGAATAAAATACTGCACTGGCATGAATTTTAAAGAAAACAATTGATACTTGGCTAGTGACAAAATTAAGCTTACTGCCTTATGATGATTTACTGCTTTGAACATGTTTAGAAATGAAGGTTTTAATGCTGTTACAAAGACAGATATATTTTATCTGGGACAAGGGCTTTGTTTTTATTTTTGAAAGAGTTCAAGTTAACAGAGCTTAAAATTCAGGATCTTTCACATTAAGCAATCACTCTTTTTGTGAGAGTTCTGCACAGTTGCCGAAACGAACTTCATCCAAAGATTACTTGACTCCTCTGTCACTAGCTGTGTTATTTTTTGCTTATTTTATGAAACATGAAAGAAATAAGAACTTGTGAATAAAATAGGAGGAAATGGGCTATTTAAAGTATTGTTATTGAGTTAGCAGTTAGTAGCAGCACACCTCCATCAGACCAGTGTCTGTTCGTGGGGTGGGAGCATTTGCCTGATTTGGAGCTAAAGAACTGATGGTTGTACTTTCCATTTCCTCAATCCTTCCCTCCAACCGAGTCCACTGGCAAGTCAGTTTGTAGGAGGAGACTTACTAGGTTATTAAAATGTTAGCTCAATTTTATTGTGGTTGTGCTAAACTGCTTCATTTGTGTTTTAAATTATTTTGATAATCGCACAGCTTGATTGCAGTTATGCTGCCGCAAGGTATAGGAACTTCAAATCAAAGTAAATAAATTAATGGAATAAATATTAACTGCTTAATAAGTGCCATTAAAAGGATTAATTGCTCCCTGAGTTTGTAAGATTCTGTATAACTACCCTGAAAGAGACTATAAAATAGTGTTGTTTTATTCAGTGCTCATCCTACATTTAACAAAAAGGCATCTGCTAACTGTTAGATTTCGAAACAGAGCATTGGCCATTTCCACTTAAATAAAAGTGGGTGCAATTGTTTTTAATGTAATCTCATAAGCTGCTTTTATAAATATTTTTTCAAATCTTTATTTGCTTTGTTTCAGGTAATGTAATCCAGATACAAAATTGCCTCATTTCCTGAGCATTGTGCTCTGGGCATTCTTGAAAAATCTTTTTTCTATTTGTTTGTTTGTTTACTTTCAAAGAGGAGGTTGTGGTGCTTGGTTGTTTTAAGGGGGAGAAATTTCTCAGTAAATATCTGTTATGCATGGAATTTCTTCAGCTTCCGCCAATGAAGCATTTGCAAAAAACGGGCATTGTGAGGCCATCCAGAATTATCCTTTTCTCTTTTTTTTTTAAATTTTGTTATTTTTTTTTACACCCACGCCTTTGATGGCAGGGGGTCCATGAAGAGCAGATGCAGTAGCTAAGACCACATGTAACCTCTGATCTAATGGAAAGCCCAGGCTGTGTGGAGAGCAATGCAGGCTGGCTCTGGCAGGAAGTCTGGTTCACTGCCTCTCTGTCAGCCTGTGCTTCCTACGAGGCAGAGAGAGGACTTAGGGCTGTTTCCTAGCATAGCATTGAGGGAGTTCTGCCGGAGTGTCACCTGTTCCCCTCCGAGTATATTTATGGTCCAGTACATCTGTATCCATGGACATGGGGGAGGTGCAGCCCCAACCCGTAAAGACAAGCTGGCCTGGGAATGTACATTCCTCAGGTTACTGTAAGTGCTCATTTTTGAACTTCCTGACACAGCACTTGTGAGTACGCTAGTAGAAATGTTTTCCCACTTGTATCCTTTAAATTCCAATGGAAACCATTTTTAAAACAAGACCAAACGTTCCACTTCAGAGTTTGAAATGCAGAGATGATTGCAGCATCGTACTGGCTTTTAAAATTGACTGCAGACCAAAATATGATTCATCCATTGAAATAAAAGCATGTTGCAGAGCTCGTTTGGTCTGGATAAAGTTCCAACTGAACAAGCCAAGTTGTCGTCCCGCACACATGTTCAGTAGCCCTGTCCCCTGCCTGGCGGCTGCTGGGGTACTGTGCATCACTGAGCCCCCCCGTTAAAGCCCCCCACAGGCTGTGCCCCCTGAGCTGACCTGCCTCTCAGCTACAAAATGGAACAAAATGACTTTTTGGAGAATGAAAATCTTCAAAATGTGGAAATTTTCCAGCTTCCCTCCTTTCCTTTCCCCTTGCTCCCCTTTCTCTTCAGAACTTTGAGTTTTGCTGCCGCTGAGTGAGGGAACAGCAGGTGAAATTAAAAGCTTGCAAATTCAAATCAAGTTTAGGAAGATAGCACATAAAGTGTTAAGCTGAGATCTAGACTTTAGCAAGACTAAAAGTGGCTTTTGATGTTTGAGTGGCTTTGAAAATAGCCAAGGATTATTTTTTTCTAGAAAAAAAAAAAAAAAAAAAAAAAGGTGGAAGGAGGGCGATGTGGATGTATTAAAGGCCTCAGCTTCTCAGTCTTACAGATTTTAAATTACACTCTTGGTTGTCAATCTGTGATAGTTGTCTCACCATTTTTCTTTTGCTGCCACAGATAAATTTTTCATGTGGTGTGGAGGATAGAATTTCTGGCCGTCTTCACCGCTCTTCACTTCTCAAGCTTTTCTCTCTTGGCTTGCTGTGGAGTAATTCTAGCCTCTCCTTTTACTTACATATGCATCCCTTGGGTTTTCACCAACATTTTCTTTATACAAATAACTGCAAATTTAAGTGTTGATTTTTGGGAGAATCATAGAAAATGGAAATGGAAATGACCTATTATAATACATTATTCAGACCAGTTCCCTGCTGATGCATAATTGTTCCCTATTGTATATTTTATAGTGTTCTGTCAAGTGTATTTTTAAACATTCCGAGTGTTTCCATCGTTTCCTTGAGGGAGAAGAGTCCTTTTTCTAACAGCTCTACCCATCAGGAATTCCTCACTTTTCAGCCCAAATTTTCTCTATTTCATTTGATTGCTTCTGTGGCAATTCCTATGCCCTTGACATAAGGATTGATAGATTGATAATCTTTTATTCTTTTCCTGATTCTTAATCCTATGGAGATGCGTGTGCTGTTTTCTACCTAAAACAGTATTTTAATCCAGATACACATATTTCAGTCTTTTGACCTTTGATGTAAATTAATTTGTCTTACCCAGATACATTTTATAGCTCCTGTTTGGAACTCCCTTCAAGTTTTGGAGCTATATACCAGCATAGTCAGTTTTGAAAACTCTGGATTTTTGCTGTCTTCTCATTATATAAAACCTTATTTATTGATCCATATCTGGCATATTTTGATGTATGGTCAAGTCCCATGATCCAAATTAACCATATGCCATGGGCTTGGAAGCACTCAGACTAGTTCTTTGCATGACCCTTTGTGGTTACTATCTCCAGTGCAAAATTGTGTCAATGTAACTATCCCGCTTCCGGAATTAGCTCTGTTTCAGAATAACACAGTTTCACTTGAACTAAACAAAAATGCTTTAAATCAGTAAGGCCAGTTCTGGGCAGTATATTTTGTTGGACTCAGGCTAATTTTGTGCATTGAGGTTTTTTTGTGTTGTGTTCCTAATCTGTAAATTCTGGAGTCCTCATTATTGATGTATCCAAGTCCTGCAGTGCCCTGGGTAATGAAGAGGTGATGGTGCTGCGCTCCTTGGAGACATGACGGAGCAAAATAATCTCCCGAGAGACCTATAGTTCCTTTATTTTTCTTTGATCCTGTGCTTACACGCTGCAATTCCCAGTTCCCTCAGGGCAGTGTTTGTATAACTAATGTATTATGTCATGCAAGGATTTTCTGCTATGTAAGTTCTTTTCATCAGAGATATTTTCATCTTTAAACAGCTACAACTATGAAATAATTATTAGGTATTTTATAAAATAAACACATCTTAGTATAATAGGAACACCTGTAAATGTATTCTTCAAAATAAATGTTTGACTAAATTTAGTGGATTTTCTGAAAAGCCAGTGGATGATCTAGGTTGCTATATACAGTATGTGATGATATCTTTCAGAAATGAGACAAAATAATGGCATATTGCAATATTTTGCCCCATATTGCTACACCTGAACGTTTATACTAATAATTCTGAAGGAACAATAGCTTAGACATCAATTTCATTGCCTCAGTGAAGTTCATTGCACAATGTTCAGTAATTTTTACACTGTGTTACAGTATATGTTCTGAAAAACATTGGCATATTATTTATGATGAGCTACTAGTACAAAACAAGATATTATGGTATAGAACCAAGTCAGAGATAATATCCTTGTTCAGAACAACTACAAAACTATATTTTGGAAAAGATGTGTACTTTGGTGGTAAAGATTTTTTATTATTATTGTTTTCAGTATACTAGACAAACTCCAGACACAGGAAACAAGATATTCCCTAAAGCAGTCACTATAGAAAAGGGAGTGTGCCACACCATTCTGGTTAATGTAATTAAAGGAAAGGTCTAAGAAGCATACAAATGTAGAAATTCACGTGGAAAAATATACAAATCTGTTGTATGCAGTGACAGCTCTTAAATAACTGCTGAGAGCTGACTTTATAAATGTATAGCAGGAATAAAGGGAAGGAAAGGCTGTAATGTATATGCTATGCAGTACAAATACTGCTGTAAAGTCATTGCCTGAAAATTGATCAAATAAAAACAGAAGAATGTGCTAACTTTTGATCTTTTCCATATAGATCTAAAGTCATGATCAATTGGTTTCAGTAGGTTCTTTGAAATCACATAAGGGTTCATATGTGCCAAGTTTTATATAAATCACATGATAAGGTCAAGAAATACAAATTCCAAAGCTGACTTTATATACCCAGTCCACATATGACTGTGATACCAGAATACCATATGTTGACTGTAATAGTGGGTATGTAAATACTGTTCTTGAAAAGAATTCATTCAGTAAAATTCAAATAAATCATAGCAGTTTTTAATTGACTGAAAATGGGAAAGAATATCAACAAGAAAATCTCCTTAAATCATTATCGATGAGGCAGACATTCTAATTAACAGCAGTCTTGATAATAAAGAATAATTGATTATTTAGAATTTGATACCTGTAGTGTCAGAATTGAGGACTGTTACAATGAAGGTCATGAGTTGCTAAAGATGAAAAAGTGTTTTTTGCAGTAATGTTTTTGTCATTTGTGATATGTGGAAAATGAAGACCAGAATAGCACTTGGAGGAAATTAATTTTAGTGGACTATTGCAATATTATAAACTGATCAAAGGAATACAATTCAAGGTGGTGCACAAGAATCGCTACTGATTAGCTGTTGAGTGAAACTCCAAAGAGAATGATATAACCCCATTGTCGTTATGCTCTATTCCTGAGATGTGGTAGCATTCTCGTCTTTTAGCCTTTATCATTTATCTTTCTGTCATTATTTTCTCTACCTGGCAATGCAGACACAATGCAGAAGTAGCAGGTTTTGAGCACAGATTCTCTTCTAAGGAGTCCTTAAGTGTCAACATAATTAAAGTTAAAATTGTGTGCTAATTAAAGTTGTCTTGTGATAACTGATGTCTTACTAATATTTAACTTGGGGTTTTTGCGTGTTTTCTACATTTTGTGTAATTACAGCTTTTCCTTCTTGCCTATGTATGCATGCATTGTTATACACATCCATCTGTAGGCACAAATGCGATGTATAACAGTAGTATTAGGAATAGTTTACTGTGTTACATTTTAAACTTTTAAATTTAATCAAATTTGTATGTAGCATTTTGTGATGTATCATATTCCTGGAATATCATTAATGACTGTGATCATTATCACCTGTAGATCCTGGGAAAACTCTACCAGATGCTCTGGATTATTGCAAGATTTGGCTGCAGACAGTAGCAGGAGAGGTAGATGCTAAAAGTGGTATTCCGCCTCCTCTTATCACTGTGCAAATTAAGGACTTCCTTAATGGACCAGGTAAGCATTCCACTTTTATCTCTTATTTTCTAATGTAAACTATTTGTGATATGCACACGTAGACACACACATTAGATTATCAGAGAAACGTTGTATTCCTTGCTAATGAATGTGAAATTTTCCTCCAGCAGTTACCCTGAACTGATTGAGGAATGATCAGTCCTGGACCAGTCATAGGTTTAGGGTCTAATTATTTATTTTCTTCCCGAGGTAAATTTAGAAATCTTATTCCTCAGGAAGGCTAAGATTGGCAATTTTCCAACAGAATGAAACCTACCTGCTTCTAGCACTAGAACAACTGAAATTTTATCACAGATATGTTTATAAAATCTGACTTGTAAAATGATTTTTATAAGCCACCTTCTCTTGGGTTCTTTAGAATCTGGATACCTGACATTGCAAATTCCTCTCATGTAAACAGTTAATACTGTAAAATTTAAAAAATAGTGATATTGTGTTTCCTTAATTAACACAGAATATGTGGTGTAGTATGAAGATATATTTGCATTTACTTAAAATAATGTGACTTGAAGTTTCACTCCCAGAGTGTCAGAAGCTCCTGCAAATTGAAGTATGTCATCCATTCTCTGTTTTATGAAATATACATTTATAATTACATTACTATATAGAATATAATTGAGGTTATATTATAAGTTAGAAAATACATTTACATTTACCTGTGCGTCATGATTAATTTGTCTTTTGTATGCCTGTTATAATTTGTTGAATTATGTACCTTTTTTTTACTGAATATCCTTACTTCACTCATCAAGCAGAATGAGCTATTATCAGTTACTTAGTGAGCAACTCTTCAGTACTGGGTTTTCCTATTCATTCATTTATCTAGTCATACAGACTTACTGCACAGTATCTAAACTGGTCTCTACAGCAGAGTTACTTATTTTGTCTGTGTTGCTTACCGCTTTAGGATCTGAGCACTACAGAAATTTACCTGTACAACCCTCCCATGGGTAATGCAATAGTATGCTCTCACCATTTCACAGGAGACAACAGAGGCCCAGGGTAATTAAAGGTTTTCCATTATATTACATTTACCAATTTAAAACACCCAATTTTCTAAGGTACTTAAAATTATAGAAATGTAGATGTTGGAAACACAGTTCATATAGTCTTTGGGTGAAGCAGTAATCAGTTCTGCTTATCAGACCCCAGGACATCAAATTGAACACTCAGAGAATGAGACATACATATTTACCTACTAACTATAAATACTGTGGTTAAGTAATTGAAAATGCATTTTTTTTGCAGGCAGGCAGGAGTCTCGAGGAAAGAATAAACTATGTGAACAACCTCATCACTGCCCCTTTCTTGGTTTTCTGTGCTGTCCTAAAAGCATTATTTTAAGAGATTTTAAAACCACGTGACAATGCAGAGCTTTTGGTATACTGATCCCTATTTAACTTCATTAGTAGGAGTTTGAACCTTCAGACCTACTGCGTGCTCTACTGCCATTTGAACTAAAGGATTAATTGATAATAATAGAGGATTTCCATTCTAATTATGACCAGCACAAGAGGGGTTAGAGACACCTATCATCAGTGGTCTTTGGTCACTGCTGCCAGATTGGTTTTCTTTTATTCCCCCCCCCCCAATTCTTTTGTGTCCTCTCTCCCCACATCTGGCAGATTCCCATATTGCCAGATCCTTTGTCTGTCCATTCCCCTTTTCTCAAGGTTCTCACTATGGTTTCCTGGTGCAGCCTTTAATTTATTACACACCTGAACTGTTGCCCTGATGTTCTTCTGTCAGTAGGACAGATTTCTCACTAAACTAGTAAACGTGGAAGTTGGTACAGCAACATTCACAAGTAGTCTAAGTGTCTATCCCAGTCCCATCAATTCAGTCAGATCTCAGATTGGTGTTAAATCTCTCCCCTCCATGGTATTTGGCTAAATAGGAACTGAAAAACCATAAATTAATGCATCATAAACTTCAGTCCATTTATTCTCACTAAGCATATAAAACCTCCGAGATTTCCTCCAGGATCTCCTCTTAGCCAGAAGTCTTTTTTTTTACCATCTTTTTTATGCTAATTGGAACTGGAACTATCATTACACACAACTCAACAGTAATTACTCTGAATTTTAATGAAGTGTTTTGCTGGTGTAATATAACAAAACAGCTCAGCATTCCCTTGCAGGTTTTTCTAATCTCGGCTGTTGCCATTATGAGGTCCTCTTCAAATAAACCAACCTTCACCAAGAAGCCTTCCTTGTGGGCTGGAGGCTTCACTGGATGAGTAATGGAAGGTGCTTTCCGCATGTGATTGCGTCAGAGCAGCACATGCAGAGAGTTATGAAAGCTTGACAGCTCCTCAGCAGGCTACTGGAAAATGAGTTACTAACTGTCCTGGGATGAAAGTTCTCTAACCACAGCTTCTTCCAGGGTGAGGTAGTTTGGCCATCAGCAGGCCTGGAGAAAGTGTCTACAGCACCAGATCCTAACTGAGCTGGCAGTTGTTCACTGAGGACGAGTAACTCGGCAAAACTCCTGAGAGCTCTCGTGAGGTCACCAGACAAACAGCATTTGTGATGGGAGAGACCACAGTTAATGGATTGAATAAATAAATGCACTGCTGGAGCACACTTAAGTTTCAGGCCTTGAAGGCCTACTCTTTTTTTTGGTGAACATTTGGCAAATAATGATGCTACTAACTGGCATATTTTTTAAGGGTATACTGTGTGTTTTCGTACTCATTTAGATATATGTGTTTTATAACTGTGGTAAGTGAATTATTAAAATGCATTGGGTGCACTAGTAGGTGGTACCTGTTGGGTACAGCTGATGTGCTGTTCTGAAAAGTCAGCACATTTTTAAAATCTGTGCCTATGCTGACAAAAATCTGGATGTAGCAGTTGGGATAACTGTAGAGTATTCTGTATAGATTGTAAGTGTTCAGAGTTCAGTGGTTTGACTGTAATGTCATTTTTCTTACAAAATACATTGTTGGTGTGCTGAGATTAAATTTCAAATACAACAATCAAATGCCTATGTGTTATGATGCAAAACACTATGCAAGCAGTTAAAAGAAAAAATCTGCAAGTGGTTCCCAGTGTTTGCTGTGTTAGATAAATCTGGTACTCCTTGTAAATAGTTTGTCAGTTGAAGTAGATAAGTAGATAGTGTTCCATAGAAAAATCGTATGGTTTCACCACACAGGAAACCAGGTTGTCAGTCCATATTAGCTTGGAGATCAAAAAACTACAGCAAGTAGCTAAACTTGGAAACCACTAATTAAATGAGAATAACAGGATACATTAATGCACTTCTTGCCACATGAGTTGATTATTTTGTATGTTTTTGGCAACTGAAGAAAAATGATATTTCTTCCAGATTGAAGGTAATAGGATCCTAGGAGAAATAAGCATTCATCATCAGGCCTGTGGGAACAGACCTCAACTTTAACCCCATGGTGTATTAAAGGACTATTCTTTCTCTTTCTACAGTAACTAATTATTTAAAATTTTTTAGATTCCATCTACATCAGTTTACATGACCCTCTCTTTTATATTCAGTCTGTTACTGGATTGTAGATCTAATTCTTGCCTAATACATGTAAGCGAACTATTTACTGCTTCAGCATTAGATAATATTCATTAGGTGAGGAACAAATGTGACCATCCTGTTTTAATAGTATTTGAAAATTTATTCTCTTTAGCCTCTAGTCCTTTCTTTGTATTTTTATCTTTATCTGTGTTTTCTTGGGTATAAAAGCTGTCTTTTTGATGTATTCTTTCTGCATGTAAATGATACAAAACATGTTTATGAAGTACCGCTTCACACAAATTGCCTTAAAATACTTCTACATGTAAAATATAGACGGTTTGTACTACAGTCGTCTTCCCCCAGCAGATTCTTGGAAAGGTGTTAGGGTAGGTGTGAAATAACTGTGGTCCTTGATACTTTGCCTTTCAAAATAACTTCTGTAGAAGAAACTATCCAGACAAACTAAGAAATGCTGTGTCCCACTAAAAGATAAAATGAGAACTGGGGGACCTGGGAGATTGGTCTTTCCTGCCAGTCGCTCTCTCACACAGTTTGGACACCATGAGGGGCACAGCACTGGATCGAGGTTTATGCATAAAAAGCGACAAACAAAACTGCACCATGGCACTCTTTCCAGCTTTTTCCCCCCTATTTGCAGAAGCAACAATTGTATCCATTAGCAAGGTCAGTGGTTTGGAGAAACCTGGAAAATAGCAGCTACCAGAAACCCACTAGAATAAATATCTCCAGCAGGTGATAGATTAGTTGGAACAAATTGGAACCATTGCACTTCAGCAATCCTGGTTTCTTTCAAGCTGTTTTAAAAATGTCGTCATTTTAATACACAATATCAGCCCTGCGGAACAGTCCACAGCAGGTTAATTTGAATCATATGATGTATCGCTGCCCTCAGCTGACATGAGCTCCATTCCATGTGTGAAGCCATAATAAATCCATTCCCAACCGAGGCAAATTCCCTGTGAGAAGGTGAACTAATCCAGGCCTCACACTGGCATGTTAGCCCTCCATAATTGAAAGCAGGGCCACCTGTTCCCAGCACAGTTAGCCTATAGAGAGAAAATTAGCATTAGATCAGATACTTAATATATTGAAAAATCATTCATACTACTTGCAAGTTCAGCTGTGGGCTGCTTAGCATGACATCATATATAAACCTAGGAATGTGCCCACTTGATCCCAGTTTAACAGTTTTGTTAACCATGGTGTTTGTTAACTTTGAAATGAGAATTTTTTGATTTAATGAGAGCTGACACGTGAGAAGGGGAACTAGCCAGGGTGCAGACTTTTCTAATTAACTCTGGGTCATTTGCAAAACTTTTGAGCTGCTTTTTTTCCCTTTGCTCTTTTACAAACAAGTTTTTAAAGCACTGACACTGTAGCCATGAAATGATATTTATTTGATTAAGAGGGCAAAGAGAAATATTCCAAACAGGTGTAGAAGCCTGTAGGTACGGCTTTGGTTTTGACACATCTGTTGTCCGTAATATCAGTGTAATAATGCATAAAATTATCAAAGTAGCTTTCTAAAAGCAGTGTCTACAACACTTATTTTAAATTTAGTTTCTTAAATGTCTAGGTACTGAAAATGAAAATAACACCCCAAAGATTCATGGATAAGTTGGAAAATACATTCTTGGTATCTTTTTCAGTGTATTGGCATTCTTTTAAAACTCATTTCAAACATTTGCTCAATTTTCTGACATCTTTTTTTTGTTTGTTTGTTTGGTTTTTTTTCATGTATGTCTTAATATAGATGTATTATTCAGCAGCTAAGCAGATAACATAAAGTCAGTATTTATGGGTTCATTTCTTTTCCACAACCTGGAACAATTTGTTTCATCTCACTGTATTGTGCTTCAAGTTCCCTGACTCTCTGTTGAGAGAATTAATGCTTCCCTTAGCTAGGGTTCTCTTTTCATGGAAGGTGCCCCCTGTTATTGTTTTTGGCTTCGCCACCCAACCCTTGACACACTTATGTAGTGTATTTGGTAGTTGCACAGCTGCTTAATTTCAGTCAATATCCTATGAATAGCAGTAACCCTCCATCCTTTATTAAGGGTATCTTTGGTCTTCTCAACCTACAACAATTCATTTTGATTAATTTGTGACTATTTTAAAAAATAAATAGAATCTCATCACTCTGAGCCATGTCAGAGATCTCAAACCCAGGCACTGGGTAGATAGAACTGTTAATGTCTTAATGTCACCTTCACATACTGTCAATGACATCCTAAGTCATGGAAATAGGAGTTGTTACTGCTGGGGAACGCCCCACATGGCTTGAGTTGATTAAGCTCCCTGAAGGCTGTAGTTTGCCATACTGGCCTTTGAGACCTGCTTCTGTGGGGCAGCAGCACACAGATGGCAGAAGGTAGAAATACTGAGCAGTGACTACCAGCCTCTTCCAGACTAATTGGCATCTGTCTCGCAGAAGCAGAATACAAGATGGACTGCAGATGGCCTCTGAAGCCTTGTCTCAAGTTTCTTCCTTCTTTTCACTTGATCCAAATTGGGAATGATGAATTAGAGGATAAAAACAATTCGTTTGTATTCTTCTTGCTTTTCAATTTCTTTTAATTTGTCTCTCTTTTGATGCCTGACTAGGGACAATTGAGAACAGTACAACTAGTCTTTTCTTTACATGCCTCTCTCTTTCCTATTTTTATAAATTTAATTTTTGCAATTCAGCCATTTCCCTATTACTTGAAGGGCCACCCTGACTCCAAATCAGAATCAGGGCTCAAGATTACCTTTACCTTCCTCAGATTTCCTCTGTTAGACTCCTTGCATCAGGATGGCTGGCTCCCAGAGAAAGAACATTACTGGTGGTAAAATGTTTCATGCCTGTTGCCTGCTCCTCTCTTGTTTAGGACTAGGAAATTCAATCCTCCTTAGAGTTTAGGGTGAACAGTAGTTTCTTCTATAGCGGTACTATTTATTAAGAAGTTTAAAATTTTACAGGTTTCTTGTGGTAGGGGAGAGTGAGATCCATGTCCAACCTGAGGAAGAAAGACCTGGCCTTTTCTGTGTTAGCTATGAGAAATAAAAGATGCACTGCAGAATGAGGGGTATGAGAAGTGAACAAATTCTTGGAAAATGACATATTTGCTCTCTCACAGTTCAACATTTCTCATATTCTATGTAAGGATCTCAGTCTTAGAAATAAAGCTTATAAATAATTCTCATGGCATTTACTTCCTAGTTTTTCAGATTAAGTGTATACTCTGGTAGTTTATTAGTCATTGAAATGGTTGGTAACCTGATGTACATTAAGTTATGATATGTATTAGACTAAGACCACTGACTTCAGTAAGAGCTGGGATTGACCTAAAGCAACTTCCTAGGAGCTCTGTTATTTTTGTGTTGCTTATTCATCCTTAGCCCAACAAATAAAAAGTCCTTTTGAGTAATATCATTATCCCAAGTTCACAGAATAAAATCATATCTTCACAGTACAAATCTGAATGTAATGGAGAACAAGGGTAAAATACTCATAACTCTGAAATTTTTTATCTGAAGCTCTTAAGTAATAAAATGACAAAGAAAGAAATTGTTTCAGACAGAAATTTCATAGTGCTGCTCATAGGTTTTCTTTTATAGATGTTATGATTTTGTTCAAACAGGCCATATTGAATCCATTGGGTTTTTTGTAATAGATTTCAAAATACATAATAAATGTAAGTAATATGATGACTAATGGGTCAAGTGAAGTTGGAACTTTTTAAATGAGAAAATAGCTGGAAACAGTTTTCAGGAAACTATTCCAGTTGATTTTTGGTCCCCCACAAGGTGTACATTAACATAAACTCTGTAGATTCGCCTCTGGGACCTGAATTCCCTCTCTGATTTCATTATTGCAACGTGATTCTTTTCCTTTCACTGTTAAGTCATCTCCTGGTGTGGAGGGAGCATATAATAAGTGTAATTTATTTATATTTATCTAATCTCCTTTTAACTCAATAGTTATTTCATCGTTCTGTTTCCTAGTAGCTGTTCGTAAAGTTGTGAGGGGTAATTAGAAACTAATAATTGACAGACACGGATTTACTGGTTAATCTAAAGAGATGTAGTGAAGAAATTGAGAGAGAGAAAGAACAATTCAAATTTGACACTCAAATAATAAAATATTAAATAAAATAATAAAAATGCTGTAATAAAAATACGGTTTGATATCATCTAGTTCAGTCTGTTTTAAACATACACAGAAGTACCTCACTTGAGCACAGTCTATTTACAAGCACAATAATTTCTTTACTATTTGTTTGCTAGAAATAGGTAACACCTGACAAAATAAGTTACTGCTATTATGTCTTAAATTTAAACAAAGTATTGGCATATAATTGTGGTAGCCAGTCACTAGTAGACAGAGGAGACACTGAGGCAATTCAGGAGTTAAGGTGACTTTGAGCTGCATTTTGTCCTGTCCTGATTCTGATGAAATTTTGGACAATTCAGAGAATCGTCAGAGTTATAGCAACCTGTGTTTTCCTACTGGTACAGAATCTGCACAGCGTTGTGTGGTTTGCTTCCCAGGGTGGTTAAAATCATCTTAAAAGACTGTTACCCTTGGATTTTGTACCCTGGAAGTTTGAGGCAACCCTTTACATTGTAATATCACTTTTTAGCCTATTTTGAGTGACCGGAGAAGCTGCTAAATGTCTATCTTCATCAACTGCTATAAATAGCTCTTCATATTTCATCAGTTTTCACTCTTTCTTTCCATTGCTTACATGTTTTTCTCAGAAGGAATGTTAAAGTTTCTCTTAGAGTTCTAAGTATAAAGTTTAAAACAGGAGAAAGACTAAAAACATGTTGATTGCTCAACTGGATTTTTATTTTTTGAATGTTTTACTTAAAATGCCAAAGAATCTCCTTACATAATCCTTCCCCAGTTGTAAAAATAACCTATGTCATTATGAGATAGCTAAAATATTTGCAGTGAAGGTTCCAGAGTTACATTTTCTGCAATTATACTTCTGGCTGCCACCACCTTCTGTCGGGGCTGATTCACTGAATAATAATAACTTAATACAAATGTTTGTCAAGTTATTAGTCATGACAACATTTTTGTGTGACATGTGCCGTTTCCAAGCAAAAACCAGGGAAGTAATTTTCATTTCTTTGGTGCCCTACTGTCCACTTTTTAATTGTTGTCTTAGATGAGTACAATGTTTGTGAAGACAAGTGACTAACAGCAGTGATAAAGCGCAGGCGTAGGTCTACGTGCCATGTATGTTCCTCTACTGAACTTATACCAGCACCCTGTGTCTTCTCTGCCCTGGTCTAAGGAAGACCAAGAGAGAACTATTGCTCTCATACTCATCTCCTTCTAAATCTTTCTCAGTCAGTTTACTCTCTTTAGCTTAACACCTGTTACATCAACTTATGTCTAAGCATTTTTTGTTTTTTTTAAGGTTGTTTTTTCCTCTTCTGGACTATACTACCATAGGAAAGTGTTGGCAATAAAATGTGCCTTTGACAGAGCAGTTAGATGTGAAAGCTGTCACACCAAGCAAGAAGGGTCCTTTCCTCATTTACTGCCTTACAAACCTAACTATGTTGCAAAACCAAGAACATGTATTTTACTCCTTTATTACAACATCTGTAATGGAGAAAATTAAGTCAATAAGGGTCTTGTTTTCAAAGTGCCTAAATGGTTCAGAAACCCAAATCCTTGTGTGAGTTGGATTTCAAACTTGGGTAATTTAAAAAATGCTGCCTATTTGTCTGGTTGGGGGTGGGGGGGTGTTAAACATTTCATTAGAATAACACTCCTTTCCATTGGAGTATCATAACTAATTTAATATCATAATGTCACATGGGTTTCTTCTTCCTTCATAAGTCTTCTTTCTCCATTCACAGGGAGGAGAGGCCCAATGATGTGTGCAAAAAGGCAGGTGAATCTTGGAGTGTTCTTTAGTGCCAAAAGATTTTCAAAAGTGTTGACATTTTTCTTCCCTTGGTTGTAATTTAAAATGTCGGCACATAAGTATTCTGAGAAAATCCTCCAAGTTAATCGTGTTTGGTTTTGACTGCCTGAAAATCATAGAATCGTAGAAAAGTTTGCGTTGGAAGGGACCTTAAAGATCACCTAGTTCCACCCCCCTGCCATGGCCAGGGACACCTTCCACTAGCCCAGGTTGCTCAAAGCCCCGTCCAACCTGGCCTGGAACACTGCCAGGGAGGGGGCAGCCACAGCTTCTCTGGGCAACCTCTTCCAGTGTCTCACCACCCTCACAGTGAAAAATTTCTTCCTTATATCTAATCTAAATCAACCCTCTTTCAGTTTAAAACCATGACATCTCATCCTACCACTACACTCCCTGATAAAGAGTCCCTCCCCATCTTTCCTGTAGGTCCCCTTTAAGTACTGGAAAGGACTTCAAAATCTTGCTCTCTTCTAATGTCCAGCTTCCTTTCCTAACTTCCTAGCTTTGATATTGCCTTTCTACTAGGACTACATGTTAGCTAGTGTTCTGCCACAGTTTCTAGTTCAGCGTGGAAGGCTTTCACACAAGAGAAAGCATTTTCAGAAGACCATTAATTAAAGTTGTAAGTTACAATTAAAATAGTTTTTCAGTCTTAAATTTCAGTTAGCTGTGGCTTGTGGAGTACCACAGACTGTTTTCTAAGATTGTTTTGTGTTTTTTGATTCAGCTATAACAAATATTACGTGGCTATTAGTACATTTTTCTTACCTTTGTAGAAAAAGTGCTAGTTTATATTTCAGATGCTTATCTATTCAGATACCAAAGCATCTAACTGAAATTTAGAACTCCCACATATTTTGTGAGGTCAGAAAAGTGCTTTGTCCTGTGCCTGGGACTCTGAAGTCAGTATATACCTGTGCTTAAGAGGAGCTCCAAAGCTCTGCTCCTGCAGCCCATTACTGTTATTGTAAGAACCTGTAATTTACATAAAGAGTGGGAAAATCAAGCTCATCAGTTTGTATGAGCATTAAGGGTAGAACATGATTCTAAACAACTTGAAAGTAGGTCTTAATTTTTGTGAAACATTCATTAATCTATGTAAAACCTTCAACAAACAGTGTTTCCTATATATGTTTGTAATGAAACCTGAATCTAAGTAGTGCTGTTTTCTCTGAACATTTAATCTAGTTTAGATATATGCACTGAACTTTAATCATTTTTGGTTCTTGGGAGTGGGGCGGTGGGAATCAAACAGCAAAGTGAAAAGCAAGCTTTTATCCCTGCACAAGGTAGCTGATTCATTACTGGGTGAAAGCTGAATTTGAAATTAATAATTTTAAAAACTAAGTTAAAGTTAGATTTCTGTAATGAAGTGTAAAGTACTGTTAAAAAGGCAGATAGCAGCACAGAAAGAAGTTTCAACCGTCATAAAATCCTGCTTCCCATCTGTGAAATAATTTTGATAATTGCTGTATCTCATCTACTGAAGTATCACTGTTGTCAGTGTTGTTCATATTAGCTGTGATTTCTAAAAATTCCGTGAGACTTTTAGCAGTCTGGGAAGTACCAAAATCCTTTACTAAGGAGACAACATTTTAAAAATATTAGGTTATTCTCTCTCTGGAAAACGAAGGCATCTAAACATACTTCAGGTTTTATATTTGCCTTTTATTTCACATTTCATCTTGAAGATGCTTATTAACTATGTAGGAAACAACAGAATATACATGTTATTCACTCATTTAAATGTGTTGAAAATGCTTTCTGTGGCTTTGGAGTTTAGTCAGATAATTCTACTGGATGTAAAACTTAAGAGAATGTGAAGTATATTTTCATTCTCAGACAAAAGTACTAATGTATTTAGGCTCCTACACACTTGAATAAAGTGTGTGTCTTTCAGGTAGCTGTGATCCCTGAAAGAAGCAAGGAAATAATCATCATTGTTACATGTTTCTTCATTTAAAACTGTATATAGTGAAGATTGCTTGTAATACTTTTCATCACTTTTTATTTCAGATTTATTCCTAAAAATACTGTTTTATTATGTTTTACCATTGATTCAGTCCTTTTAATGAAACATGATAGAAATAATGTTATCTCCACTAAATGCCTAGTATTTTTATATTGCTTGAATAATTGCATTATAACTTCTCATGTTTCTTTCTCCAATTCTCTCCTACAGCTGACATAAATGTGGACATGTCAAAGCCTTTGAAAGCAAATCTCAGTTTTGCCAGACTTGATCAAGTAAACCAGTTTTTGAAAAAAATCATAACCACAAATGATGCACCCAGGAAGGAGGCTGCTCCATCAGCTGGTGTTATTCCAGATAAGGATGTCACTTTGATAACCAAACACCCCAGTACAAAGGATTTGCTGCCTACAGTGCACACCAATGCTGCACAAAAGGCTTCAGTACAAGAAAACTTGTGGCGAGCCCTTGCCTGCTTTCAGAAAATTTCCATTCACACCGTCCAAATGGTTGTTTCGATGGAAACCATCCCACATCCCAGTAAACCTTGTTTGTTAGTCTCTTTATCAAACCTCACTGGGAGCCTAAATATTAAAAGTGGACATAAAACCGCAGGTAAGAGTTTTTGAAAGTTGGAAGTGCTACTGATTTTTTCAAGTGGTGGTCTAGTAACCGTTTTTTAAAGCATGGGACATTGAGGGGAACTCATCTAGCTATATAATAAATCGACAACAGAAAATATCAAATCCCTGATAGACTCATTACCTCAGCTCTCCTTTCAGTGAGGCAGCACCCAAGAGTGCTTAATTTTGTATTTAATATCCCCTAGCTTGTAATTAATTTATTGACAGAATTCTGGCTGAAATAGTGGTTACAAGAACCACTGTTCTGGTATTCTGAAAATTCAATACATACTTAAAGGAGCAAAATTTTGACAGTTATTACCCTATAATTAGATTTTCTTGTTAGGACCCTATATTTCTGTTTTAAAAAAATACAGAAATAATTGTTCAGAGCCCTGACATATGCTACTATTTCATACAGTTACTCTTCTCCAGGCTTATGAAGTTTAAAATTTTTACATGCTTCCTCTGCACAGCTGACAGTCACCCAGGGAAAACAGGCACTCCAGCCTCATTACTGCAGAGCTGCTAGGAAACTTTACACCTTGGGTACAATTAACAGGATACCAGAGACTCATTTAAAATTAAGACATTTGAGTGTCTTTGTAAATTGTTTTATTAGTCTTTTAATAAAATTAATAAGATGGTACATTTACATGATGCAGAGATGAGCCAGATGTAGGTAGTTGGCAGAGTAGTTTGCGAGGTAAAATGGTCTGTAGCTGAGAGGAACAAGTTGTAGGCCAAGTGAGGTGGTGATTTATTTCTTTTTCATCAGAAATATTTCTCCTCAGGCCAGCAAGTTTCAGTGCTTCTTTATTGTTTTAAAAGTTAAAAATGAAAAATTTAAGGTTCAGAGAACATGAAAGCCTGTGAAAGTGCTGGAGCCTGAAACTCTTGATTTATCCATAAATAAACAGCAGTGCAGGGACGAACAGTGCCTGCGTTCCCACGCTTTTCCTATCGGATTGCAACTCTAGCATTGCAACAGAGTAAAAGGCCTTTCTAATGTCCTTTAAATAGTTCTAGTTTTCTTTCTGTGTAATAACCCTCTTTCCTTCCATCACTTCCCCTCTATCATTTATACGTTATCCGTCCCATGGTACGTTATGGTCTCCACAGCAAGCTTCGCTATATCAAAGCCAAGCCCATTCCGTCCCTGTACTATAAAGCAATTTGGCAAACTCAGCAGTGTATATCACTTACCCTGGAGTTTTTCATCTTCCCAGAAGAAGGACGTACCTTGCCTTGCACGTTAAGCCTCAGAAACATTCTGCTATGAAGTTCTGTTTCTTAATTCTTCTGGCAGTCCGAGGAAGCCAATCTTTATTTTTTGTGTCACAAGCTATACATGAATCTTCATTCCGTTTGTACTCTGGCAAGAACTGTTAAGTAAAGCAATACTGATGCTGAATCTAATGAAAATGAAAATTAGTTATTCTATTTGAAAAATTTTCATAACCAGACAATAGACATCAACAGACTCTTTTCACTTTTTTTTTCCAGTTAAAGTTGCCTTATGTTCACTTTATGAAAGGAAAATTTATATGCATGAGGTTTTGCATGTTGTTGTGACAGTGCAATAGCTTGTTTTAAGTTTCAAGAAGTGCAAAAGACTGACTTCCTGGCACTGGCAAAAATTCTTCTAATAGATTGTTTGTATTTTTATTTAAAATTATTAATTTGAAATTAAAATGCTGATACAAACCAATAGTAGAAATTATAACTTAGGAAAGAAGATAAATTGCTCAGTGCGGGGGAAAAGGTATTATAATTTTGTGTTAAAAGTACTTTAGAAGAATACCACAGTTGCTGGCTAGATTTGTTATATTATTGCAAAGAAATTATGCAAGCTAACTCAAATTTACAAAGTGTAGTAGCTGTGTCTTGGGAGCAAGGAGCATTTAAAAACGTCAGTTCTTCACAACATTTCTTTTTACAAAAGGCTTTATAGATACACCTTTTGAGCTAAACAGGGTTCATGTCAGATTTTTTTTTTATAGAATGAAACTAATACGCAAATACTTCACTGTGTCTTTGACTTTACAGTCAAATAACTATTGTGACCATCTGCAGCAGCTGCATTTTACGAATTATTTGCTGAACCAAAGTAAGCGCAATGACAAAAGTAGTCATCTCAGATGTACTGTTAAAACAGAGGAAGAAAAAGGAGCGTTGCTTGCCTTTTGTACAGTATGGCCATCTGCTGTACAGATGTTATTATATAGAATGACTTCAGATACAATAATTGTAGAAAATTTTCATTAAAACCTCAACAATTTGCACTTGTTTACTTGAATCTGCATAACTCCCCAGTGAGACAACACAACACACTTGGGGTTTCTTTGGTTCTCACTAGCTTTCTCTTTGATCCTTTTTGATGTGCTGACTTTAATAAACATACTTAAAAACACTGTTCAAAAACATCATGGAAAAAACTACAAAGGAACAATTATAGCAGTAGAAACTACTCTAATCCCTTACTTAGGCAAGCTATTTTTAGTGAAATATGGTTTTTTTACACATTTTATGTGGCAGTGTTTTATAAACAGTGTAAACGACCCTTTTTCCAGATGAGTTTTAATGTAGGAGATGAAGTTGGTTTGTAAGGAATCCTATTTGCTAGGAATTATTTAGCAAAAAAAACCCTCACAGGACTGTATTGTCGGCATTTTTCTTCCCTTATAGGGGGAAAACAAAAGTGCGTGACCTTGTGTAACGCTTTGATTTTATTTTATTTTTTTTTAACTGAAATTAAGAAAGAAGCTTGCTGTATAACTTTATTTTAATTATCAGTTTTCCCTCTAAACTTTGCTTGTTTAATCGTGGAGGCTAAAGGCCTTCTGTTTTAATTTTTCTTCTTAATTTTTTATGAAAGTAAAAAGATGTAGCTTTTGCAAAACAGGGGGGGTAATTAGTTGAATTATTTCACTTCTAACAAAATAAATTCGAAGTGTTGGAACACTCACATTGCAGTTGGATCAAATTAAAACACCTCCATTTCTACATATTCTGCTACGCTGTTATACAACCCCAAGCCTTTAGTGTGTCAAGGGACTTCATTTTTTGGACATTTTTCATGTTTTAATACAACAGTTACTTATAACAACATGGTTACTATTTCTGCTAGAATACTTATGTTCTCCTCTGTACTTATGGTGAAATCCTGAGTATTTTGGTTTTAGTAAAGTAATACTATTATAGAATGTGATGCAGCGTATTGACAAAAAACAAACCAAAATGAAGTCCCTTTTCCAAAAGAAGATATTATTAATTTTACTTTAGAAGACGCTACCAATATACCCTTAAGTGCAGGAGTTTAAGTCACAATGATATTTAAAAAAAATAATCATCTGTAGTCATTTTATATTTTGTGGCTTAGAGTTACAAGTTAAAACTTGTACCCATTTCATATAAGCAGATAACAAACATTTAGCTCATTTTTGGCAGCTATCAGTGTTATTAGACCAACTATCCATTAGACCTGGATCAGTGATTTTTGAAGTATATGTCATCTTCTACAAAGCAACTAGAGCTCTTGAGGTCTAAGTACCCAGTAAGATTTGAGATTGCTTGGTATCACACTTGAGGTATGTAGCTCACTCCAAAACAGTCACATGCCGTTAAAGTGGAAATAATTTTTAGCAATAAATACTAGGAAATAGAATGCAATTCTAAACAGGGCTTTCAGTTAATTTAGGTTTGGTGTTGAAATTAGCACTACCTACCTGCCAAAAGAGCAGTTAAATGAGAGAAGTTGAAGACTCTCCCCAGAGTGAAAGACAGCAAGAAGCCTGTAGCCTCTCAGTGAAGCCTTATTTTGCTCTGGCTGGACACAGGAGGGAAGTCTTGCTGCTCAGCGTCTGAACCGAGAGAGTTACAGACATAAAATATTCCAAGGATCACAGACAGAATTCCCCAGCCCTTTGTCCTGTATGCAGACATGATTAGCATATAAATAAGGGAAAAAAATAAACTTTTTGAATGTATGATAATCACAAATATTTTTGCTAAACCTGAAAGAAATTACATACTTAAGATACTTTACAGAAACATTAAAAATTAAATGCAGCTATTAATTGGTGTAGAGCAAAGACCAAACTTCATTTTGGAGTTAACTAACTCTCTCGAGAAAACTCTGCTAAGGCGTTGTCATAGCCTTTGGATGCTGCAGATATGCAAGTTAGCCCGTGGGGAAATAAAACATTAAATTAGATATGACTACCTAAAATAATATGCAGCAGTAACAAGCCATTTACAACACCCAGAAGACCTTTGTTACTTTTAGAAAGAAATATAAACTCTTTCCAACACTTGAACAATAGGAAATTAATTCTTTGTCAGTAAAAGCCAGAGGACAAACTAAATATTTAAATGGCCACTGAGGATTGAAGTGGAAGTGCAGCTTGTAGACAGCTATACAAATCACTAAAAAACCTTAATGAATATTGGGTGTGGGCATCAGGGTCCTGTCAGATTTGACACCATGTCCCAAGTAGCTTAAACCCAACACTCAAGAAAAGGTGGAGACCTCATCAGGTCTCTAACATCTGGGATTGTATTTGTCATTTTGGCATACCCTGCAAGCGCAAAAGAAAGAGTAAAAGGGGATTATCCTGACAATGAAATGAGTTACTGAATCTTGTGATAATGAAAAGCAGAAGAATTCTAATTCCTTTCTATAGTCCCTGAGGTGGAGGTGCGTTTATAGTTCTGCAGGAGTATAATGTAGGAGGGAAGAACAGATGGCCTAAAATCCATGAAACAAGACACCACCTAATCCCAGGACTGAGTACCACTATTAATCCTGGTCAGATTCCCTACTGGTACTTTGTAACAGAGTCCAGAATTGCTACTGATGAACTAGCACATTAACTCAGGGTGGGGGGTGAGGGGGAAGAAAAAAGAAAAAAAAGTTAGTTGTAGGTTGTTGATTCAAGACAGTGTGCACTAATTTTGTAGATCTGTATTTACAGTTTAAAAAAATGAACTCTAAAAAGTAGACTCCAAATGGAATTCGATTCAGAACAAATACAGTTGATTTTGTAATCTCTTTATCTTTTACTGTGAAAGTAATTGCATTTTTTTTTGAGACTGGTATTTCTTTTGTTACATGGAACCTAGTGCTATATGTGGCAGTAGTAAGTGCTATAGCATTTTCATGGTAAGTCAATTCTATAGATATTTACGTTCATGAGGAAATACAGATAACAATGAAAGCTGAATGTTTTCTATGTACATTTTATGCTTTCTATGCAACTCCTCCAGTTCAATCTATATTTTGCAGTGTGAGGTACAGAACACAAAGATTATGCATTATTGTCCAGTTTTGAGGACCAGCTCCTTAAGTTGTTTAAATTGTTGACACACTGGCAACATATTTCTTCCTTTTCTGTGACAATAATATTTTTTTTAGGATGAGATCATGAGCTTGCTGCCCAAACAAAAGGTGCAGTTCCATAGGAAGTTCAGATTACTGTGTCTGCACATTTCCACACTCTGCCTAGGACTAGCTCTGTTACTTGGGCAGCTGTTCAGAGTCGAGTCAGGGCACTGATCTGTCTGAAAACTAACAGGGAAAAAAAAGTTTTCAGCAAGATCGGCTCCTTCAGCTGGCTCACTGGACAAGTACACTTTAATGACAAAGCTGACACAAAAGAGAATTCGGGGAATTATCTAAAGGAGGGAAGGGGAGAAGGATTGAAGGGAGAAGATTGGGTCGTAGGAGCCTGGATGGACTGGCCTTAATCCTGGGGAACCGCAGCCTGCGAGTGCAGGAAAACCTGTTCAGTTTGTGTGGCCTGGGTCTATCTGTCAAGCCTTGGACTTCCACAAGCATAATTGACTGGGTTATAGAAGCTCAAACAGCTCATGTGCTGCCAGGCACTATCTTCAGGATGGTTATTTATAAAGAAAAGTTACCCTCTAGTTCATGGACTATTTAGTTTATTAAAGCAGTTGGAATCCAGTGAATCAAGTGTAGAGCAAAGGAGCAAGACACCAAAGCTGTATTTCTAATTCAACGTTGTGGCAATTATATAGCGCTACGTTTTGAGTGGCATCCACTATTTTGTAATGCTTCATTTTCTGTGCAACCATTCAATGTCTAGTTTTTTCAGTAGTGCAGGCATCTACAACTTTATAAATCTGTGAGTCATAGATACCAGCTATCTCCTGAAATAAACCAAAGTTTTCAACCAACCACCTAAAATTAATATGTGAAAATACATACATTTTTTTTTAAATTGAAGAACCTCTTCACGCCCATCTGTAAAGCTGGGGTAAGAATGTTTAGTCACTTTTCTGAAAACTGCCGATACCTAAAAATAAAATGCTTATGATGCAGGAACCACTCATGTCAGTATAGCACTTGGTCAGTTTTGAAGACTGGACTCACAGATGGAGAATGAACGTTATTTTTGTCGGTTTCTATTATGCATTTTTCTCCACTTAATTAAAATAAGATAGGGCAGTATTGAGCTTTACAAATATATTCTAAATTATTGTATGCCAAAGACAGCCTTGACCAAAAATGAAAATCCCTTTATTTCTTAACTTTAGTATGCCCTTTCTGATCAAGCACCACAAAACTCAAAATTACCAAATCAACAAGTCAATTGAGATTTTTCAGCTATTTAGTATGCAGGAGTATAATGAACATGATGTACCTGCCCAGTTATTCTTTAAGGGAGATGAGCTCATTTCAAATAGATAACCATCTTTGACTTCTCTTCTGATTCATCACTGACCTGAACTCCATTTGAACCTTGTTAGACACAAAACAAGCAGGATTCCTGGTCTGAGCTATAAAATATAATTAAGCCCTTTTGAAATGATGTGTAAAAGAACATAGCTTTACCCCCACTATAACTACTACCACCACCACAACCAATAAAGTTAAATCAAGCACTGCCTGTAATGGATTAAAATAATAAATGTTTCTGGATTTTAGTGTTTGAAGTATTTGAAGAAAACAGGCTCCCAGCAGCCAGGACTGCTGAATGCACGGGGACATTTATTAGTGACGAATTCAAGGGTTTGGCCTGCTTAAGATCATTACTTTCTGTTTACCGTGTGTTACATATCTCATGTTTTTACAGAGCCCACATGTGTCCCCATGTAATACTGGAAAACTCTCTTTCACTAAGGAATAGTTAATTGGTAATGTGTAAATACTGTTCTCGTGGGGCGAATGAACTATCATAAGATTCAGCTCAACACTAATGAGAAATCCAGTGCGGTCAGTGGATTGTTAACTAAATCTCTCCTGGAAAATTGTTCTTTACTACGTCTCACCATTTGTTTGCTACTGCTGTTTCCAGACTTGAATAAATTGGCTGACTCTTAAATTAACTGCAGTATATCCCCTGAAATTATTTTCATAGCGTTGTTACCCTTTCTTCTCAGAATCTGCTTCATAGAGGATACCTGTCAACAGAGCAGTGTAACTGTAGTGTAACTACTCATTACATGATATATCTGAAGTTTTCTTAGGAGGAAAAAGATCACATAGATAATTGTAGCAATATACTACCTATAAGATTTATGTATTCAAAGCTGTCTTAGTATCTTCGGCAACTTTAAACTAGCTACTGAAGTTGCAGATAGGAAGAATGAAGGCTCAGAAGCAAATATCACAGATTATCACCTTTGTAATGTGTGACATTAAGGCAGAAGGTAGTAAGGAAAGGCACTCGCTAGTTAACCTTCAGCAGCCGGATTGTATCTCTGCCGCCCAGGCCTGTAGGGCCCATGGAGATCCTGGGCTGCTTCCTTCAGAGTTCACTGTGGTCCTTGGGGTAGGAATACAGGCTGCCGGCTGCTGCAGCCAGTGCAGACCCCATCGCTCGCGTGCATCTTGACCAGTCTGAACCAGTATAGCAGGCTTTGTGCTCTGGGACACAGTCTTGCTTCTGAGTTGCCCCAAACTCAGAAAAGCTATTTTCTTCCTAGCGCTACAGTTTGTAGCAATGCTACTTGCTTCCAAGAGGCTTTTCAAAAGATAGCTCAACTATAGTCCAGTGCCATTTGCCATATTTATTATAATGCATGTCTTTCCATTTTCTTAAAACTCTTTTCCCATATAGAAGTTTGCCAATTAAAATCATGCTCTATGTTGTATTAGTGACAGTGCAGTGAACCAAATAGGATTTGCAGCTATCTTAGGAAGAGCAAATGCATAGAGCATAATAGAAGGAAAAAAACTCCTCTGCTACATTTTTACTTGTTTCACTTGGAGTTGATTCAAATATAAGCACTTTTAAATGTTTCTGAAAACAAAATGTCCATAGTTAATGTCAAAACATTGTCTCTCCCTTTGTCTGTGAACCAGGAAAAATAACAGCGCTTTCTTAACACCTGTTTTGCCTAAACACTAAGTGATTGTTACTGTAAAGCAAGGGTTGTTTCAATGCATTTGCTGCATCTATTAAAATGGACAAGCTCTTTTTTCTTCTGTATGCACAAATGGATTTTTGCACACAGGTCAGTTTAACATGGAAGCCACCTACTATTGGTAAACACTAATATAACTAAATTATAGTTATATCTGGTCCATAAGATAACTATATATTTTACATATATAAAACAATATTTATATATTGGGGTACTCAGGTTCTGAGATGTCTTTGTAAATGTTAGCATAAATCATCTCTACTGACTAGAAAAAATGTTAGAATATCAAAGCATATGTTGTCTTTTAGTAAATTTTCTCCACTATTCTACTGTAGTGATTTCAGTCTTTAATAATTTCTGAGCAAGTTTATTTCTTGCAATTGCCAAGCAAGTACTAGCTTTTTTTCAAACCCTCTTATGCTATTTCTAACCATATAAAAATACTTGGATATTCCTTTTGAGCATATGTCATCATAAAGGTAATCCTTCCAATGGCATGCAGAAGCCTGGTTGGTGTAAGTTGTATTTTGCTCAGTTAGCATGGCAGCACATTGCAGTGCTATTGGGGGTCTGGGTGGAGTCTGACAATGGAGAGCTGGCAGCATTTCTTAAACACTGTCCAAAGCAAGTGCTTCATATTTATTAGTCTCTTGGAGGAGTATTTTAAAAGTCATGAAACTATTTGTTCCTAGAAGTAAATTATTGCACGTACTGAAAAGTGAGTTGGTGTTCATGAGCAATAATCCAAACAGAACAAATTAACTTCTACATATCACAACAATCGTTTATGAAGATATATTACTTCTGTGTGGTGCCATCTCAAGTTCACTTCAAATGGAGACTTTGATTTAATCTGTTTAAACTGAAGTTAGAATTCTACAATAGAAGTTTGTGAAAGGTACATGAAAGGACTGAGTGAAAATAGTGTGTGGGAGGGAAAAAAACAGAGGAGAATTATTTTGCATCTTTACCTTTCTGAGGTGATTGCTTTAGTCATTGGAAAGCAACTTCACTAACTGAGCATATACTTTGAATGTTATTATGACATTTAGCAATCTTAAAATAAGCTCCCTTCTAGTGCATACTGGTATTTCTTCACTCCCCTTAGGATGTGAAATTATTTCTTTTTTAATATCATCCTTTTAGGATTTCCATAGTAATTTACCCCATTGAAGCTTCCCTCTGGCCCAGAGATCTCTTTATTTACTATCCCTTTTGAGGGTTTGTGCATACATGTTGTTCTTCATTTGTTTTCTTTAAACTTCCTCAAGACACCACTTTGTACAAATTGATCTGAATGCTCTCTATATTTGTTTTCTAAGGAGCACAGTGGGTTTTATACCAAGAGTCACTTCATCCCCAAAAGGACACATGGATATAACTGCTAGGAAGGACAAGGGTGTGATTCTTTCCTATACTTGAGCAATCAGTCACAGCAAGAAAAAGGAAAATCTCTCATTACCTGTGTTTTTCATGGTATTTGTAGGACACAGTCCATTGGTGCATGTTGTAATATTTCATTAATCTAAAATTTACCAACACTACCTTATTCTTAATTGTGTCTTCATTTCTCATTGTTTACATAGCATTTGAGAAAGGCACTGCTGATTTGAACCAGCAGTATTATGTGGCTGAATGCTCAGTTCTTGTTTCTAAGCCACTGGATATTGTGTTTTCTTTGTACTTTGTGGAGCTGAGATGACAACAGAAAAAGACTGCAAAGCATAATCCTTCCAAGTGTAATCCCAGTGAAAGAAAACATAAATAAAACCACTTGTATTCTGGCATTCTTTTTTCCCTTTTGTTATTTCTGCAACTTGGCGCATATTCCATATAGAACATTTCTGTATTTTGCAGAATTGTGCAATACTTACTGAGAATTTCTTCTCTTTGAAATCAAAGTTCCTTGTAGTGTATTAAAAAAAAAAATTGGATTTCCAAATATTGTAGTGCCTCTTAAAATAACTGGACTGAGCTTAGCAGGGTGAGGGTGAGCCCTTCCCATGAAAATAACTCTTTTTCTTGGTTTAAGGCTTTATGTGAAGCTGCTTCATTCCACAGTTTACAGAATTGTCTGAAGCAGCACCAAAAATGTGTGGATATTAGTTTTCTTGATTATCACTGAAGTTGTGTCAAACACTGAACAGTTTCTGTCGTATAAACCTGTTACACATAAGCCCAGGGGTTCAGAAGCCAGCCTAAATAACCCAGAGCTAAAACCCTTTCCCAATTGGTGACAACAGTCCTGTTGATTGATACGGGACAAAGGTTCGCTTGAGCCCTTCATCATTCTTACTGAACTCCAGACTGCTCAAGGGAGAGATTCTTGTTTGTGGTTCCTGCTTGGGTTGGACAGAATTCAATGCCATTATCACTGTAGGGACTGTTGGACCACCTTCCTAGTGGATGCTAGATTTAAAAAAAAAATCCAATATATCTCCTTCCAATATTGTATAAAATATTTCTTGGTATTATGAAATCATAACTCTCAGGATGCTGACAGACTTCTTTCTGGGTTCTAGAAGAGAGAGATTCATAGGAGAAGTTTTGCTGCATGTATTCAAAAGAGAGAGTTGTGTTTTTGTGGGATTTTTCTACCAGCAAAGATGTGAAAATATAAATAGAAATGTACCTTGAAACATCTGCATGTAAGCCTTAGGTGTTTTTTAAACTTTTGCCTTTTGTGGATATTCAGTTTCATTAGAAAAATAAGCCATGGGCATTATAAAATATGATGACATTCAATATTCAGTGTTGAGTCCAAGTATGAGCACCAGAAGAGAAAAAAGTTAATCCAACCTCAGATGTAGTACTTTTCATGTAAATATACAAAAGAAATACAGAAGGTTTAAATGGTTTGTTTTATTAAACAGTGATTTGCAGGAAGTTAAATTCACAAGAGATGTGATATTTTTAGATGGTGTTTCTTTCCTAAAAATGTTTGTGTCTTTAATGAGAGTACATAAGTTCTGTCATAAATCTAACCTGCCATTATCTTTTTTATGTTTTATAAGCTATGTAAAGTGCAAATGGTTATGATATGGAAATTTTAGATTAAACTGATTTTTTTGGTAAGCACATGTTACATATTTTGGGTTACAGTAATTGTTTTGAATAATTTGAGTTCAAACATTACCCTTATTCTCCTGGTAAGCACTCTAAAGTCTAGGAACACAATATTTTAGAATAACTAACCTGAACAAAAGCAGAGAGAATCATTCAAAGTAACTTTCCTATCAGTTTAAAATATAATCAAGTGAAGCAGCTGTTCTTGTTCTTAATATAATCTTTTGAAAAAAATTCATAGTTTAATGAAAAAAGTCTCTTCTCATAAACGTTAAAATACTCACACATTTAAAAAGTCATAATGTTTTGGAAAATAGTTCTTTGTAAGGAATGTGCATGAGACATACCTGCTCCATAACTGCAACACTGTATAAAGCGTGCTCACTAGTGTCGGAAGAGCAAGATAAAAAAGATAAAATCGTGAGTCTTGTGGCCCAACTATGATGCTCTTGCTTGGAGAGGAGACTGATTGTCCACACAAATGTTTCCATGGAAGTCAGTGAGACTACTTGTGTAATTGCTTGCAGGCAGAGATTCCCAGGCTCATGGTAAAGTAAGTTCAGGAAACAACCACATAGAAGTTGGGAGAATACCTACCAATGGGATTAAATGTCTCTCTTTTTAGGAATCCATGGATCATCTTTTGTCCTTGACATAAAAGATTTCCTACTTAAAACGAGTCTCAAAGAAAGAGCCAGATCTCTGATGGGCCCTTTTTGCTGCTCTGTTAATGTGGAAGCCAAGTGGTGTAAGCACAGTGGTGATCCTGGTCTAGAACAATCTATTCCAAAAGTATACATCGATTTGAGAGGAGGACTGCTGCAGGTCTGTATAAGATGATTATGATTCTGCTATTGAGCTGGACTGGCTTTGAATGGTTGAGACTTTGTAAATAAATTGCATGAAAGCCTCTAAAGTTTTGCAGCCTACAGCAGATCATTGGGTTGGGGTTTTTGCTTGCTTGTTTTGGGTGATTTTTATTTTACCTTTTTAAAATAAGTATCTATTCTTTCATGTAAAACTGTTTATTGAAAAATTGTGTACAGTGATTTGGGATTTTTTTAAAATACTGCTTAAGCCATGTATTCTAGCTTTATGTGTGTGTTCCCTTAAAACTACTGGATCAAATTACTAACACTTAATATCTAGGACCCTGTTCTGATGTGCATATGTTTGTCCATGAGCTATGTGTCTGTAATGCCTAGGGGTAGCTTTAAGAATATGTATCCTTTCTTTTTAAACTTACACCAATTTCTATGGGGAGTAATTATAAACTGTTGTTTGTAGCAATTAATACTCAGTTTTCCATACTTTCCTCCCCTTTTTGGAAGTGCCCACAACTTGAAACTGGTCCAAGAAGCATGGGAGTTCTTGAAATGAAAAATAGATTTTGTGAGGTTTAAACAAGTGGGCTTTAAGATATGTCTTGTTTTAATTATTTTTATTGTAGTATCTAGACCCACCAAATGCTTTAAAATAAATATGTAAATCAAGCATATAAAACGCAAAAAGGAAATTTTGACATTTAGTCATGTCATTAGGTCTTTTCCCAGAATTGGCATTAGAAGTTCTTAAAACCGCAGTGCTGGGAATAGGGCTAATTGTATAATGTGAATTTTTTAAAATTGTCTCTTAATAAATAAAGTCTGTATGTTTCTCTGCTCCTTTTTATTTGTTATTCACAGGTACTTGGCTGACTACCTCTACATGTTGTTAATAAAAAGTGTTTGGTTTTTCTACAAAATTTTGTGTTTTGCCAAGGACCAGAAAAATATCTATAAATCTGAGAAAACCATTTTATTATTAGAGTATACACTGGGATAATTAGCTTTTGCAGAAAACAATTAAGTATTTGGTCTGGCAGAATAGATTTGAGAATGCTGACAAAAGCACTAGCAATTCTGTTTCAAATTAATTTATTTACAGCTAATGATTTTACCAGCTCTAAACATGATCTCATCTTCTACCACTGTTAATTTGTATTGCAGCAGAGCCTAGAGAGCTTATGTGAAATTGGTGCCTCATCTGTGAATACTGTAGTAGGAGTTCTGTGGCCTGGAATTCCAGCTGCCTAAAAATAAAATTAATAAAAGTGGGACAAAAAAGCATTCTTCCCTCCTCCATCAATGGGGGACTGAGGCCTCTGAGATCTGTGTTAGGCAACCCAGAGCTCCTCTGAGGTGATGCTAGACCAAGAATAAGACCCTGAGCCGAGAGGTACTCTAGCAACTGCAGTAGAGATACACTAAATTAGGGAGATGACCTGGGTAGCCTGGGAGTATTTAGTTCAGGACTGGCACTAGTTGTGTTTCAAAAGGGTCTTGTTTTACTCCATGGGCTTACATCTAGATGCAGGGGAAGGAAAAGCTTCCTTCCTGATAGCTGTACTACCCTTGAGGCATCTTCTGATTTTTTTTCATATTTGAAAATTGGTATTCCTCAGTGAAAAAAATCACACTATTCTTTATGTGCACAGCTTATTTACTCCTACCCTTACCGTGGACTTTTAAGTTACTGTCTGGTAATTTTGATTTTATCCCATACGGGTTCTAAGTCTCATTTCTTTAGTAATTGCTAGTTGTTTCCTTATCTTCCCTGTTGCTTCTGGGCCCTAAAGTACTAAAGCACTTGTCCCCATTAACATGATTCTCTCAAACAGGAGTTTGATTTGAGAAAAGCAGCGCTGCTTACAAAAGCTGGGAGAGAGGAATGTCTACTTGCTTTTTATTTTGCTATAAAGAATATGAATTTTCTGGACTTTGAATGTCAGTTTTTATTAGATATTTTTCTAAAGTTCTGGTTTAAACTTCAAAAAGCATTAAACCTTTAAATTTCACTCTGAAAACTTATAGCACATCCAATTCATATGTTGTATATAATCAATATTTGTGTTTGAGATTATATTTTGTATGTCTTTCTAGTTATCTTCTTTGCTGTGTCACTCAGTTTTTAATGCATTTCAGAATTCGACTTTTGGAGCAACAAGCTCTTTGAAAAGTTCAAACTTTGCATCTTTAAGTCTTTTTTGTAATATGTTAAACTGCAACCAGTCCTAGCATTATGTACTGCACTCAACTGTAAGTCCTTGCACATGACTTCTAAGACTTGTGCTCATCGAGGCAGCATCAATTATCAGTTGTAAGTGGTAAAAATTAATGCTTTCCTTCAAATGATGAAAAGAACAAATTTGCTGAATGGTTTTTTAGAGATTTTTTGTTGTTCCCGTTCTTTACTTTCACACTAAGGATACTTGCAAGCAATTAAGTGTAAGTAGAGCAGGCTGAAAGCTGTATAAAGTTCCTATTGTTTTGGGGAGGTTTTATCCTTTAAAAATTACTGGATATTTGTATGCAATTGTTTTGTCTTTTCTCTTTCTTTTTTTTAAGGTTTTCTGGGGTCAAGAGCATTTGAACTGTTTAGTTCTCCTCCAGGAGCTTCTGTGGCAGTACCTTACTAAAAAGGGCAGTGTAGAGATGTTGATATCCAAACATACACACCCCACTTGCTTTTCTACGGAAAAAAATCAGGCCTCAAAAACTGAGCATACTTCAGATGATCTGAGAACAGGCCTGTTCCAATATATACATGATGCAGGTAAGAAGAATATTATTGCACTCTTTTTTTTTTTTTAATTATAAAGTAAATACAGTAGTAACCTGTTAAAGATTAGTTGCCTTTTACAATGGATAACTACGTTTTTTGGAAAAGCAGTTGAAAAGACATCTGTTAGAATGAAAAAAAAAAAAAAAACTTTTTTGAATTCTTTCCATTAATCGGTAATCTTTTAAAAGTCAGGGAAATTGCTTTTTTATTTTCTCTCCTTTTGATCCTGAGAGGTTTAGTTTTAACTACTTTGGTCTCATAAATCAGCATGTTTCTTTCTAGAAATTATATAACGGATTATAGCTTGCTTTCATTTGACAGAAGCACAAAAACTGCCCAGTGCCTATGAAGTTGTATTTTACAATGAAACTGAGGATAGTCCAGGAATGATGTTGTGGAGATATCCAGAACCCAGAGTGCTCACTCTTGTAAGAATTAACCCCGTTCCTTTTAATACCACTGAAGACCCAGATATTAGCACTGCTGACCTTGGAGATGTTCTTCAGGTGCGTAATGAGAGTTTTCTACTTCAATTAATAAAAGAAAATGCTGCTATAAAGTGAATGTTTTAAAACTCAGGTTTATTAAAAATGAGCACAAAACAAATGTCAGGAGCTCTAAAAAATCAATAGGAGGCAAATTCCACAGCTTGAGCACATCTTTAATTTTAAAACTACTTGTGCGAACATTTTAACCACTTACCTGTAAAGTTTTTCCATGACGTAATAAGCTATAGCCAAATTTATCAGTTCTGGTTTGCAAGCATGCAGTTTTTATTCTGCCTTCCTATGATTTCATCCATCAGTTTTTACTTAAAGACTTCATTTGATTTGAAACCGAAATGTGAGGAGAGACCTGGTTTGAAATTGCCAAGATTCAGTGGAGTCATTGAACTCAAATCGCCAGACTGACCATCCTCTCCTGTGTCTGTGATGGCAGATGGCAGTGCTGCTTCTATTAAGAGCCACCAGGTAGAGAAAAAGTGTCTATTTTCTCTCATTTTGCTTTGAGAGAGTTGAAATGGACAGTCCAGTTTGTGTGCGATCATGGAACTGCCCTTCAAAGGAGGCCTAAGTGCTGCATCTATGTGACTTTATGCCCCTAAAATAGACTATACCTCACAATTACACTGATCCTTCACTCTGAGACTTACTGCTTTCTAAAATACACAATCAGGTAGTTACATTCTCTCCTGTCTAATGTAATTTATCTTTATAAATTCACTTACTCCTTGCATACCTATTTTGATTTTCTCTCAGTTTTAATTTTGTTAATCTCAGTTTCCTTTTTGTATTACAAATTGGATCTGTCGTTATTTTTTTTAATTTCAATCTGCTTGTTAACCGGAATAGTGTTGTGAGTCAAGGGAAATAAATATCTCTCATTTCTTTCTATTTGTTCAGAAATGTTGAATTATATTTCATTATTGCTATAACGTTAAAAATTGCTTTTAAAATTGAGTTATGTACCAATATGCTTTGAGTTATGGATAAGTAGGATAATCTTTCTCAGATAAATGGTATAATATTATTACCATGCACATACTGTCAGTGAGATCATGTAAGTGTCTTGCCAATTTCTTTGCCCTTTAGACAGTTAAATGTCAGCTCCTTTCAGTTATATGAAAATTAAAATTAAATGGAAAAAAATCAGCTCCACTTGGCATGAGGTTTGAATCAAAGATCAAAATTGTGTTATTGTATGCTGTCTTGATGACCCTATTAGGTTGCTATGAAAGGCAGCAATTTGCCTTCTTTCAGGATGGTATTTTTAGAGCACAGCACACCAAGTTTTGGTATAATTACATTAAGTTCCCATTATAGATAACAGACATCATGAGCATAATGTGTATGCTTGTGTAATAATGTGAGCCGGTACAGGGGGGGGAATAGCAGTTATTCTTCAAGTGGGCATATGCAGATGGACTTCTGGTAGCACGCATGTTCTTCTGCTTTGGGCTTCCATGCTACAGTCTAGAGAAAAGAAGGTAGTTGCAGTGTTCTTTCATTTCCCCTGCAATTACCTCAGACAGTAAGATAGAAACCAGGAAGCACTCAGCTACCAACCTTCAGGTTCTGTCAACTTCTACTCATCTTCGTGTAACTCTTCAGATTTGCATTTAATCATATACATTGATCTTACAGAACTGTTTGCATCAGTCTCATTTTAAGTTTGTGGTCAAGCATCCCCGTATACCTTCCTTGTATGATGCTTTTTACTGTGGCATACGCTCTTCTTAAGGTCTGTCAATTTTATGATGAATTAATTGATAGTAAGTCTTATATTACTGGCTTTCAATTACAAAAGAGATGGAAAATATCAGCCAAATTCGAGGACATCTATTCAAAAACTGTGCTCTTGGGCACATGGAGTACAGAAATGCCTACAAGAGGATCCATATTTTGGTAGTGCACCATTAATTATGGCAGTAACTGTTGCCTGGCTCAAGGTGGTGATTCATCACATTTTCCAGAAACAGCCATGCACCTACACAATGTAGATAAACAGCCATTTTAAACATGGACAGCATGCATTCTTTTTATTAGTCTAACATGGATGTGTGGGTGGAGTAAGTAATAGAGTTGATTTTCACATACTTTAGGTAAACTGCATTTACGAAATACTCATCTCAATCTTTAGGTTCTGATTTACGTTAATCAGGAGGCCTTTCATCAGCTTCACTTTTTTCTCTATATGGATGTATGTCTGTTTCTTAATATACTGTGTGTTTATTGCATACGGGAAATTAACAAAATACAGCGAAAAAAGACAAAACATCACTTTTATTTTATTCACTTCTTCACATTAAACATTAGAGGAACATCTGCAAGCCAAAGACTTCCACTTTTTTGAAAAAAGAATCTAAATTTAAAGACAACAATGATATTAAAGTATATGTTAATGTATTAATACATTAAATATATGTTTTAAAACCTTCCCCAGGATTGTGTATATGTTCAAATTCTAGAAGGATGCATAATGTCACCAGCTGTGTTACCAATGTCCATTAATCCTTTACTTTACATAAATCCAAGCAAAGGTGCACTGCAGTTTGTCTTGAATTAAAAGTTTACCAGTTGCATGTTTTTTCTTTCACAGTAAGTTGCTGTGACATTTCATCTAGCTTTCTAGTTGTTAAACTTTTGGCATATCATTTTAATCGTGGGTAGGTTTTAGAAGTCTCTTTCTTTTTATAGCTATTCTTCAAATTCCTGGAAGTTGCAAAAGCTTCACCATAAAGAGAATTTTTCTAGATATTGAAGTTGCATGTCATCCGCTGCAGCCAAAGGATAAGCAAACAGCTTCAGATTATGAATCAATATAAACTATATTGTTTCTATAAAACCTCACCTTGCTGCTATTTCTGTCCCAAGAGCTTATTTTCTTGTGCTTTTACTTTACTTTTTACAATCTCAACATTGTTGCTTTTATTTGTAGAAGGAAAAGGAAGAACTGATGTTTCTGACAGCGTGTTGCATTTTCTTTAGTGATTTGAAATAGAAGTTTGATTTATTTGTTTGAAGGAAACGAGAGAAAATCCTAGACGCACTTGCAAGAAACTGCATCATGATTGTATTTCTTTTGGGAGATTGAGGATATCTGAACTTGTTCTTCCTGTTTATCAGAGATTGCAGCCTCTTTCTATTTAATTTTTAATCCCTAATTATCCCATTTTCACATGCTGCTAATGTTCTTTGGCTCTGTGTGATTTACTCTTCTTTCAGAAAACTAGTGTTTGGTGAAACATTCCTGGTACCTCTTCTTAATTTTTTAAGGACTTCCTAATCCTCAGGTACTAAAGCCACTGTCTGGCAGCAATTCTAGACCTTTTGACCTGGAGACCTTTTCTTATTTTACTCCTCTTACATCTACATCACTGCTCTTTTAAAGTTTATATAGTAGTATTTGGAAGTTTATACTAATGAAGAAATAAAAAAGACTCTTAAAGTTTATATAGTAGTATTTGGAAGTTTATACTAATGAAGAAATTATATACCCAGGTATTATTTTTGGAACACAGAATCAATTAAGTGAAGCAAAACCCAATTTACTACTGTGCTTGCAAGTGGTTTAGGTGCATCCTTTTATACCTAACTGGGGGAAAAAAAAAAAGTTAATATTGAGTTCTATATCAAGAAAGAAATATGCTATGGATGTAGAATATTATTCCATTTTTTATACTGAACATCTCTCTAGTTCCTTGATCAAAACTGTTAACTCTTGATTGTTTCATCAGCCTCTGTTTCATTTCTACTAATGGTTGCCTGTTTTCCAAGTTGTGAGATTTTTTTTATTGGTGTTTAGAAAGCTCTGGATACAGCTAAATATCTTAATAAAGGTCAATGTGAGGTGAAGGAATACACACACAAGAACAGTAGTTTCATGTTCTAATAAGAAGAAAAATTAAATAGGCTGTGTCTTGTCCAAGTGATGTGATAAATACTGCTCTAAACCACCACTAATATACCCCTTGCATAAAGGGAATCTACAGAAAAGACCTTCAAGCAGCAACTCAAATGTTTGTGAAGGTGTACCCTTTTGATCTTGACTACTGCTAAGTTTATTTTTAAAATACATGCACAAGGATAAGCGTAGTCCACTGATAACTTCACTTAAGACAGCACACATTTCATAAGAGTGAAGTTAATCCCAGCGCTGACTCCATCTAATGCCATGTAAACCAGTGTGATCCATTAATGTCCAAATCAGCAAGGGCAAAGGGTAGAATAGTGTTGATGTGAGAATCATATTCACCCCTCAGGAGCAGATGAAAATCCAAACTTTGACAAATTTCACTAATTCAAAAGATAATAAGCAAGATGAAGTAGCAGTGCCATTACTTTAATATATTGAAGACTGATATTGGTACATCAGAACTTTAAATCATTTAAGTAGATTGCTGGTAAGAGAAAGACTTGTGGTTGAAGATATGTGGATGAGCAACTTTAAAAGCCTGTTTTATCATGTACCTAAAGAAAATATGTACACAAAAACAGAGAGACAAAGCCTACTGTTCTTGCTCCAAAACAGTTAATGTTACATTCAGGACACTCTTGTGCAGATAATTTATATAGTAAAAACTGTGCAGATATTTATAGATTTGTCTCAGCGAGTATTCACGTGTGAAGACTTAAAGCATGCCTCAGCTTCCCAGTTGAACACAAACTATATTCTACAAGGCAACCACCTCATTGGTATAGGGCAACAGGTCTTTTATTTGCTCTATCATGTTCCCGTTTTATGTCAGTTAAAGTTGGAATCTGTTGGTGATTATTCTCGTTCTTGTGAATCTGTTCATAAAATGTCTTCCACTGAGGACTTGAAGCATGCTAACAGCCTTCAAGCAGAATATGTTTTATAAGGCATATGGAAATGTCTCCTGCAGGAATATCAGAGTTGTAAAAGATACATGAGCAATTCAGGAACAAGAGTGTGCTAGACAGTCTGAACTGCAGAAGAAGGGCTTGATAGTGTCTCTCCTCCACTCCCAAATGATGAGAACATTGGCTTGAGCTGCTTACAAGGACAGCTGAAAGAGAATTTGTGGCTGTTTCCTCCGTCCTGATTGTTCTAGTTCAGTACTAGTAAGAAAGGAGTAAAAGCAATTTCTAATTCCAGATAATAGTTTATGGTTATGCAGATAATGTCACTGTCCCAAGAATAATTGAAGATTATCTTCCACATCATAACAAGGGACTGTGTTTCAGAGCTGTCATGCAATGCTAAGTTCAACCATGCTTGTACAGTTCCTTGAATCTTCCAGGTTGCAGCAGTTGAGAAAGGGTAAGTGTTCTTCATTTCTGTGGCATCTTTACAATTTGAAAGAGGCAGTTGCAGGGAAAAAATTCTGTTACTGATTCAGTAGTGACTTTCAAATTGTACAGATTCAATATGGACTTAGCTACATTTAGGCATTTAAGCTTAAAGAAAGTGCTGTTGGCTATCTGTGCTGTGGGGCTTATAACTGTACTTTTCACTATGCATCTAGTTTCCAATAATTTTCCTGTGTCTTCCTGCAGTCTTGAGCATCTCAGATTTATGTTTGGTTTCACTTCTCATTAGCCTATGTTGTTTTACTTTTCTGATTTAATCTGGGCCATATTTTTATCTTTACCAAGAACAAGGTTGAGAGGTTTGGGTTGGCAGGAGAGAGAGCAAAGATAGGGAGGGGCCCACCAAAATAGGAAATCAGTTTGTATGCCTTCAAGGAAGTATTCTGCTTTTCTGTGCAAGCAGGTGAACAGAACATGCAAATGATTTCTTGTACAGCTGGAGGCCTGTTTTAGCTAGTGAACTTCTTATAGAGATACTCCATGTTTGCCATTGCATCATAGGGTTATATTTCCAATAAGAGATATTGCTGGCACTGCTCCATATCTCAAAGGAAAAGCTATGTATTGTCACAAGAGCATTTACACAAGTGACCATGGATTTAAAAGGTGGAGAAAACCAGATTTGTCTAATCAAAGTGATCATATAATGTGTAATGGTCCAAATTTCGAATTCTCTAATTTGTTTTATCTGCATCAGCAACAGAGACTTAAAAATTCTTTCTCCTGGATTGTCATCCAGTGAGTGATACAAGCTGTTAAAGCTTACAAGACAAAAGGAAGATAAGATAATCTATGGCATTTGTTCATTTCTCCATATGAAGTTAAAATATCTACTGAACCATACCCTGGCAGGTTTTTGTGTTTGACAATGTTTCCCTTGTGTACCTGCCAGGATTCCGATTGCATGCAAGTGTAGTCAGCATTATAACAGCTGATGAAAAGATGAATGTGTGCTGACGTCTCCTTTTTTGGCCTTTCTTCTTTATATAGTGTCCTAATAAACAGAGCACTTATTCCTGGTTTAGAAAAGTGGTGATTAAATTAACCAACTCTCAAGGTCTACTGGAGAAAATAAGGGCAGTGAGTATAGTTCTGAGGTTGCAAGGGCTTAACAAATTTAATAAGAAAAGACTAGGTAAATAGAACCACTCTGGTAAAATTCACTCAGAGAATTTGCTGAGATGGTGAAATCTCTTTTAGGAGAACATAAAACATTTTCATCTTCAGAAGGTGAGGATTCAAAAAATTGTCTGTTGCATTGCCTTACATGCTTATGCCTTTTAAATAAAGCATTTGCAGACTCTGCAGTCTGGAATCTGATTTTTTCAACACTGTCAGCCAATAAACAGTCATTTTCTAACACCTTGTGGTTGTTTAAACAGTGGCTTAAGGAAGCATGAGCTTAAGAATGACTGACATTAGGACCTACTGTAAGTCATTATTCCAGGAAGGATTTGACATGACAGTCAACAGGCAAAGAATTATGATCAATGTCAAAGACATTCATTTTTCCTTTTAAGAGAGAATACCTCATTTTTGGCTGGTTCTGCTTCCTTTTTACTTTTCATTCCCTGTTGGGGCTACAGTGCTCAGCTGGGCATTTGAGAATCTGGGAAAAGAGCTTTTTGGGAAACCACAAATTTTATTCATGTTTGATTTATTTCTTACATTCCCAAAGCAACAACTATTTTGGAAATCCAGATGATTTGTGTGTGACAGGTTAGTGATTTAAGTTCATAGTGTTATTTGATAATATGCTGTAAAGTTCAACCATATTTATCGATAAACCTGTTGGTTTGCGAATTTTTTAATCTACTGACATGCAATTCAGTACTGTCTTCAAATAATCTGACTTTTTAGATGGATAGTGAAATAATTTGTCTATCTGTTGTGAATTGCTCAGAAGGCAAATTTGATGCTTTGTCTGGGACTCTGCTTTTTAAAACTTGTGTTTCTTGTTAATTCTACCTTTTGATGTTATTCAAAATTACTGTACTAGTCATACTACTACTACTACTACTGTATACAGTATTTTTGTTATCTCTACTGTTTGAAGAATTGCAACAGGCTCGAAACGAAACAATACAGTATAATTATTGAGCATATCTGATCATAAACTGTAACTGTAACAAATGCCTTTTATTCTGATGTAGGAAACTGCTTTTTCATCAGTAGAAGCTGTGTTTACATCCACACATGTGTACAAAAATGGATGCAGGTCATCATGTAAACAGCTGATCTGTGTAAGAGGGCTGTAGGCTTGCTTGTAGCCTCAGCCACTTAAACTTTAGATGATCTGGATGCAAGCAAGTTTTGTGAGGCTGGACAGTTTTGCACATGTTTTTCTGACTATTAATTATAACTATTGCCTTCATTTTCTTGCAAGGAAGGAAGTAGGGGCTAAAGGAGTTGCAGTGTTACACAGTAAGTCTTAAGCAGATGTTGAAACAGAGCCCATTCTTTTTAGGAATTCCAGCTTTAAACGTTATTTGTGCATTTCCTTGCCTGAAAGTAGGATTATCTCAGACTTTACTATTTTGTTACTGTATTTTGTGTGTATAATCTTAATTATTTTGCTGTGTGATCTTGGTGTTCACTGCATCGAGATGAGACTGTATCGTTTGGCCTACAGTTTCTGTGCAGTCTGCAGGGAGTTAAGCGTAACTCGTTGGGAATGTTAATGGAAGTTGTGCATAATTTGCCTGTGCATCACACTGAAATTTACCCTTTGGGGTTACTGAGCCAGTGAAAATTCTACCGGGTGCCAGAGGACTGACGAAACCATCAGATTATCTTAATGACAGATTTACACTCTCCTCGTGTTCTTTACTTTTCAGGTTTTGTAACTCTGATTTATGAAACTTTGCAAACCCAAGTCCTTCCTGCTGTACGCTGGTCTTGTGGCACTTGCAGGAGTCAGGCTTTACTGTGGTGAGAATGTGGTCAAAATAGCCTGTACACTGAAAATTACGCAGTAGTTTATGTATTAATAGACTTCTACCCTCAATCCCAGAGGTGACTACATTTCAACAGCATAGTGCTTATATTATTAATAAATACAGAAGCTTAGAAAATGCATTAAATAAAATGTGGAAGATTGTTCCTGTATCAGAAAAAGAGAATAAGGAGTATTGCAAGAAGTAGGTAAGTCCCTAATGTAAGATCTCCTACTTACATACTTTTGTTTTCTTTGTATGTGCAACAATAAAAACCCTAATAAGTTACATTAAATGCTTGCTTTTGCGAGTGATCTTCACATAAACTCAGTCTCAAGATGAATGACAGTTAGTAGAAAAAAAATGGCACTTAATAGTACATACATTTTTCTGTTTAAAAAGTCCTGCAGAAATCTTCTCAGTTATAGCCTAGCACTATTCTGTGCTTCCTTAACAAAAGCTGTTAGTGTGTTTAGAATATTTTTTCCATAATGAAAAAAACCAGTATCTGTGACAGATTACATTACTATACACACCTGCATTTGCTCTGAACCTGCTAGCCTGATAAATTGATAAGATAAGTTAGTCACATGTTGTTTTAAAAAGGCAAAGAACATAGTTCCTAATAAAAGAATGCTACATATTTCTTCTAAAAGGTTAAAAAGCATTTCTCAGGGCTCTTAAATTACCATATTCTGATACCAAGGGAAAATAAAACCTGGGCTTAGAGTCTTGTTTGTACTTAGAGGGCTTTCCGGACAGGAAGGCAATCTTGATGCAATTCAGTAAGCCACAATACCAGTGGGGCATTACAGGTGAAAAATTTGCAGCTGTACCCCTCACCACAATGTATTACAACTGTACAGTGGAATATTTCCTGTACAGAAATAGGGCTTGGTTAACTTTGTTTCCCAAGAGTAGATCACATTAAAATGTTATAAAATCATGATTTCCTGCATTTGAATACTTGTGGTTTCTCAACTGGTTCCAATATTACAAAGGGTTTTTTTATAGCTTCTATTAGTTGAAGATGTATAGAAGCTTTTTTCCAAAGTCAG
The DNA here is from genome assembly GCF_003259725.1 of Athene cunicularia. NCBI lineage: Eukaryota > Metazoa > Chordata > Aves > Strigiformes > Strigidae > Athene > Athene cunicularia. The sequence continues at coordinate 130,806,830 of NW_020799095.1, forward strand.
CTAAAAGGCAGTTATGTATTTTTAAAGAACAATTTCTCTTAGAAGGCAGGAGATTTCTTTCACATCTCTTTACTATACAGTCTATTTAATATTTATTGTATAAACTGCAGTACAGATGTAAATTTTAATAAAACAAAATAAATATGCTAATAGGACCATAAATAAATTTGTTAAATAGGGTTGAAAGAGCCAAGGTATATGTAATTACTCAGAAAGCAGAATACTAGTTAATTTTGTTATTCAACCAAAGACCTCAGTACAGATATAGGAAAAAAATAAATTAAGTTGATATTGCATATTCAACTCTAAAGTGAATATTTATAATTTAAATATTCTAGAAAATTTGTTAAACCAAATTCAAAAAGAAGTGAAACAGATTATGTGAAGAAATTACATGGGATAATTTTGAAAAACTTCGCCAGTTGTGGTATCTGATTATTCATGAGTGTTGAAAATTGAGAGTGCACCACAGTGGAATAACTTTTACTGTCCAAAATATACAGGTACCTAACACATCAAAATGGTGTCAAAGTACAGAAAACTGTAATAAAAATACAAAGGAGATTTTGCTGGGGAGACAGCAAATACTTTGTACAGCTAGAATATTTTTAATCCTAGTACTACTACTAATCCTAATACTACTAATACTAGGCTAAATTTTTACCTTGGTGTACCCCTTTTTTTTTTTTTTTTTTTTATTTTATTTGGATCTTCATGAAAAGGGAAAATTGCTGGTCTGTAGCTGTGCCAGGAGACTGTTTTCCACACTGATATGATGCAGTCTTAGCCCTGAAGAAGGCTAAAAAAATGTTATCCAATGGGCAGTTCAGTTTGTAGCATGATTTCACAATGTCAGTCACTTAATGTAAACAGGAATGTGGATGTTGAAGTATCCTACAGCTGTCAAAAATCTTGTTCCACTGGTCAGATTGGATTGTGTGTGAACAGGCATATTACAGAGATTTTATTATATTTAATATTAATTTTCTTTTAAGCATATTTCCCACATAATATATTTGTCTACAAGGATTTTTTGCTATTTTTATATAAATAATACTTCAAATTCAAATTTTAAAATAATGTTCTTGGTGGTTACTGCCAACAGTTTTTCCCTAATAAAAATCTAAATAAAGCTTTTTATTTCCTACTACTGCAACTTCTGTTCACCTAATGGGAGAACTGTATTTTTTTTAAGGCAGTTGGCCCTAAAACAGTAAAATATCCTAATAACAGAATAGCTTTATTACAGAGCAATCAGTTTATTCATGCTCAGGAAGCAGGAGTTAAAATCTCAGCATGGGTTGGCGTCTGACACAAAGTACTAGTTTGTATTGTATTCTGTCTCTCATTCACTTAGGTGGCCCTGCTTGGAGAAGATAAAACACACACACGCTTCCTGTCTTCTGTGTGCATTTTCTTGTACAGTAGTTGTTTCTGGAACAAGAGTAACTTCATTTCCAAGAGGAAGCGCCCACCATCTGAGGGACTGAGATTGAAGAAATGAACGTTCATTCTGTAGAAGCCTATTTTCTAGCAAAAACATGAATCAAAAAGAAACATTGCTGAAAGCAACGTTAAAGCATGTTCTGTAACCCAGCTGTTAATATCTTTCTTTCTCAGCTAGACAAGATGCATTTTGCAGTGAGTTCTGCATGTGGATAGTTAAGGGTCCATTTTTTATATTGAGTTTAAAAATTATATGTTCCAGTATTTAAGTAATAAAACAGTAATATTTTATATATGCTTTGTTCAGCAACCTCAAAGTAGTCAGATGGCTGTGGCTTTTTCCCAGAGACAAAAAAGGTGTTTGTGAAAAAGATGGGATTAGCTAAGAAATTGAGATATTTTAATTATTTCTGTCCTAAATGGCAATGATGTCCGTGTCTGAGACCTGTTGGCCTTATAACAGTATGTGTAGTGAATAATAGGTATGATCATTTATGGTAACGGACAGCTTGTGGAAATGCACTGGTGTTGGCCCTCTGGTCAACTTTAGAAACATACTTTGTGATAAATTGTATGCACCCAGGCTTTTCAAGTCCCAATTAGCTAAGTAGTCTAAAGCTCAGAGGATAGCATCAGGTCACAGGAAAATCTAGAAGCATGTTGTGATTATGAAAGCCTTTACAAAGCACATACGTATCAACAATCATTTCTCTCCCATTGTTTCTTATTATTACTCAGAACCTTAAGGGGGAATAAGGAGTATCCATGTGTTCAATAAGGTATACAACACATGGATGAAAATATTAATATGTAACATAGTGTTAAGAGATTCTGTAGCATTTCTTGACCCCTAGTTTCCAAATAGGAATTAAATGATTCTGGTACAGATAATGTGTGGCACAATATATGTTGAATAAGAAAGAACATGATCTATTGCATTGTAGTGCATTAGTGGGAATACTTCATGTTGGTTATCAATACTGTCTTGCTGATAGGTTAACAAAGCGTGCAGGAAATTACTTGAAGGAGGCAGGTTTTAAGACTTTTTTGAGTTTCTTTTTGTTTGGGGTTTGGGGTTTTTTTGTGAAATGCATATCGTAAAGGTTTCATCTCTTCTCCGATCTAGACAGGTTCTATTTGTAGAGGGCTGATGTATGTTCACAGAGGTGATTCTTCTCATAATGTCTATCTTAGTATAATATATATGAAGATTTTTTCTTAAAACAGAGCAAAACAAGTGATTCACAGAGAACAGAAAACCACACTCTCCTAATTCAAAAGATTTCTGCTGCAAGGCAACTATTTCATTTGAGCTCTTTCTTTGTGTCCTGTACTCAGAAAAGGCAGGGCTGGAACTGTCATTCGAAGGCAACTGCTTTCCTTGCTATCAGAATTTGCTAATACACTGTTTTCATTCTTCATCAGAACAGTGCCACACAATTTTCAGGTCTCCCATGTCTGTATTCCACTGCAGTGAAGAGAAAAAGGAGTAACCTTCAAATTTTCTGCTTTGTTTTAAATGTGTTTATCTTGGTAACTGTTTATTGTTTTAAGTACTTAGAGTTTAGGCTGTTTTCATGTGACTTTTCACTTCTACTTCTGATCTCTGTTAATGCTGCTGAAAAAAAAGCATTTGACTGCTGTTTTGCTCTCTATTGCCGTGATCGTCCTTCTAAATAAGTGTTTGTGCCATAGTATGTGGTTTTCTTGCAAAATGGAACTTGGTGATTCTTGGTTAAATCTTGGTTAACTGACCCTACTGTTAAATAACAGGTTTTTGCACATGTAAGGGGCAGGAGATGCACAGTAATGGTTCTGTTTGCATTTCACAGGTGAATAAAATCATTGTAATTAAAAGTTTCTTTGAGGGTAGGAAAGAAGACACAAAGCTATGGAGAAGTATCTGTTGAAGAAACATGCTTGTTTAGCAAAGAAGTTTGTGGTTAGATATGCTTTGTTAGTGTTTAGTTTTATAGAGGCAGCACCAACGGTCACATTTTCGAAGAGGTAACAATTATCTGAATTGCAGCTTAGGTTTTATTCAAATATGTTAAGGTAAAAGTACCATATTTAATTCTACATATGGGGAAATTTTTGTTGCAGCTAATTCACTTATTCCCACTGCCTATGACTCAGTTCTGGCATTATAGCCCATATCCAGGCTTTCACAACTGTTATTTTTGGCAGCTAATATTGCCCAGAGCTACCATCTTTCCTTAAACTTATCCAGATCAGGCATTAGTAATAAACCCCCTAGAACAAATAAAGCTAGATATGTAGGAATCAAAGATTCTAAGTCAACTAAGTCTTTTGCAAGCATCAAACTGGAAAGTTTACAGTTTGGACAGTCCCAAAGCATGAGCTGTATTTTGTATAGGCAATCACATAGTGTGTCTTTGAGTTTTTACTTCTAATGTGCAGCTGATGCCTTGAAAGATACTGTCTCTTGCTCTGGTAGATTTCTTGACATGTTGCAACATGGTTAGGAAAAAATGCATGAGCAAAAAGACGAATAATCATTTCAACATGCTTACCAGCCTACTTTAATTGTTAGGTGATAGGTTATTTCTGACTACTCATATGAGTAGTTCTGGCTGAGTCCAGTGGTCATTCCTATGCTTTTCCAAATTCTTCATATTTCACTTAAAAGGTTGATATGAAGTTCCTGAAAGGCAAATACACTATGTTAGGTTATACCAGAGCCTGAAGAGGAGTTACTCCTTCTTTATGGTATAATAATTACTTTGAACATTTTACTTTGCCGTCTTTTTGTCAAGATAAGTTTCAGTATTTCTACCACCTACTGAGTGGATAGAGATATTGAAGTAGCTACTTTTTATTTTCCCCAAACATTATATATGAAATCTGGTTTGGTTTGGGTTTTTTTTTTTCCCAAGTTTCACTCTGGCTTTATTTTCAATCTTTATTTTCTGTCTTTCTATATTATTTGCCTCTAGCTTTACTGATAGTTTTACATTTTTCATATAGTAGTGCCACTTATGAAAATCCTTTACTGTGCTCTGTAACTTGTTCTTCCAGCTCATTAATCTTAGTGGGAATAGAATTCATCACCTTGCTCAGACTCTTTTAAAATGCCCCCTACTTGCTGTTCTGATCCAGTTTTGTGAGATTATAATTAGGGACACTTGCATATTAAAAGACTTTAGTTGCACATATGTTAACAAGATTGAAGAGAAAAGGTAACTTAGGTGTTGATAGGCAGTAAGAAGTACAAGACCAAACCAAGTATTCCAATATCTTGAATCAGATTCCTAAAAAATCTCAAGGTACTTTAAGGACTGGAATTTTTAAATATGCAGAAATAAATACTGCTGTATGTAGAAATACCTGTGCAACCATGAAAGGCTGCAAACTTTTGTCAGAAATTATACATATCCTTTTGTAATGATAGAATTCCAAGACTTTATGCTATAGGAAATATGCCAAGTGTTGCAATATTTTAAATTAAATCAAATGTTTTATCACTGATGGAGCCTGTGGAGTTTTAGAAAAGTATGTGAGTGTGAATGACTCCACACTGTAGTATGAAAGATAGTGAGTAATGGAAGTTGCTGTTTATGTGTTCATAGTTAACACAGGAGAATTCCTTTAATATATCCATAATTGAAGGACAGTAACATTGTTGTGATGCTGCAATTTTGAGTGTTTGTCCACAGGCATTAAATGTTAAAATAATTCAACACTGAGAAGTTTTGAAGAAATCTAAAACTCTATGACACTAAGAGCAAAAAGAATTAATATAGTGTGACTTTGAAATATGGCTACAAACACAATAATGCAATATTTCATATTGCTGTTGTTGTGCACAGCACCACTGTAGAGTTAGCAACACAGAACCAAGAAAGATCATTTCTGGGTCATCGGGCCCAGCCTCCTCTCGTCAAGGCAATACTTGTTGCTGTTTCCATCTTACTAACAAATGAATCTGTTAGAAGCAGCTGTCCTGAGCACCAAGGCTGTCCTGGAACACCCCCTATCTTTTTCTGTTTGGGTTTCTCACCTCACACTTTATTCATAAAGCAACTAATTTTTGACCCATAGTTTCTGTAGACCTTTCCCTCTATTAACTGTTTCTCTCCTGAGGTGTCTGGGTAAAGCAATAACATTCCTTTTGTTTTCCTTCATTTGGTCCTCTACTCTGCACAGATCCCAGTGTGAGTTAATAGTTTTAACATGAATTGGAAATGTGTGCCATATTCCAGATGAGGTCCCACCAGTGAATTATACAAGTCAGTTAATATTTGTACCTCACATTTGGAAATATCTCACGTAATGTCTCTCAGGATGACATTTGCTTTTTCAAGGCATCATCATACAGCCTCACAATTTTCCTGCTCACATTTACATATCTTCACCATTTCCGATTGAATATACAGCTTATAAACAAATGTGTTGCTATCTTTACGTATATGATGTTTGGGTTTTGATGTTAAATAAATCCCTTTTTCTTAGATTCTACTCTTTGAAATTAAATCAGCACTCCTGATTGATATTGCTATGCTACTCTACCTTATATATGTTACTGACATCAGAGTTTTGCTGACACTTATCAGATACCTTTTTATTTCCTCCATCCTGACCTAAAAAAAAATTTAGTGCCTGTGGTTACTTTTTTCAATCTTCAGGTATCATTGTGACTTGACAGATGTAGTAAAAATCCATGTTTCAGGCTCTGTGGTTCCACATGTTAATTCTTCCAGCATTCTTTGGTGGTTATTTATGTTCCCTTGCCCTCCCCAGCTTGAACCACTGAGCTCCCTGAATTTTCCTTCTTAACCTTCATTCCTGTTAATTAATCAGCCTCCTGTTGTCTCCATGTACATTTTAGTCCTTACTGAGTATCAAGGAGCAAATAGAGATTTTTCTAGCTATGCCTAGATTTACTTGCATCTCTCCCACATTCTTACTTTTCTCGTGGTTATATATATACACGTGTGTCTATACACAAGACACACACACAGGGATAAAAAAGGTAATAGCACATACACGTGCATTTTTTCTACTATATGCTTTATGTCAGCTTGACTTTTTTCCTTGAGCATGCACAAGTGCCATAAGTGTGTATTTCTGTATCTTAATTCTAAAATCTTCATATCTTACTGAGTTTGCATTTGTTCTAAATTCATATTCTCATTCAATTTCATGCTATTACCAAAAAGAAAAAGGTGGCTTAAGACACAACCCTTTAAAATTGATGCTTTTATTAAAATTTGTTTTCTATTGTGTTTAGAAATGTTTCTATTCTCTCCAGTTCAGTGATGCATCCAGGAATAATCCAAGTAGGTTATTTACAGATTTAAAATTAGGGATGTGATTAGACAGAAGCCACTATATATTTAATGGATTTGGGTTCTCAAAATCACACAGTTGTCTAAATAGCATATTCCATGAAAGAAAAGATCATGTGATACAAGTACTTCATGATTTGTCCCAGCATTTTTATTCATGTGTTTGCCCACCACAAGGCATTTTGTTGCCTATCATCATTTTTACTTTGCCTCTTTGATCATTTTAGTATGACAATAACTGGGTAGTCAATAAAATGATGTTATGTAGTAAAATTAAAAGAGCTAGTTCAAGCAAAAAACTTGTTTAATGATTAAAATGTCCTTGATACCATGATGTGATGACATCTGATGGATTTTTTGGCTGCATAATACAAATAATGATTAGTTGAATTGTCTTTGCTATTCTTGGGTACTGTGGAACAAGTACCTATTCCTTTACCAAGTAGGAGAAAGTTTGAAGTGTTATACTAGAGTGACATTCTAAAACCATTTTAAGTCAAGACAGAATCGAATCTGAGTAATAGTTACAATTCTGATTTTCTATATGACAGCTTACTTTAATTTAGTTCTGCACTTTTAGCGTGTACAGTAAATCCCATTATATTTGCAATCAAGCATAAAAGTAATTATGCCTCCTTCCTTTTATCACAGATTCCTTGCAGCTTGGAGTACTGGGATGAGCTTCAGAAATCATTTGTTGCATTCCGGGAATTCAGTCTATCAGAAAGCAAAGTCTGTGAACTACAGCTGCCCAGTATCAACTTTGTGAATGATCAGAAAGAGCTCATAGCTTCTGATCTATGGAGAATTGTCCTGAACAGCAGTCAGAATGTGGCTGATGACCAAAGGTAATTTTAAAGGAGGAGGGAAAAACAGAAATCTTATGCTACACTTCTGAGAGATCTTTTTCAAGAGACTTAGGAAATAAGATACTGGTTTCATATGTGGTAAGGATAGCTGGTCTTAAATGAGCTTCAGACTCTAGTTCACCTTCACATAAGGGCATGGAGTGTGCACAAAAAGAACTCTCTCTTAGATTTATAGGCAGCCTGGCAGCATCATACTCATCTATTTTCTGAATACAAAGATTACTGAAAAGTGGAGACAAACAGGCCATATCCAGAAACCTCTTAGCTGCACAAGGTAGTAGAATTAGCTAATGAACAAAAGAAGGCTGAGGCACCATCCACTGTATAACGTAGTAGTAAACATTCTTCTTCCATGCACTCCCCATACATCAACTTTATTCTGTCCTCAGTGGAAGTCAATGACTAAAATAAGCCGTGTCTATTTTAAATATGTTAAACAAAACTTTAGTACTTCAAGAGCATTACATTATTATTCATGCAGCTTGCTTACTATGCTAACAGTAGAAAAATTTAATCAGTGTTTTCAAACACTGGGGATCCATTTTTAATTATGCTTACAGCTGGAAACAATGTACAATGACAGATATTCATTCTATTTGCATTCATTTCATTTTGTTTAATATGTAGAGTAAGAAGAAATGAGTACAAGTTCTCTCCACAAACAGCAGTGGAATTGCTTTCAAGACCTTCTTAACATTTCATAGATAAAGCGAAAAAAACAGAATGACCCTATTGGATCACTGGTATTTGCTGATTGTTGCTGCCTGTGTATGAACACATGCTTGAATTAGTGTATAGCATGCACACATATGTTACATGAAGTTACAGAATTCAGAGGAATAAGGAAATACAAACATGGCTAACAAAATCAATAAAGAAAATTAAACATCTGGTTTCCATTAATAGTATCAGGTTGGAAATGATTTCTTGATGTTAATTGTGAAAGAATGCATTTTCATCATTGAGAAGTTAAGTGTTTTAGACAAGGTTAATTCCTCTGAATGTGGGACCTTGGCAAAATTGCCTTCCTGGTCAGCTTAACACCACAGAAATGTGAACTCGGTGGGAACTGAAAATGAAGTAGTGAAATTTAGTAGATTTTTTTCATCACGGCATTTGGCACTGTTACCATGTTTATTGTTTTCTGCTCAAACAGTGTTCATCACTATATGCAATGTTTCATTCAGGGAACTCTGATAAGCTAGTGAGCTGTAATCATTCAGAAAAAGTCTAGGGTTAAAATGCAATACAAATAAGTAAAAAGCAATATAAAACCAGTTTGGTTATATTCCCTGCCTCAGCAGCAGTTTCAGATAGAAATTCAATCTCTTTCTGTATACTAAATTCAAACAAGGTTGCACTGCAAACTTTCTTAAGGATGACTGCAGGAAGGACTGGTGTGGAAGAAGTAGGTCCTGACCAGCCTGGAATGACCGTTATCAGAGAAACTTAACAGGTCAGAAAAAGAGCAACTGTTTCTCAGAGATGAGTCTTTGACCTATGGTGTTTGAGGCACACTATCTCTTTCTTGGAGACAGAGCAAATCATGCCAGTCATGTGTCACTGACCTGGAGGTTTTGACACAGTTCACAAACACTGAAATACATGTAGTTACAGCTACAGAACAAGTTTTATGGTAACTGTTAAGTCCCAAAGGATCATATTTGGTTAAAGGGAAGCCTTTTTTAGGAGGTGGTGACAGATACTGTGGTCCTGCAGGGAAGGCCAACCTTTCTGGACCACTAGTAGCATATAGGAAGTCCATGTTGGCAATAACTTTGCTGAAACTGTGGCTTTGTCAAGCAAACATACTGCTACCAGTATGGGTAGTTTCTTCTGACCAAGCATTCTAAAATGTTTTCTGGAATCTACTTGACAAAAAAATGCCTAACTTTTTTCATTTTGAGAGAGGGACTTCCCCATGTCATGGTAAATTTCTTTGTTAGGCTTGTGCCTAAAGCAGGAGTTTAACATGAGATCTTATAGACTTAAATAGATCTTATATAGACAAGGCACAGGAGCTGTGCTTAAAGCTAGTGCTGAGTATTAGACCAGGGAGCTTCAAGGCTGAGGGATCTGTGAGTGAGAGCGAGAAGCAAAGACAGTATAAAAGTTGAATCTCGGTTTTCCTGGAGAGTCACGATGATGTGACGTTAACTGCATGCTGTAACTGTGTGACTGATTAGCAAATTTAATTCACTATTAATTGTACAGTATAAAAATGCTTAGTCTTGGTGAAGTTTGTTTTCTTAGTTTGATCTTGTATTTTGGGTCAGACTCAAGCAGCTGCCATATGCACGCAGCTGCTGTTCAATGATAATTTTTCCTTCAAATCACACAGGGGTTTTTTTGTGGTAACCTCTATGATATGCTAATTATTAATACCAGAGAGCTGATCCCTTGTGTTTTAAGTACTTTATTACTGATTCCTAACATCAGTTATAAAGTATAAAACTTATGTGGCTCATGTGACATGAAAACAACAAGGTTTATGAGAAGATGTGGATCCAGCTGATATGTTGAGCAGTAGCTGTCAGGCTGAAGTGTATCAACCAATAATGAATATGGGAATATGCAAAGATGTCATGATCCAAATCCTGTGGTATGCAAGCTCTTTCTGAGATTGACCAGGAACTAATTAGAAGTGTAAAAATCAAGGCATTATCTGGTTAGGGACATAGTATATATGTGTATGCTGGTTATTTTTAAGAATTTTGTAGACCATTCAATGAATGTATAAGGTTTGAATGAACATTTATGAATGCTTATTCAATGAATGAGCAAATCTGAAGTCCTACATGAAATAATTTAGCATCCCCTTGGGGATTTAGTATAGTGTCTATGAAAGGAATCATATATGGCAAAATTGACTGTTTATGGAAGACCTTAAAATAGGGGAGTTAAAGGAAATTATCATAGAATAAATTATTTTTATAAATTGCATTTTCATGTTGCAGGACTAGAAAATTTAAAATTGCTTTTATTTGAAGCTCTGTTTGGTTGGTGTCACACTAAAGCCCCTCCCTAGTTTGGCTATGAGGGGTCTATCATTCTTTGTTTAAATGGATTACATTACAAGATGTTTTATATATTTGTGCATCTCCTTGTAATGTAAACAGTATTTTTATAATTACTGACATAGTAATGTGGAATAGTAATTGAAAATGCCTTAAGATACAAACCATGAAACAAGTACAAAAACTTTTAAATAAGCCCTAAATTGCTACTTTTTAAAAGTTAAAGTGAGGAATCATGATCATGTTTCTTGCTAATTGTTTTAGCTCTTATTCAAAGTAAATGATGTACTGAATTTTGACCTCTAACAATTTGGGTTCAGACCAGCATTTGAGTCATAAATTAAATGAGTTAAGTGGTCTCTTTCTTCTTCCCAGTGGATATTTTCCCATGTTGCGGTTTCATCACAAATGGCAGTTTTGGTTTAAGTATTCCACTCTTAAAATAACAAGAATAATGCAGGTCACTGTTAAGTCATTGTTCCCAGTTGCCATATATTTAACTTGAACTGCTTTGCATGATGTGAAACCATTATACTTTATAATATATAATGACTTCAAATGTAGGTATTTTCCATTTTAAAAATCTTGATATTTCACAGGATTAAAAAAAAATAGTAATAAATAAATTTCTGGTATTAAAGTCAGGTCAGTTTTATTTAGAATTCCCTTTGGTTTTGATATACCCATCCCTCAGCGCATTGTACCAAACACAAAGCAGTAGAAGGAGAAGCTGGTTATTCCTTTTCTCCCTGGCTGAAAAATTGTGGACAATCCACACTGCATTTTGTAGCAACCAAGGTAATGTGGGATTTTTTTGATATTGTATTAATTTGATGCACAAATTTTGATTTCACAATCAGAGCTACCTCTGATATTAATCCTCCAGTTGTTGTTCACCAATACTTAAAAGATTAAGTTTCCTGGGTTTTTAATTAACGCCGCTTTATTTTCAGCTTGTGCACAGCATGTGATGAAGGACTGTGTCTTTGATTTCTGTGCTCTATGCAAGTTAAAAGTAGAAAGTAGCAGTGCTAAAGGTCTGTCAGAAGTCTACCTAGGCAAAAATTTTAAATGAGATTGAATTTAAGATTGGAGGGTCATGGTGGTGATCATAAGTCCCCCTTCTTCTCTCTGTAGGGTGACTTTCCCTTCTAAAATGTGCTTTAGCTCACATTGTCCTGCTCCTCTCAGTCCTCCACTGCCAGTGCTTGACCCTCTCTAGCATAGGAGAGGGTGCAGGGCCAGTTCAGTCCCAGGGAGCAGCGTTGTCACACCCTCATTTGCTGTTTCTCTCTGGTTAGTTTTTTAAGCATGTGGTTGGACTCTGAATTTGTTAGGGAATCATTTCAGTGGTGGGCCTTTTTGGTTTCTAAGGTTACTCTCCATGAGGAAACAAAAAGCAGTTTGAATCTTTTTGTTCCCAACATTTCAAGTTCCAGAATATTACCTCCTCTTGGTCTGCTGCTTGTGGGGCAGAAAAATTAGACCAAAGTATGGCTAAATGCTTTAAATTATTTCCCTGGTATGAAGCTCCTGCCACATTTCCTGATGCATCAATCATGTCATGTTGCCCCGTTAATCACTGTGGTTATCAGTGAGAAATGACAAAGGTCCTATCACAGTTAAATGCTTGATAAATAAAAGGCAGGTATATAAAATTTGATTGAATAAGAATTTGGAGGGGTTTTTTGGTTTCTTTATTTTATGAAAATATCCATTGCCAAAAAAAGTATCTAAAGAAATAAAAATGCTGAGTCACTCACTTATAAGTAATTTACAGAATAGGTTTCTGAGGAACAGTTTATAATTTCAGAATATACCTCAAATTTCAGAAATAAATGTCCTTCCTTTTTACTGCAGTTAATGTTATAGCTGTTTGTGCAAATGAAGTGTTAAATCAGGATATCAAAGCGTAATTATTTTTTTTAAAGTTCCTCATAGTTTGGTTAATGTCTTTTTTGCACCCCTCTACCCTTTTTCTATTTTCATTCCATATGTCGCTGAACTTCTGTTTCTAAGCAAAATGCAATGAGCAGAACTTCTTAAAAGTACTGACAATTATTCTGAGGGAACTGACCAGTTTCACAGATTCAAAAGTATTTAATGATCTAAAACAGCATATAAATTCTGGTGGATTTGCTTCCATGCTTTATTCCAGCAATCTAAGGAATATCCATGGCAGAGCAAAGAAAAGCATCCCATTTCTCTGACTGTAGTCCAGTCCCTTAGATGTTTTATCATGTGAACACAAAGAATCATTTTATTTCCAAAGATGTCAGTTCTCAAAAGGCCTACACCTTTTGAAGTGTATGAAGTGTAAACAGGCATTTGAAGAGCTAAAGCAGCACAGGAAAGCAGCTAAAAATCTGAATAAGTGATCTGTCTTTCATCCTTCACAGACTTAATACATTCTTGATATCCTATCTGGATTCTTTGATAATTATGTAATTTTTATTAGGTTTTACTGCTACACAATATATTAATTTATGTCCACAAATCTAAAGCTGGATTTAAGTTTCATAAATAGTTACCATAACATAATACTGATAAAGTTGCCTATCCATGGAATTCTACGCATTTGCAGCTGAACTTTTTGAGTATGTACTATATTTTTGCATTATTTTGCAGTAACATGCATGGAATGATGCAAAATTTGGTCCTAAAAGCATAAGACACGTTGTTTTGAAAGCTACTGTTTGAATTTGAACTTTTATTAGAATTTAAAATATCTTAAAATGTCAATTAAAATCTATTTACAGTGAAAATAGTAAGTTGACCTTAGCTAATCCTTTGTTAAATTTTATTTTTAAAATAAAAGCAGTATTTGTCTGAGGATGTGGACTTAGTTTTCTTGAATCAAGTCTGCACTTTTAAATTAAAACTCTTTAGTGCCAAACTGCGAAGGGAGTGAGAATAAGGAACATTAAGGATAGACTTGGCTTAAATTAGAAAGTTTATTTGTACTTCAGTGGTATCTTAGCAACCTATAGAATTGTGATGTACTGTTAGCTAAAAAAAAAAAAAAAAAAAAAAAAAGAAAAATCCAGTGGGGTGGCATTTTAAACGTATAGTTAATATGTTGTAATAGGTGCTAGTAAAAGGCTCCAGGCTGAGCTTATAACACTTGGAGATTCTTATTAAATGACAACTGTAGTGTGAGAAGGGCAAAGGAAGGAAAGCTTACAGGGTCAGGGTTTATGCGGAGAAGTAGTTTGATGGTTGTGATCTGGTTTCCTTAAAATGAAATGGAAAAAATTATTCTTTTGAACAGGTTAACTTTGAGCTCATTAGCTTTAGTAATGGTAATGTAGCTATTTCACCAGTTAAAGATACATGGTATATTGGGATTTTACTTTCTGTAAATATGCTTCACTTCTGTGGTTCAAGTGTTTCAGTTTGTAAATTGAAAGTGCATTGTGATAAAAGCATTGTTGGATTGCAGTCTTGTCTGCTATGTCCTGCTTGGGAAGAAGTACATACAGTAACATTAGCAGTTAAAAGAAAACGACAACATTGGCTGTGTCAGGAAACTTAACATGGCACATGGTCAAGTCCTACTGTAAAGCAATAAAATCCTGGAAGTGCTGAACTACCTCTTTGTTGTCTACCTTCTGCAGCTCAGAAAGCGAATCTGGCTCACAAAGCACATGCGATCAGCTTGTAACCCCCACGGCATTAGCAGCCTGTACCAGGGTTGACTCCTGTTTTACTCCTTGGTTTGTGCCATCTCTAAGTGTGTTGGTCCAACTTACTTATTTGGAAGTCCACCTCTGCCATCATCTTGATCAACTAGGTACAGGTATGTACTCCTTTATGTAGAATAGTAAAAGTATATAGTTCATACATGCTACTTAATCGCTGTCTTGCTGTTTGTAGTCCCCATTTCCTCATTCAAATAGGCATTCTTGAAATAAATTATCACCAACAGCCACCGGTCATACAGACTACAGACTCAGACTGATGATTTCTGTGCATTGAGAAAGTACATATGGTAGGCAGTGGGGCTGGCTGATCAGCCCCCTTCCTCCCTCCAGAATGGGTAACTGTAGAAGACATCCGTTATTCATAGTCTGATTAGTGACAGCAGGTGCCAGTTCAGTTTTGAGCCATCTTAGTGAATGAACTTGATCTTTTAAATTTTCCAGCATATTAACAGTACTATTAAAATATTTGAAGATTTTTCAACCCCCTTAGTAAGAATTCCATGGAAGAGCTTTGAGAACTGCAGATTTAACTGTTATTTCAATTGTGATCACTTTTGGAGCCGCATCTGGTTTTGTTCAGTGCTCTCTGTCATTGTATTAATGGCATATACATTCCAAGAGATCTTTAGATTATTGTCTGATTTTCAAATGCCAGGAATGCTTTCCATAGAAGATGAGCAAATATCTTAGATAATTTTGACAGGGACAGCTTTCCTGGTGAGTAGTTTTTGTGTTCCTGCAAGTATTATAATACATTTATTATCAAATCATACCAAGACTGACACTCAACATCTAGCAAATCATTTCTTGTCTATCTACTACCTCTATCAGTACATGATCTTCCTCACTATTACACTACAATTCCAGATGCTCAATCTTTAAAATTACACATACTGAAAAAGCAAAAAATCAGATTAAAATCAAACCCAGCTGTTTCATTTTTCAACAGCAACTGAGTTTATGCTGATGCTGCTGTTGTTCTTGTTATAGCACCTAAAGGCCTAAGTTTTGTGGCTCTGCTGTGCTATGTTATATGCAAAGGGAGCACAAAACTTATTGTATCCATTATGTTTTTGTAGAATAATAGGGCTTGATCCTGGAAAGTGATGAGTGTTTTGGTTCCAAATCTGTAGAGCACTTGAGCATATGCTAATTTTAAGCATGTGAGTAGTTCCAGCAACATAAATAATAACATCAATGGAAATACTCGCATGCTTAATGTTACACGAGTGGTGTACGTGCCTTGCAGTGTCTGCTGCCACAGTGCTCAGCACTTTGCAGGACTGAGACTTGAGTGAACACGATAAAATCTTTTTTATGATATATTTCTCATGCTTCAGTCTCGGGATACTGTTTTGTTTAATGTCTAGTATTATGGGGTAACATGTCGCATCTCAGTGGTCTTGAACTCCATGTAATTAGAGCAAGGAAAATTTTCATTGTGGAGCTTGTTGGCCCGCACAATCATGTCAACAAATATTATATTGCTAATTTTTATTGTGTTCATAATGTGCTATGTGTGGAATATTGTATACATATACTATAGCAAAAACTCTCACAGAAATACGGTCTCTGCTTCAAATAGGTGGCAATCTGAAGTATTGTGTAGTGCGTAGATAAAGCAGTTTGGTTGGCTGATCTGTTTACCATGAAAAGATTTTGGTTTGCAGATACTTTTTGTATGCAGCTGCTATTAATTATAGTTCTATTTTACATCTAATAAACAATGTGAACAGGATTAATTTCAGATTTCAGAAATGTTGACTCTTTTATGAATTTTACTTCTTTTCATTTTATGTACAAGCAGTTAAAACACACTTTACAAAAATGTACAGAATGTGGCAGTGGTGATGTTGTAGTCTTGCTTGTTCTTTTACTTTTCAGCACCATCAAAGTTTCTTCAGCCATTTTCATCTGATAAGAACATGCCATCTGAACTAGAATACATGGTAATTTCCTTGGATGAGCCTCATGTCTATCTTCGTCAGTGGAGTGATGAGTCGATGTTCCAGGAGATCCAGTTTTCAACTCAAGCTGACTGTAAACTTCTGGAGTGCCGAAATGTGACCATGCAGAGTGTTGTGAAACCTTTCAAAATCTGGGGACAGATTGCTATTTCCAGCAGCACAGTAGGAAGGCTATTGGACTGCACGATAATGGTGGACCCCATTTTCATCAACTTTGGCCAATATGCACTTCATTCTCTAAATACAGCAATTCAAGCTTGGCAGCAGGTATGCAAATACAATAGTGAGAAATGTAAGCCATTATGATTAATTTAATAGCAAAATAGAATGCTATCTGCATTCATTTAAAATATTTCAAGATGTAAAAGATTTAATTTACACTAAAAACAAATAAATTCTGTGATAGCAATGAAAATTAGGATACAATTAATGCTATATGCAAAAATAAATGTAGCCAGAGCTGCTTGAATTTCAGTGAAACTACATGGATTTATATCGGAATAATCAGAATCTTGATCTTGAAATGCATAATATTCCATTAATTTATGAAAAGGTGAGTGATGCATTATAGGTAAGCACAGCTCAGTCTGCGCGGTAGACCATATTGTTTCCAGCTACTACTTCTATCCTTATTGGAGTTCCACACTAGTTTCACATTACATTCTCTGCAAGCAGCATTAATGTCTGAAGCCAGTCCCAGCGTAAGGAACCTTGCTTCTGCAATGACCCCTCAAAGGCCTGTAATTCCCTTACTCTACTATAGCCTTGAAATCAAATCATTCTCTTCATCTGCCTGAAGACCTATGTGGAGCCTGGGAATTAATTACCTATCATGGCACTACAATAACAAAGCCCCCAAAAAAGGATAAAGCATCTGTTTTATATCAAAAAAATCTTTTTTAAGGGCATTCCATGGTTTTCTTGTTGCAAAAGGACATTCATAAAACAAGATCTAGTGTGATTTAAATCTTTACAGCTGGCTCAAATATCAATGTGAACAAAAATCTTTGTAGCTCCAATTTCTGCTTTTTGTCATATTTTGAACAATGCTTTTAATAAAAAACAAACATAGAAAGTGTAGGAGAGTCCTTGGTAGGCTGTTTAAACCCAAAATATTTCTGACTTAGTACTAGTCCCTCATCTAAGACATGTGTGGCAACTACTGCAAAATGGCCTTCAGAAAGGTCAGTTTCCTCTTAGGATGGAAAAAAAAAAAAAAAGATCTCTCAGACATAGCTATATATATAAATAAAATATGGTGCATAAATATTTAAATGTTTTAAACCACATCACAGTGTGAATGACTGACTGACTATTCTGTGCCTTAAAGGAATATTCTGAGTTGAAAAAATGGAATTGTATATTTGATTAAGTAGAGCCATATGTCGCAGAGTATATTGCTGACAGGTACATTCTATGAATAGTTGGTACTGATTTATACATGGATTTGGCAATGTTAACATGAGCCACAGGAGGATATACTTCTGTAATTGTTGCTGTAATTTTCTCGTTTCCTCTCATGTCAAGGGTACTTGCCACCATGTTCTGATGTGGTGGGTATCTAGCCCTGAGTAATCGAGATTAAAAACTTGCATCACTTTGAAATTAGGGAACAGTTAACACACAAGTGGGTTCAAAATGGCTTATTAAATTAATTGTTACCAATATGTTTTGTATGTGGCTTTACCTCCAGACTGGGGGGGTGGCATGAACTGCATGGGAAGGGACTGAATTTCCCAACGATAAGCATTGTTTGATGTTTGCTGTTCACACAAAATACAATATAAATGCTGCCAACTAGAAGCATGAATTTAATAAGCAGGAAAGGTTATTTGAATTCTCCACATATTTTTTACTGGATTAATATCTGAAACAAGTGATGTTGTAGTCAGTGGACAGACAGATGAAGCATGAAACAATTTGGCCCTGCACCTTTAGGTCAAGAGTTCAGGATTAACAGAAGCCTCTGTCAGTGTCTTTGTTTCCTAGATATGGACTGATTTTTTTTTTTGTTGTTGTTTAAGTAATGATGAACATTTTGAAAGTAGATTAAGCCTAAAAAACACCAGACATACAATTTGCTTTATACTTCTAAGTCACATGCTGAAAATCTGAGAGGATTAGCACTCTTTAAAAACAGTTTCCCCTTTTGACATATTTCACTGTCTAGTCTGAAATCCCAGTTTAAATGCAAGCAGTAACAGACTAATGCACATCTAAATGCAAAGCTAAAGTAATGGTTTTAATAATCAAATAACTGGGCAGGGAACTTCCAAGATTGTTGTTAATTTAGTTTTATTATTTAATAATAACATACAGAGTATGAAGGGAGATTAAAAAATGCATTTCTCCTGTGAATGTACATGGTGGGAGGTGTTTGGTTTTTCCCCTTTATTTGGACATTTAAGCCTTCACAAATTGTTTTATAGCATTAGTGCTCTGTGGTATCTAGAGACACAAGGTCAGCTGAGAAAACAGCTCCCCAGGTATGGTACTAAGTGAGTATTCCTGGGGAAAAAACTGTTCCTTTGTGGTCTCACACTGCAAATGTTTTCCTAAACCCCTCAGAAGTTATACAAGCTCCTGTTTTAAACCTGTTTTAAACCATTAGAACTTCTTTTCCTCAAGGTCTGCGTGGTGTTTAACCTTTCTGTTGGCAGTTGCATAAGTTTTCTTAATGAGCTGGGATCAGTCAAAATGACATCTGTGATCACAGTAGTTTCCCCATCTTTCTACCATAAGCACAAAGTACAAAGGAAAATGGTGCAGAAAATTTGTGTGTAGTTTCAATTTAACTTTCTAACTGATAAGGTCAGGATACTGCCATGAGAATGAAGTTTAAGCAATCCTCTTAGAGGAATTTTGAGTGAGATAAGAGATTGCTAAAGACTTTCTGTTAAAAAAAAAAAATTACTAAGTATTTGAGAAACAGAGTGTGTACGTGTGTGTGTGTGTGTGTGTGTGAAAGAGAGAAGGCTTGCACGTGTCTTTGATAGCTTGGTACGCACACAGAAAATAACTTTGTGCATATAAAGAGTCCTAGGCTTTTATGGGGTTTTTTTTCCAGAACCAGAAATGCTTTGAAATAGCTGTGAGCTGAGATGTGAGCAGAAAGTCCTCAGACAGGGAAAGCTCAGTGACTTAGTATTATGTGGGATGTTCTTCCCTTCTCTGAATAGAATTCACAAAATATTTGAAAGGCCAATAAAGGAGAGACACTTTCCAGGCTCCTTAAAGACAAAAAAACAGCTGAAAAAATGATCTAAAGAGGGGCAGGAAATTGTCCCCCAGGAACTGACCCTAATCTCTATCTGATTCAGGCTGTTGATCTTTTGCTGATTCTTTAGATTTGCTGTTTTATTCAGAGAGGGATTTTTTTTTTTTTCCCCTAATCCACACTTAGGTGTTTTCAGCTCCTGGAGTTATTCAGCCCTTCAACGTCATTGCCATACAAATGGTCCAGTTCTATTTGTTTTATTATGTCTGGTTTCTCTACACTCTCTTTTATCAATCAAGATTTCCTCACTCCATCCTTCAGCTGATTTTTATTTTTTTTTTTTTTTTTTTTTTTTGTCCCTTTCTGCTTACCCTAGAAGCTTCTACTGTCAGACTTCCCTAATTTGGGATCCAGTTCTCTGCAATAGGTACAGGGATCTGCTGCAGCTTCCCAGGGACCAAGAAGCATGAGTGGTAGTCTGCCTGGGAAAAATCTGCATTTACTGCAAGGAGAATAAGAGTTACCTAGAACCCTGCCTATACAGAGTGTAGTTGCCATACTGAGCTAGAGCATGCCCAAGCTTCCTTGATGATCCTGTAGTCAGCTGTTATTATTAAGACTTGAGGCATCAGTCGGTCTCTCTTGAACCTGTCAGCATGGAACAACACCTTATTATGCAAATCTTAGTGTTTCCTTGGTTAAAACTTTGTAACTGTTATAAAATTGAGCTTAAAATATCTTTTTTCTTAACTTTAAAAGCATTGCTGTTAAAAGGGATGGATTTTAGTAGCAAATCTGGCACTTAAAATTAATGGTTAATGGCAATCGTTCATCAGCACCAAAATATGTCCAAGTCTATTAATAATCCCTGATAGGATAACATTTCCCCAGTACAATTTAAGAGTTCTATGCATGCCAAAAACTTGCTAGATTCTCTTTTCTCTCTGGAAGATGCAAGAACCTACAATTTATGTTAACTTACTTGAAACTAAGTTATTTAGTCAGTTAGTCAAGTAAAGACAAGGAAGTTCATCGTCTTCTGGTGTTGTTCTTCCAGTCTCTGCATAATCATCATGAAGAAGTATTAGAGTAAAAAAAAAAAAAAAAAAAAAAAAATTCTTAAATTCCCCTGGGGTTATATCTGGGTTTGACTATAACAGCATGCTGAGCTCTATGGGTAGTAAAACCTCCCTTTTAAAAAGAACATTTTGCAAAGCTGTAACAGGAAAATATATATAATTGTGGTAGACTTATGGGTATGTGGGTATGGCAGCTTGACAGTAAGAAGTCATAGATCCACCACTAGAAAATGCCACAATAAATTCTGCACTCTGAAGTGGCACTGTAAATGTCAGCCTTTAGCATACCAAGTCTGCTACTGAATGCGATACAGACATACTGCTCTGTAATGAGTTTTACTGCTTTGAAAAAGTGAGATTTTGATTATGCTTGCATGACTATTTTTTTCACAGAAGATACTTAATGTTATGTAGAAGAATTAATGAGATTTGTAGAGAAGTTTGAATCTAAATATTTTCATGCTTAAATACTCACTCCTAGGGTGAATAATTTTTTGCACTAATGTTCCCATCCAACCATTCTGACATTCAGTCACAAAAGAAATTGCAACCTACCTGTAGAGGTGCACCTTAGGTTCTTCTGAAGTTAATAGTGGTAGTGAGCATGCATTCAAGAATGCTAAATTGGGCATACCTTGCACTTTTCAGAAAATCTGTTCCACATGTATCACCCAGCAATGTGCTACAAGCAATGTACCAAACTGTTTTTTATGGGTAACTGAGGATCCATAGGGATCTATGAGGAAAATTTTTTCTCTCTTCTTGTTTGATCTTGGAATTTCTGCAAGCTTCCAGGCACATTGTTATCAAAGAACTAGAGACCCATATGATCATAGACAAAGGAGGTGCTAGCTTCATTATGTCTGTTTAAAAGGTCTACGGAGAAAGCAAGGAGGGGAAACAGAATCAGCTCTCAAAGATCATGGAGGTCCCATAAGTTAGAGAAAACGTCATGGGAAGAAAGGATGAGAAAGGAGCAGCTGGGCTATATTGTGTAGGGAAAGGAACCAACCAATAATAAAGCATTGTCAAAAGCATGTGCTAGGAAAGATGGGTCAAAAAGCGGTAACAAAAAGCACAAGATTAGTTCTTTGTGTTAATACCCATAAACTGCATGAAGATTATCCAAATGTTACTTTCTTGGAGTGATTGTTATGGTTGCTAAATAGTTGCTTGTAAGTGGAAGGTGCCAGCCCAGTAGTGACTAGGACAGAAGTTTGAGAGATGATCTCCAAATCAAATTATCAGTCACACTTTGACCTCTCCCATACAGGGGATTATAGTTCATGCCTTCAGGGGAGGAAGACCTGTAGCTCTGGTAATTTTTATGACTATTATATAGTCTCATTGTGTCAACAGAGTGACAAACAGCCAGATGAAAAGCAGAAAGAGTGGGATGGAAGGATGCTGCAGGCTGGAGAAAAAGTATTGTAAAATCTAAACGATTTTACAAACCCATTATCATATTTGATTTTTCCTATTAGACTGTCAAATGGCATGATGCGTTTTCAAACTAGCCTCATGGAGCTGTGAAAATACTCTCCCCATGTCTCCTGCTTTTTCTTTAGTTTTTAAGTGTTATGGTATCAGGAGAGAGAGTTAGTTGTCTGCTGCTAACCCACAGCAACATTTCAAAGTAGAAGCAGCAGCTGGGGAAGAGGAAGTGCAGCCTGGCGGCCTGAGATCAGTTGTCAAGTATGGAGAAGTCTCTTCATGCCTCTCTGCTCTGCCAGTAGTGCCCCATCTGCCCTGCATGACAGGTCATTTCCCACTGAATTTAATTCCATTGAAGTCTTTTACATAAATTAGGAAATGTAGTTTTTATAGTAGCTTTAGATCTTTAAGATTTGCATTACAGAAACATAAAGTAAAATGTTAAGTCTTAGGATGTGTTTTGTCAACCCAAACACCAGTTTTTGCAGAGAGTAGAGAACTGTGAGACCAAAGCTAATGGCAAGAGATCTTGAAGCATTTCTGTGTTGTAACAGTCACCACTGGGCAGACAGCTGCCAAATGTCTTGCAATTAATCTGATGTTTGCTGGCTTTCATATCCCTTTCCTTTCAGAACCAATGCCCTGAGGCAGAGGAGTTGGTCTTCAGCCATTTTGTGATCTGTAATGACACACAAGAGACACTGCGTTTTGGCCAGGTGGATACTGATGAAAATATTTTGCTGGCTAGTCTCCACAGTCACCAATACAGCTGGCGCTCTCACAAGTCCCCACAGGTATGTCAGAAACAGCCCTTCGAATGCAGCGATTGCTAAAGCTGACTGGTGGTTTTATGCATTAAGTCTTCGGTTTTCTCTGTGGTCTCAACTATCTCTAATGCTACAGTTCCTCCAGGAGTCACACACTGGGGCTGCATCAGAGAGAAGAGGTAAACAGAGAGTGAGGAAAGCCAGAAGTGTTTAGAAGTTACTCAAGGGTGGAACGGGATGTGCACGACCGCTTTTTGTAAAACTGAGCAGTTGTGGAAACTGAAGCTTCTGAAAAAAAGCAAAAGAAGGTTGCTTGCCAGGTTTTTATAACTAAGTGATCAGTGTCTGTTTTCTGTGATGTACATTAGAGGTTTGGGGAATTTTTTTAATGAATTGTTTTTACCAGAAGCATCTGTTCACTGAAATTGTTTGCAGAACAGGGTCAAACTGGACAAATCTCTCAACTCAGCATGTGCTTGCATTAGAAAAGATTTGAAATTGTTAGAAACACCCCACTTATATAGTTTAAATAATGCAGTTTCTGTTTCTTGGGTGTTTTTTTAAGGATAAACACTGAAACTGAAATAAAAGATTTTAAAATTATCAACAGGAAATATTTCAATGAAACCATGTTGTTGGTTTTCTTGAGTGGTGGTGAAAAATGGACTTTTCATCTTGATTCAAGACAGGGCAAGAATTTAAGTCTAAAAAAAAAGTGTTTACGAGACAGCAATGTAATTTCTTCTCTCTTTTTAATATATACCCAGCTCCTGCTGAGTGGGAGACTAGAGACCTGTGCCACCCCACTTGCTGAGCAGCAGTCCTGTGCTGAAGAGTTCCTAAAATTTTTACAGATGCTAGGAGAGGTGTAGTGGGTGGGGGTTCCTAACTCCTCTAGAGCCCTGGAAAATACTAGCCTTAGCATGTGAGAAAGAAGGTGAAACTTGGATGGTAAGTCTAAACAGGAGCTGTGCCCACTTTCACTGCTGACAAGTTTCAAGTTTCACTGGGAAACAAAGATGGCAAATTGACTGTGTTTTTCATTCATATGTCAGTTGGTGGATATGCAAAACTACTGAATATTACATGAATGCTGTAATCTGTGCAGAGCAAATTCAGCCAGAGTAAACAGTTGCAGTTGACACTGAAGTCAAGGCATAAGTTAAGAAGAAGGCAGAGCAGACTAATAAAGGACTGTCTCACCCCAGTGACAGAGGAGTTGTTATAAATGCTGTGTGCTGTAATAGTGCAGAGGTGGACCTTTGGAGACTTAAGAAAGATTGGAGTACTGGATGTCCCTTGTTACATTTTCAAATACAAGCAAAACACCTGTGAGGCCCCAGCCCACGGGTAAGCAATCCAAATGAGTGACTGTGCCTGTGCAGTTGGGCAAGTGTCACATTGTGAGACAGGATCCCCACTCATCAGGGGACAGGACTTGTTACGATTGACATAACTCCCTCTGATTGTGTGAGATAGAAAGAACAAGCAGGCTTATAGAAAGCTAGCTAAATGTGACCTATATTTCATAACCAATTATCACCACCCCAAAAATATCATTTAAACCTTTTCATAAACACATGGGAAAAGAAGGAAATGTTTAAAGCAATTATAAATAAAAACAGAATTAAGTAAGCCTTTCCTGTTATCAATTTTCTTACCCATTTTCTGGTTACTTACATAAAATTATTCAGTTGGGAGAATCCTCTTTTTAACTATCATTCTAAATACTTCTATTAATGGTGTAGTTCTAATTACGGTGTATTTCTAATAATGGTGTATTTCCAGTAATGCTGCAAACTGGAACGAGTTTTGAAAATGAGGATTATCTCAAGCAAAGTGAAAAGTAGAAGTTAAAATTGTAGCTTGTTAGTGATACTTTCTGTCCATTGCAGCTGAGCTGCTGAAGACCACCAGCACAACATGTGGCATTAGCCTTCCAACACCTAGAGAACTTAAATATTAAAACATTGATCTTCAGCTTTTCCTTTCAGTCACAGACTTTAGCAGTGCAAAACAATCCGTTTTCATGGCTGTTATGTAAGCTTTTATTAAATGAAAAATAAAAGTGAAGGATGAAAGGTGGAAAACTCCAGCAGAAAACCAAATCACACATTAGAGAGTGGGTGAGGTGACAGATTCATTTTTCCGATATTCACTCTTCAGCTGAAAGTTGGTGATGTCAAAGGGTTTCCCCGTTATGTTTTGCTCTCATCAGATTCAAATTCACTGCAGAATTGGGCTGATAAACAATTGGGAGTGTCATGTTGGATTCCCATGTCCCAGGAGATGGCAAAGCTAACAACTTACTCCTCCTGACTCAACCACACTTCTGGCCAGCAGGCTCTTCTAGTAGGGGGGCTATACCTCCCTTGTCCCAGCCCTTGGAATAAGTTCAACAATATTTCTACTCTTTTAAGATTTTTCAACAGCCATCTCTTGCTGGGAGATTTAGAGACTAAAAAAACAGCACTGAGGTAATTTCACTGAAAATATATGGAAGCACAGGCTTTCTGCACACTGCTGAAATAGAAGCTAATTTTCTTTACAAAGAGCAGAGAATCTTGTCATCCATCTATAGTCTTTGTTCATTTTGTTAATGCTAAATACGAATCACCATAAATTTAACATACTTCAGAATGGCAATTCATCTAAATAGTCTAAACAGCACAATCCTTTTAGGTCATACAAAAGAAATTGGTTTAAATATTATTACAAATGTGGTCACGTAAATTTTTTCAATGATTAATAGAAATTCTTGAAATTAAAATGACAACTCAATTAAGACATCAGGTTGTCCTATTATGCTGTGGCACTTTTCTAATTGTTTCCATGCAAAATTATCTAACAGCTTGTTATCCAAAGGTCAGAATAATGCCCAAGCATGGACAAACCCTCTGAGTGTCATATTCATGGAATGCTAGATGACTTCATAGTTATGAAATTATTTCATTTCTCATGATAATTCCCGACTTGCCAAGTTAGTGAATTTTAAGAACTCTGAGAGCAGATTGTAAGATAAATGTGAAATAATCCATACTTCTGGAGTCAGGGACTTCCCTCCAGGCATTAGTTCATACTTGACTTACTTGACTTACTCTTGGGGATAAAATGAGTTAGGACAAGGTCTTAGATACCACATTCTCTTACTGGGAAAGAAAACCAACTTGCACAACTTCGGCTGGCTCATGTTTCTTGTTACACAGGCACTAAGAAGCAGCGGTTGCCATGAAATACTTTATTTAACCTCTGCAAAATGTTTTTTTAGTATGGCAAGGCAGTTCAGTTAAATGAAAATAAATAGTTTTTAAAGGATTGTATTTCTTTTACATTCACATCAATAAAATTCTCCATTTTTCTTTTGCTAATTAAGCATAGTGAGGTGCGGTAATTGCCAATTTAATTTATTTAACACAATTAAATATATATACCTAAAACAAGTTATTTTTGTAGTATTTATATAATGCTTTGTTTACATTTAGAATTAATTTTAATATTAATGAAGCTACTATAGGCTATAATTAAAAATTGTTTAACTCTTTCATGTTACAAAATCATCTATAGCACACCAAGGATTTGGATTTATCAACTCTTGACGGTCTCCCTCCAACTGTTTGGCTTAACATAAAGCTCCTTCCTTCATTCATTTTTTCCCAGCCCGGATCTTCTACATTTCAGGGAACCTAACCTTTCCCTTTTAACTTTCACTCCGATTCCTGCAAGTCTCGCTAGTTTGGCTAATATTTCAGTAATAAGTCTGAGGCCCGATGCTCGCTGTTCTACTCTGCTCCATCCCCCATATTTTCCTCATATTTCACAAGGTTTTGACGTTCCTTAGGGATAAGACACCCCCAACTATATAGTCCCTTTTAGAGTTGGAATAAGCCAAAAACTGATGATATTTGAGGCTTTAAGCGATTCTAGCAAAAGTTGCCAGACATTGTGAGTTCCTTTTGCAGATTTTAATGAAAGTTAGAGGTCTGTTAGATATCATTAAAAGGAAGAGAAGCTACATCACTCCTGTGCTCTACAGACAACACTGGCTCCTACATTATTATTGGATTCAGTCTGCACTCCTTATCTTGATCTTCAAGTTGTTTTGTGGGATGGGCCCCAGTTATGTCAAAAGTCATGTTTGTCTCCAAGACAGCTGTGTTTTTTAGAAGAATTGGAGCATATGATACATGGAGTAAAACTGTGAAGTTAGAAGAGATCAGATCTTCCTAGCAATTTACTCAGAGTTAAGGAATTCTGTCTTGCAAGACAGTAGGCAGTTGGAGGGTCCCAACTAAGGATCACAGCAAATGTAAAAAACAGCTACTCGTGTGAGAATCCCCTGAATGTATTCGGCAGAGATTGTTTGCTTGTGAATAAACAACAAAAATCTTCTTTAACATGCTAGTTATTACTAGTTATTTTCCCCATGCACAAACTTCATCAAAGTCCTCTGAAGAAGCAAAGAATAATGGATCTAAATTCATTATTTTGCTTTCTATGCAAAACATAATGTTGCATAGGGGAAGTCTGCATTTAAAGTATCAGCTCCCAAACCCTCCTCCAGAGTCTTCTCCCAGGGTTTTAACAACAGCCCATTTTCACTTTTCATCATCCTTTAACTTGAAGCAGTAGGTGTAGTGGGCAAAAATCAGTTCCTATATTGACTGTTCCTATGTTGATTTAATGATTTCAATTAGAATGTGGTCAAGTTACTGGTTATAAACAAAATTAATTTATTTCTTATCAAAGTAGGCAAACACGTCTGAAACAGCTCTGTGCCACTTCATTGCTATTTATATAGAATTTGAGGGAAAAGATCTCAATCTTTTGCTTTTCTGTTCTTCTGAACGTGCACTTGTAAATTCTTGAATGGATGTTAATAGTGGTTGGTATATTAGTAATGCCTTCACTGGAACCCATTTAAAGTTTTTTTTTCTCTTATTTTAAATAGTGTGCCTGCAAATCACAACTTCTGTGGGAATTTTATAAACATAATTTTTAAAGACAGTTGTGGATTTGGAAATAGTCTTAAGAACCTCCTCCTCGTTCTCCTACAAAAAAGACTGAAAGCAAATTTTAATTTATGTTGCATCTCCAGCAGGATCATAATTCATTGTTGTTTCTTTCCAAGTTGCCATTCTTCCAGGTACTGGGTTATATAAAGTGTAAGATGATATATACTCTGTGGATCCAAACCTAGAAACTGTGACTTATATATCACTTATTATTGGGATATTTTCCTGTTTTAGTGTTTAAGGATGTTACAGATTCTCTGCACAACCTTTTGTACTTTACATAATCCTCCCCAGGTCATTTACAGAACAACATCAGTCAAGAAAACAGTTGTATGTTATTTTACACTGTTCAAGTATTGAGAAATGTTATTGTTGATTTCCTTTGGGGTCCTGCACTTGAAATACATAGTTACACTATATTAGATGTAAATGGCTTTCTAGATAATATCTGTAGCAGATAAGGATTGATATTATCTATGAATCACATAAACCCTCATAATTTGATTATTCTTCCTTAGCCAAAAGACTCTTCTTTTCCACAACATGTAGAGCTAGTTTGTACCTGCGAGGTTCAGGCCTGCTTTGCAGGTTGCGTTGAGGCTCACAACACCTCCAGGAGCCCCAAGGGTCAGAGTTTATCTACCAAGTGTGACCTTTTTTCTACTGGTCAGCACAGAGGTGATGTAAATGGCTGTCTCCCATTCTCTGTACTGGCTTTCTGTCTTAGAAGGGCCAATGACATAAAACTGGTCACATCTCCCAGGTCCCATGAAAAGATGAAGCCACACCGAAATTCAAACTGTTTTGGTGGCTGCTGCAGCCAACAATATTCAGGATGAACATTTCATTCACTGTTTTTTCCAAATATTAATTGGTTTTATTGTTGTAAATCCTAATCCTGGTCAAGGGCCACCTTGTATCATAAAACCACAACCAAAAAATACCAATCATCCTTCTCCTTTAATTTTTCAATTAAAAATTACCAAGTCTTACAATTCAGCTCTCATCTCCAGATCTCAGTTTCCTCCATGATGCTGCATCATCACAGCTTTTACTTTACTATCTTGTATCTTTTAAAATAACCAACTAATTCCGCATCATTAATGAGGTCCTCTCTTGATTCATCCCAGTCTCTCAGAGTTGAGAGCAATAACCCTTACTCCCCTACCAAAAAGCATTTCCTAGTTTCACTTAGAAGGCAGATATAATCTAACTAAAGTGAAACCAAGTTAACTTTGGTGGATCTACAAGTAAAATAGAGATCAAATTTATATCACTAAGCATTTTGAGGGCACAAACTTTAAATTACTTCTACAGCTGGAAAATGCTGCCCTTTCTGGACAGGCTCTCTTCTTATTCTCATTTTTAATCCCCCGTTTTAGTCTTCATGCCTTGTCATGTGACACTCAGTTTTATTAACTCAGATTATATCCTTCATTCACACATCTAGCTGAAAACCTAAGTAAATTTTGAGTGCATTCTGTGAAAACATTCTGGGAAGATACATGATAAAGAATACAGCTTTTCTAGGCATTTGTTCCAGTAGGAGAAGCTTCATCTTGGTCTGCCTCCCTGAAGGCATTTTCTTTCCCTCTCAAAACAGAAATCCATAATGGCTCAGAATTACAAATCCAAACCAAAGCAAAGTCTAGTCAAAACAAAAAATTCTGCATTATTTGTTTTTTCCCTAACAAAAAATCCAGAAATCAAATGGTTACACAAATGAGTGCCTATCTTCACATATACAAGAGATAGCCTGTTTTAAATTCTCTCTAAACTATAAATTGCCACTTATCATTGGATTGTATTAGAATGCTTTTGAAGTCCGCTGAATATTTTTTGTAACTTTTTGCAATGACTTCTCTTTTATTCTAATACATGCGCCATACTTAGCTATACTTGTTGAACATTTTTCAAGCAGAGTGTCTAATAAATACTTAGAATTTACTTAATGCTTGATAAATGAAAGGGAGTTACATGGCAATTACCATGAATCTGTAGTTTTAGGTCAGTTTTATAACATTAGAATTCTGCCTTGTTGAGTATCTAACACCATCTATTATGACGTCTTCTGCTAAAATAATGTTAACACCTGATTACTTAATTTTCTAAAATTACTTCAATTTTTATTTCCTGCCATATATCTCTGTATCACTTAGTGTCATATGCTAATTACTTTTAGCCACATTTTCCAGAAATCTTACATTTAAATAACTGATTCACTCAGACATACCTTCGCATTTTCATGCAATAAGCAGTTTTTTGGCTTAAAAGTAAACTTAACACAGTACCCAATTCTTATATTGTTATGTCATTAATACAAATATATTAGATATCTTTAAAATAACTTATGAAGGATGTTCCCTTTATATGTAGCATTTACCAGTATACAAATAGTATGTTTATAAAATAAGAAAATGCCAATATATGATAATAGCTCCTTTTTGTTTTTCTTTCTGAATGGTGAAGTTAAATGCAGACTAATCACTGTGCTACAAAGAAAATGAGTAAGGCAGCATTTCAGAGCTAATGACTGCTCAGGGAAAGCTGGCAGTGTGTTCCTTGGGAACATTCAGCTCGTGAGCAAAGCTGTTTATACAGGGTGGGAGACATCCTAATGTGCTGCATACAATTACTAATCATCAATTACAGCATTTATATGACATCTATCTTTGGAGCGCACCATATTTTGTGTGCCTTCTAGCTGAGACTGACCACTTAGTACCTTTTCTCATTATTTGGCTGTCATTTCCAGCTACCAGTCCCTCCAAAGTAAACAGTTTTCTTGTTTCTCTTCATTTTCATATGTGATGAGATTTATTCCCAGCTGCCTCTGTAAGAAACTGAACTGATTCCAGGCACTGCAGTTGGATTTTTTTGTTTTGTTTTTCCTTTTCTGTAGCTAATACTTAAGATTCAAAGCTACGTGTTTGTTTATGAGTTTCAGTGTCCTAGTGCACAGATTCCCTCAATGTATTCTTAAATATAAAGCTGTGCCCATGCATGTGCACATCCAGATGCATGCCCATGTGCACACTGGCACATATTAGCCTTTGTGCTTCCAGGGTAAAACTAATTTGAATCTGAATGCAACAGTCATCACTCTTGCAAATTCAAAAGCCACCCACTGAATGGATGTTATTGTTCTGTGTGTAACTTGTGCTGAGGATACCACAAATTGCAAACAGGCTACCGGGTTGTAATATCTTTGAAAGTTGTTGCTGCGGTTGTTTCTTCAAACAATGAAAAAAACGCAAGATCCAGCCATTCACCAAGTCCAACTGGCCAGATCTATGGACAGTGCTATCTCGTTTTGGAAACAAATCATGGGAGAACAGAATATTTACAAGTTTCAATTTTTACTCATGTAAATAATCAAACTTTGGGCCTGATCCTGTTCTCAATTACTTAAATTAATTAATGACAGATGTCCAAAATCAGAGTGAAATTCAACCCTCAAGAGAGAATTCCCACAAGGCCTTTATATAACTGTTTTAAAGGACTTAAGTGATGCTTAGGCTCTGTGCTGGCCCTCTGCAAAGAATAAATTTTACCCAGAATGCTTACTGCTTTGATCCCTTATATATAACTCACATTCTTAAGTTTGCTCAGCCACAAAAGATCTATACAGAGCTAAATAGCCAGATCTTCAGCTGGCGTAAATTTATGTAACTTCATTGACCTACATGGAACAGTACCAATTTTCACTACTCTGGCTTAAAGAATCTCCATGGGATAGAGGTAAGTGCGTATGGTGGGTAAATGGATGAAAGGCGCTTCAAATGATGAAAGACTATATTGCTCTGGAAGTGATTTAAGTTAAACTGGAAAAAAGCCACTCCTTTTCCGAAATAAATCACACAGGGAGTATAATTATGCAGTTAAATTTCTTCTCATGCAGTCAAGCTTGAACTTGCCACCACATTTGTGTAAGAAATGAAATGTTTCCCATCTCTCAGCAATATGCAAAGTTCTACATTTAACACACATATATATGTGAGCTATACAAGTATACATACAAATATATTTGTATCCTTGTTCATTTTGAAGACAAGGGTATTTGTAATTTTCTGTCTTATTCTGAAGGCCAAAAATCTGGCTTGGATCTGCATTCCATATCACCTTGCTGGTAATAAAGAGGTGGATTTCTAGAACAATTTCAAGGGCAGTAAAGAAAATCTCTTACTTCCTGTTTTATGCTCTCTAGTCTACATACCCTTTTTTCTGAAGAGTTGTATGCTTTACCAATGTTTTACCATTCTAAATATACTGTTAAAGCAGGTAATTTATAGAAATGCATGATGCAGAGCCATCTTACGGTATTGTTGATTTTTCTGTTTGTGTCTGAAATCACAGAATCACAGAATGAGTGGATCGTGCAGAGAACTGGTGTGCTTAGCATTGCTGAGTTTTAAAACCAGGAATACTCCTCTGTCATGGGAATTCCTATCCTACTGCAAGGCGCTGTTTTTCCCCAGTTATGTACTGAAGTAGTAATTGCTTTCTTTCCAGCTGTTACACATTTGTATTGAAGGCTGGGGAAACTGGCGGTGGTCTGAACCATTCAGTGTGGACAATACAGGGACCTTTATTCGTACCATTCAGTAAGGGCCGAACAGCATCACTTATTATCAAGGTTCAGCAGCTCAGTGGAGTCCAAAAACAAGTAAGTATTTGATCCAGTTTGGAAAAAAAAAAAACATGAGTAATTTAAATTGTTATTTGTCCACAAATTAGTCACCTTATTATTTATTCTCTCCTGCGATCTGCAAAAAAATAGTATGACCATCTTCTGGAGGCATTTTTGGGAGTTTTTAGGATGATAGAATCATAGAATGGTTTGGGTTGGAAGGAACCTTAAACATCATCTAGTTCCACCCCCCTGCCATGGTCAGGGACACCTTCCGCTAGCCCAGGTTGCTCAAAGCCCCGTCCAACCTGGCCTGGAACACTGCCAGGGAGGGGGCAGCCACAGCGTCCCTGGGAAACCTGTGCCAGTGCCTCACCACCCTCACAGTGAAAAATTTCTTCCTAATATCTAATATCTAATCAAAATCTACCCTCTTTCACTTTAAAGCCATTACCCCTCATCCTATCCTTATGTGCCCTTATAAAATGTCCCTCTCCAGCTTTCCTATAGCGCCCCTTTAAGTACTGGAAGGCTGCTATAAGGTCTCCCCAGAGCATTCTCTTCTCCGGGCTGAACAACCTCTCTCAGCCTGTCCTCATAAGGGAGATGCTTCAGCCCTCTGATCATCTTCATGGCTCTCCTCTGGACTCACTCCAACAGGTCCATGTCCTTTTGATGGGGGCCCCAGAACTGGACACAGTACTCCAGGTGGGGTCTCACGAGAGCGGAGTAGAAGGGAAGAATCACCTCCCTCAACCTGCTGCTCATGCTTCTTTAGATGCAGACTAGGATACAGTTGGCTTTCTGGGCTGCAAATACACATTACCCAGTCATGTTGAGCTTATCAACCAACATCTCCCCAGGTCCTTCTCCTCAGGGCTGCCCTCAATCCACTCATCGCCCAGCCTGACCCATGTGCAGGACCTTGCACTTAGCCTTATTGAACTTCATGAGGTTTGCATGGGCCCACCTCTCAAGCCTGTCCAGGTACCTCTGGATGGCACATCCCTTCCCTCCAGTGTGTCAACCACACCAGTATCAGCAAACTTGCTGAGGGTGCACTCAATCCCACTGTCCACGTTGCCAACAAAGAGGTTAAACAGCGCCGGTCCCAATACCGACCCCTGAGGAACGCCACTTGTCACTGGTCTCCACTTGGACATTGAGCCCTTAACTGCAACTCTTTGAGTGTGACCATTCAGCCAATTCCTTATCCACTGAGTGGTCCGTCCATCAAATCCATGTCTCCAATTTAGAGACAAGGATATTGTGTGGGACAGCATCAAATGCTTTGCCCAAGTCCAGGTAGACGACATCAGTTGCTCTTTCACTTATCCACCAGTGCATAACTCCATCATAGAAGGCCACCAAATTTGTCAGGCATGATTTGCCCTTAGTGAAGCCATGTTGGCTGTCATTAATCACCTCCTTACTTTCCATGTCCCCTGTCATAGTTTTCAGGAGGATCTGCTCCATGATCTTACTGGGCACAGCAGCGAGACTGACTGGCCTGTAGTTCCCTGGGTCTCCTTTTTAAAAATGGGGGTTTTGTTTCCCCTTTTCCAGTCAGTGGGAACTTTAGCGACGGCTGCAAATTCTCTGATGTGATGGATAGTGGTTTGGCAACTTCATCTACAAGTTCCCCCAGCCTCAGGACCCATTAATGCATCTCATCAGGTCCCATGGATTTGTGCACTTTCAGGTTCTTTAGATGGTCTCAGACCTGAGCTTCTCGTACAGGGTGGTTCTTCATTCTCCCAGTCCTGCCTTTACCTTCCGCAACTTAGGCGGTGTGGCTGGAGCACTCGCTGGTGAAGACTGAGGCAAAAAAAGTCATTAAGTACCTCAGCCTTTTCCATGTCCCTGGTAACCAGGTCTCCCATTTCCTTCCAGAGTGGGCCCACATTTTCCCTAGTCTTCCGTTTATCACCAACATACCTATAGAAGCTTTTTTTGTAGCCCTTGACATCCCTGGCCAGATTTAATTATTTCAGGGCTTTAGCTTTCCTAACCTGATCCCTGGCTGCTCGGACAATTTCTCTGTATATGCTGCCAGCGTATCTGCCCTTGCTTCCACCCTCTGTAGGCTTCCATTTTGTGTTTGAGTTTGTCCAATAGCTTCTTCTTCATCCTTACAGACCTCCTGGCATTTTTGCCTGACTTCCTCTTTTTTGGGATGCATTGCTCCTGAGCTTGGAGGAGGTGATCCCTGGATATTAACCAGCTTTCTTGGGCCCCTCTTCCCTTCAGAGCTTTATCCCATGGTACTCTACCAGGCAGATCCCTGAAGAGGCTGAAGTCTGCTCTCCTGAAATCCAGGGTAGTGAGATTGCTGTGTGCCCTGTCTTTCCTTTACAACTTTCTTCACTTTGGTATGGATCTTCATATTTAAATGCTCAATTACCACCACATATTTTGCATGATTTGTAAGTTCTGACAGTGCTAAGTTACACAAGCTCTTGCATGTTTTAAGCTCTTGAGAAGCAGAATTTGTATCATTTTAAGAAACTGCTGATTTCTTATTCTAAGTTATGCTTCAGTCTTTTGTATTGTTAAAAAAGAAGCAATGACCAAATTAACATTTGAAAACGGGCTGCTGTGCAGTAACTTTTCACATACTATCTTTGTAAAGAGATCTGTAATAACACTGCAG
This sequence comes from Athene cunicularia, assembly GCF_003259725.1. Classification (NCBI taxonomy): domain Eukaryota; kingdom Metazoa; phylum Chordata; class Aves; order Strigiformes; family Strigidae; genus Athene; species Athene cunicularia. The sequence goes on from NW_020799095.1 coordinate 130,841,934, forward strand.
TCATTCTGCCCGCGTTGGCAGAAGCCAGCACATGTGGTGGACATAACATATTCAGCTCATGAATATGGCAGAGCGCCTTACATCGTGCAACAGAAATACAGCTGATCAGACAAGAACAGTGCCTGGCGTCACTGAAAGCGCTGCTGAGATTTTGCTTGGTTGGTTGTAGCTATGGTGCGCACCCTCATTAATGAAAAGCAAATGAAGGTGGTTGTAGCAGTGATACACATGGAATGCTGTTCCTTGGTATAGCTTGCTGTGATAGTTTTAAGCCCTGCGGGGACTGGAGACCACATTGCTGTTGTCCCTCCCCCACCCTCGGACACAAGTAGGGCACAAACCCCGGGTTAAAATAAGAAGAAATTTAATACAACAGTGTAATAAACAATCTGAACAACAACAACAATAGCAATAATAACAACAACAAACAGTAATAACAGTAAACAAGACAAAAGATATACAGAGAAATACCACGATGGATACAGACAGCTTGCTCATGATGCTCCCTGCCACCAAAGCCACAAAGCAAAAAGCTTCCTGTGCTGCTGCTGGACCTGACATCAGCATGGTATGAATAACCCGGCTGGAGATCCCTTCCCCCTGCTTGGGAGAAACTTAACCCTATCCTAGCTGAACCAGGACACTTAGAAAAAGTTAGATATGTGTTCTATGATAAATAATTCATGTACGATGGTCAGCAACAACTCAGAGTCTAATTTGGTCATTTTCTAGGTGGGTGCACTTAAATACAGAAATATGGTACAACCATTTAATAGAAAGATAAGATTTAAAACACCAAACATACTGAAAAGTCTGTATTGCTGAATTATGATGGGAATGCGAAGTGTCAGTAGAAAACTTTCTTCTGAAGTATATCACTGTGTCTGCTCAGAAAGGGCTCAGCATTCAGAGACAGTCACAGCACTCTTAAAATCCAACCAGAGCTGTGACAGCCATGGGCAGTACTGCTGAGTTCAGTGGGAACAAAAGTGGATATGTTACATGTTTCTTTCAAGCTGGATACTGCCTTAGCAATATTTCAAGTGTTTTAATGCCTAGGTTTCTATGAAATTGAACATACATTTGGCCAATAAAAACAATGTTTTACCATTCACTGCCTTCAGCAGTGCTTAAGAAAACCTAAAATAGGGAGATTATTCTTCTACAGGCTTTCACTCTATAATTCAATTTTGACCTTTCGTTTTCACAGTTGTTTATATATGAGCTGCATATTTTTGTGTGTTTTAGATCCTAATCTGTGGAAGACAGACAGTCTGTAGTTACCTTTCCGAAAGCATTGAACTGAAAGTGGTTCAGCATTACATTAGTCAAGATGGACAGGCCATTGTTAAAGAACACGTCAACTGCCTTGCGGCCAAGCAGAAGTTGCCTTCATATGTCCTAGAAAACAACGAGCTCACTGAGCTGAGTGTGAAAGCTACAGGAGATGAAGACTGGTCCCAGGACGTGTGTCTAAGTTCTAAACATACAGAACACAGCACTGTCATTCAGGTATGACTCAAAATAGGTGTATGGAATATAGCATTAAAAAAATGTCTGAGAGAACTGGGGACTTAGCATTTAGACTTCTATGTGATATGATGAAATGTTGAACATTATCATACTGAAATAATTTTAGTGTAATGCTGCTGATCTCTCTGCATACAGGTACCATCTTCAAAAAGTTCAATTACATATGTGTGGTGCACAATTTTGACTTTAGAGCCCAACTCTCATGTGCAGCAACGATTAGTAAGTACATTTAATGTTTCTGAAATCTAAATGTTTATGCCTCATGTCATAAGGGGAGAATGACCCACTTTAAATATTTATTAATAGCTTGTTTCAACAGTTGTAATGCTGGAATACTATTAGCCTTAACTTGGTATATTCTTTTCATTTCGTAGATTGTTTTCAGCCCTCTGTTCATTGTAAGGAGCCATCTTCCAGACCCAATTATCATACATTTAGAAAAAAGAAGTCTGGGACTAAATGAAACGCAAGTGATTCCAGGGAAAGGACAAGAGAAAGCTCTACAAAATATAGAACCTGATCTTACACACCACCTGATGTTTCAAGCCAGGTAAAATTGCTTTCCTTGAAAATGGTTCATTTGTACAGAAGAGAAGGAATAATTTAATTCACTTTAACTTCTGGTGCATTTTTTCCAAGATATGCATATGCAGATGAGATACAAGAAAACAAGCATATGTGGCGTGAAATGATATGATAGGAAATCTTACATTTAGTAAAACTATCCTAAGCACATTGGCATTTGTTTGCTTAAGCAGTCCATGTTTCTGTGTTTTGAAAAATAAATTCCTAAATTATTTCAAAATGTTTTTTAATAATACTGAAGAGTTTCTAGAGTCTCAGACGCAAAGGTCATTACAGTGTCATAACAAATACATGCATGCCAGTTAATGCTCAGGAACTTGTTAGATGTCGTAACTTGATTAATCCATGATTGCCTTGAGAGTGTTCCTACTGCAGAGTATGCTTGAAAAGCTTTATTAAAGAAAATGTTAGTGCTGCTAATGCTTGTTCTCATTCTGTGAGTGACTGAATCTGTTTTCAATGACAGGGAGGAAGATGATCCATCAGAGTGCGCAGTCCCTATCTCAACCACACTAATTAAACAGATAGCGACTAAATCCCATCCAGGTGGCAACGTCAGCCAAATACTCTCTGAGTTCTATGGCACTGCTAATCCTCCCCAGCCTGCATGGCCCTATAATAGGAAGGATTCAGACAGGTAATTCTTTGCTAAACATTCTTCATGGTTGTTGCATTGCCTTTTCAGATAAATTCACATTCAAGAAGACCATGTGAGCAACATTCAATAAGTTTTCAATAATTACATGATTCCTGTATGTAAGATACAGGTGGGAAAAAACAGTTCAGCCTAGGAGTTGCCATTGATAACACTGAGAAGTTGCATCAGCAAGAATTGAAAAAATTGAACTATTTTTCTGTGAATGTACCTTTTTTACTGCAGCTCTAGCGACTATTGTTTATTCAGTAGCTGTTTGTTTCAGTATAGAAACAGGGTTGCTGTAGGAGGAGCTGCTGGGAAAAAAAAAAAAGAAATGCAATTTTATGACTACAAAATTCACAGCTTTATTTCTGAAGGATAGTGGTAATTCTGTTAAGGCATTTTTTAATTGCCCAAATTTAGGTTGAGCCTATACAGTTAAAAATATCTCTTTATAAAAATATATCTAATATATATATAAAATACATGTAAAATATGCCTACATGTAGCTAGATCTGTCTGACAGCATCTCATTATGTTCCAGAATGATAAGGTAAGAGAAGATTGTTTTTCAAAACAAGAAAAGCCTTGCAAATATCTGAAAATGACATCTTATAATTTGTAATCTTGAATTCGTTATTCCCTTGACTTTATTTTTTGTTTATTTGTTTTTGAACAGCAATGAACAGCTGTCCCAATGGGATAGCCCAATGCGAGTAAAGCTGTCTGTGTGGAAACCGTGTGTTAAAACTCTGCTGATAGAACTCCTACCCTGGGCTTTGCTTATCAATCAGTCCAAGTGGGACCTCTGGCTGTTTGAAGGAGAGAAAATCATTCTTCAAGTACCTACTGGGAAAGTAATTATACCTCCCAACTTCGAGGTAACTTTGCCATTCACATTAACAGGCACAGTTCTGCTAAACACTCCTTTTCTGAAGAGCAGTTATTAATCCAGATGATTCCCGCTTTCCAGTCACCGTGTCTGTTAGTCATATGATGAGGAATAGAAATAACAATAGAAATTTGCCACACTGACTGAGTCACCAGTTGGGTAGTATGACATACTTGATAGCAATGTTTGAAAAACAATATGTCTTAAAGATGCATAGTTAAAAATTGTAATACACTGTAGGAAGAAGACCCGCATGCCATGTGATTCAGCAGCCTTCTCTCTGTCATCCCAATTCAGCCAATGAATCTGCAACATGGGCATAATGTAGCAGCCCAAGTAAATTGCTATAAAGTCCAAATATAGACTTTGGCCCCTGCTGTGCTGATCTGCCACTTGGGAAGTGTGTTGACCACAGTAACAAAGCTGACAGCCTGGAAGGAGTGTTTGGTTTGAGAGTGTTTTAGGTCAAGTTGTTTCATAGCTCATATGCTACCAAAAAGAGTTTGATACTGAGATAGGATGAATTACAAACAAGAGTGATTCTTTAGGATGCCTGCCTTCCTGAATTCATAGTTTTGTGTAATGGAACTTCTCACATTCCTTAGCTTGGCCATGCACATGCTTTTCTACTACAACCCCAATATTCTTTTTTTTTTAATAATTAAAATAATTTGATATAACAGCTTGTCAGTTCCAATTGGACGATCCGATACTTCTGGTTTATTTTGCCATCTTTTCTTTCCCCCCCCCCCCATGTATGTCTGTTAATAAACAAAAGGTGTGCCTGTTAACACATATCAGTGTGAACTATGGTCTTGATTCCACTGTGAGGATCAGTCCCATATCCACATTGTGGTTTCATCTGTCCTTGTACCACATAGAATCACAGGAAGAAAGGGAGGACATGAGATTGACTTCACACTGAAAACCGCATTAACTCCAGTAGAAGTGTATCAAATTGTCAACACGTGGTGACTGGTCATTTTTCACTTACAGGAAGCTTTTCAGGTTGGAATATACTGGGCAAACACTAATACTGTGCACAAATCAGTGGCAATTAAACTGGTTCATAATGTGACCTCCCCAAAATGGAAGGATGCCGATAATGGGGAAGTAGTAACGTTGGACGAAGAAGGTTTTGTCGAAGCTGAAATAAAACTTGGTGCTTTTCCAGGTCATCAAAAGGTTAGGAGAAAATTTTCATGATTTGTAACCTTATCATTTAAAAACAAAGTCATATAGCAGATGAAAACAATCTAATGTATGCAGTGTGAAAGCTCTCCCTAATTATGTTAATACATGTTAAACATAATGAGAGCATAAACAATGTATGAAGTATAATTTAAAGAATTAGATCACTACAAACATTCTGACCAACTCATGAAGATAATACAATGTCTCTTGGAAAAAGAATTACTGAATTCTCAATCTTGTTTGGAAAATGGCAGTTCTGTCACTATATTTCAATATCTTTTGCAGTTCTGTGTGTGACCTCATCATCATTTTTATTATCTTACAGTTGTGTCAGTTCTGCATTTCTTCAATGGTTCGACAAGGTATACAAATTCTACAGATAGAAGATAAGACAACAATTATCAACGATACATCATATCAAATCTATTATAGGCCACAACTTTCTATTTCCAAACCCTACTCGGGAGAAGAGGTAAATCACCGTGGATGCTGTTCTTGTTTGTCATCTGCGGTACCTGGGTGTTGATTTGTATGGTCTCAACTGCATATAGCAGAGCTTGAACAGAAATCTTTAGACATAATAAAGTATTTTACGTAATTTTAATTTAAAATACAGAATCCTAGGTAAATTCAGTAATTAACTGTGATCAGAAATCTGTGCAAAGCAGGAGATACTTGCACATTGCAGAAGTAGTTCTGCCTGTTCAGGCACTAATGGCCATTTCTGTAAAACAGGCTTAGTAGCTGTTGAAATTGTTCTCAGAATTTTTCCTGAGTTCACATGTAAAAGAGGTATATTGGCCTGGCAGGCTGAAAGTTTTTTGTATCCTTTTGGGAAGATTCCAGTTATCTGAACAAAGCTGCAGAACTAGAGACCTGCCCAAAGTTTATGTATTTCAGTGGACTGCATCAAATAATGAATACCAGTTTTCTAATAATCACAGTATATTTAAGGACTAGCTTACAGGAACTGAAAGATATGCATGGTCAATATATTTTAATCAACCACTTATACATATTTATTGAAGATTACATTTATAGTAAAATATGTGGAAAGAATTCTCATGGCCAAACTTGCTAGAGGAGTTGGCAGATAAACACATTTTTAAAGTTCCCTGTTTTTGTATTGTTTTCTTTCTGCATTAGTTTTCTTCACGTTGGTATCTACATTTGTGCATCACGCATTTTGTGGCAGTCTTATGGGATGGGGAATTGGAAGAACATTGAGTCTAAAATCCATTCTTAGTTTTATATCTATAAATGGATTTTTTTCTCAGTTATGTTACAGTGACATAACTGTTGCTTTTGGTAGAGTTATGTTGTACAACTGAGAGTGGACTGTAGATAACTGTGCTCACTTAACTGTATACCTGAAGGCAGAATTCGGCCAAATAGCTTTTAAAGCAATGGATTTCATGAAACCTTTAGCTGGTTGTGGGCATTGGCCATTTGAGACTGTGGTGTGCAAGATCAACATGAATAAACTTCCTGCTAGGACCCAGCACATCATGCTACCACTATCTTTTTTCATTTCCAGGAATTCCACTCACCAGACAGTACAGTGTTCAGTATAAGTCCAGCCAGGGCACCACCCAGAGAGGTGCTGAGTGCTGTGCCATGCTGGGACCTGATGTCAGACACCAGCCCCTTAACTTCAGAGGCGCCTCTTACTGAAAAACGCATGCTGCTGAGTTTCAGTCCCAGCGGCTGCGCCGGGAGCTGGGACCTGTGGAGCCTACCAGCTGCCATTAAACAGGAGTTTGCAAGACAGAGCGTGGCGGTGCCCACAGGGGTTTGTAGTGAAAGTGGATTTTGTACCAGGTACTGTGTGCTTGAACAGTCATGAATAATGAACTTTGCTTGTTGCTATAAAGCCTTAGCTAGTAGGAAACCATAAGAGATTAATGCAAAAGTCAAAGTAACATATGCCCCCCATATGTAAAGACAAGTCTTACTTTAAATTAAATATTGTTATCTTTTGATGGTTTTGATGCTTTTATTATAAATGGTTTAACGTTATGGCCATGTACAAGTTGTACAATTTTTATAACGTATGGGCTGCTGGTTTTTTACATGCATAAAAAGTTTATATTCAAGATTACAGTCTTTTTTAATTTGTGGGTAATAATTTAAGAGTTCAAGGACAGTGTGAAATAATACAACACAAAAATTTAGGTTTTGTTTATAAAAGGCAAAAATATATTTTACTAAGAATAATAAGAGGATAAATAGGAAAAGCAAAAAAAGGGATTAACCTATTTTGAGACTACAAGGAAAGATTTCCAAGTTTTAAAGCTTGAAAGATCCAAATGTGCATCCTACATACAAACAAATGCATCCAGCTAGTTAAAAATAACAGTCCAGTGACTTGTCAGATGCCCAGATTCAGTTCTCAAACCTGATACTTGAATCTGTTCATGCTTATACTGGTATGAACAAGAAACAGTCTGCTGAAATTAGAGAACCTACATTTAGTAGTATTTATTACCAGCCATATGATCTTTCTTTTGTTTGAAGTGCTTGATATCATTCAAACCCTCATATAGTTCCTCTGCAGAATCTAAGAGGTGTCATTGTGGATAGTAAAGATGCTCACACAGACTTCAGATTAAAAGAAATTTTAATGGGAAGAACTAGGAAAGGATGCCTTATAATTCTGAGACAGGCAGAGAGGATCTCATGTTCCTAATCAAATTTTTGGACTATTTGTATTTTTAAAATCACCTTGAGATGAAGTTTTTTTAGAAATAGCAAATAAATTTGCACAAGAAAAAAAATAATTTGTGTTTATGCATGAAGACATTTTATGTAGCTAATGAGTAGAACTAAATTAATTCATTTTCATTTTGAAAATTTATGTAGTGATGATCCATAACATTAACATTTGAAAGGGTGATAGCATTGTGGATCATTCCAGGGGAGCAGTCAGTTTCAGATTTATGTATTAGTTAAAAATATCTTTCTTGTGTATCAGAGAAGTATGCGTGCAAATTCTTCTGGAAAATTTTAAAGATTTATGTTGAAAATTTGGGCCTACAATCTCATGTTTTTAATTTAATATAAATCTCTGCTGGCTAGGGCTCTCATCTTGCAAACACACATGCTCAGTTTAACTCATGAGTAGTCTCTATGAAGCGATTTCTTCTCTAATGTTGATTTTTTGTGCTATTTTCACCTGTTCTTCTGTTTAAGTATAATTCTCGGTGGAGATATGTACTTGCCTGAAACTGTGGAATTGGAACTTGATCATAAAGAATCTTACAGATGCTAGTTTTGAATGTTTTTAATTGTCCAGGGTAGTAACATGTAAAGATTTAATCCAAAACATGCATAATCAAATATGCCTGCTTCTTTTTAGAGCTATAGCACTGACTTATCAAGAACATCTTGGCGTGACGTACCTAACACTTACAGAAGATCCTAGTCCTCGTATAATTATCCACAATAGGTGCTCTGTTCCATTGCTTGTAAAAGAGAACTTCAAAGGTGGGTAGTATGCAGTAATTAGAAACAGTGCACTGTTGTAGTCTAAATTATTTTACTGTATCTCCAACACAAAGTTGAGTTCAGTATGTGTTTTGGTTACAAGAACTCGATACCTTCATAAAAGCCTATCTCAAAGTGAGAGACTCTGGAAGATATTGAAGCCTGGAAGCTATTGGAGCTAATCGTGAGGTCAGGAGTGTGAACTTATATATGGTTCCAGGCTTTTGGGTCTCCCTGGTTCCAGCTGTCAAGGTGAAATGACTGTAGGAAACTAGTAGGCAGTGGAGTTTTGTTGACAACAATTCAATCCCATGGAACATTTAAATCTCCTTAGATTTGTAAATGTAGCACAAAAAATATTCCCAAAATTCCAGTTACGGTATGTTAATGTAATCATCAGTGGAACATTATTCATGTAAATCTTAATGACATCAAAAAGAGAAGGAAAAAAACATGAACATGTGAAATTCTAAGCAATAGAAAACTAATGTTTTTATTTATTAGTAATATTTCAGGCTGAAACTTCCTAGTTTGTATAAGTATAGGTGAGTTTTGATTTAATACAGCTTTTAGAAAGCCCTGTTCTTATACATTTTATAAAATTTCAGATACACCAAAGTTTGAAGTTTATTGTAGAAAGATTCCAGCTGAATGTTCGGTTCATCATGAACTTTACCATCAAGTCACCAGCTATCCAGATTGCAAAACAAGAGATTTGTTACCCAGCATTCTTCTGAAAGTGATCTCGTCCGACACATTAGTAAATGAATGGAGTGATTTTGTGGACATCAACAATCAAGGAACACAAGTAAATCATTACAAACTATTTCCTAGTTCACAGCATAAATGGTTGTCTTCCTGACCTGCACAGTATATTGTTCCTATACAAAAAGCATATCCTTTCTGTTAGTTTTAAGTCTGGGAGTTTTCCTTCCTAAGTCCCTTCCCATGGAAGTTTTAAGGTACAGATTACATTCTTCATTGCATGGTTGTAAAAATAGCTAGATCAAAAATACAGGCTTTCTAGCTCTGAATTTTTTCACTTGCTTTCAACCAACCTGGCCAGGCCAAGGCATACCCTGAAAAAATCAGTCCTGAAAATTTCTGGCCCCTGTAAGCGAAGAATCCCACAGGATCCAGGAAAATCCTTCTATTTGGTAATTTAATTATCACAGGATTTTTATATATATATCTTGTAGAAATCATCGCTGTCTTTCTCTCTCTGTGTCTTCACAGAAGCTACGCAGGTCTTTCTAAAACAAAACAAAAAGCCCCTTTTCTTTCCTTCTGTTATTTTTCTCATGTTTTGAGGTAAATGAAAACTTCCTTGACTGGAGTAATTCTTTTTGATGGGAATTTTTTCCATCTTTGAAGTCATTAGTTTACATGGAATCAACATAAACTGCTTGGCTCTTTGAAAGAAATACTAGTTTCAGATGTTTTCCCTGGGGACCAATCACAAAATGCTCTTGATTATTGAGTGTTATGTTATATAGCAAGTAGTTCAGTTTGATTCAGCAAGCCAGTCAAGCAATGCAAGGTTTCAAATTTCAGTCATTAATGTTATGCCAGACCAGGGTTCTTTATAAGTATCTGGCTCCTAGAAGGAATTAGATGCTAAGACAACATTTGGGGATCATTGTCTACTTGAAGAACTCTACAAATAAAAAGGGTAGCCTTCTGTTATTGAAGTTTCAGGGTTTACATGTAGAGAATTTCACCAGGATTTCTCAGTCAGGCTTTGACTTAGAAAACTATAAGTACATAAGGAATATGCTAATAGCTTCACGTACCACTCAGTTCAGATTGTGAAATAACTGGGATTTAGACGATCTTAAGTAATTTATACTCTTTCTACCTAGTCAGATAGGTTCTTCTTATTCTATTAGCAAAAAAAAAAAATAATATTAATTTACTAAAATTAAGGTATTTATCTTTATCATCAGGATCATTTGATATTGGATTTAAAATGACCAATTTTTTCAGTAAGGGTTTTTTAAAATAATGACAGTGTACTGAAAATTATATAAATGTTATATTTTCTCTAATTCTATCATGCAGGATTGCAAATCTTTCAGATAAGCAAAGGATTAAAATTGACGTATCAAAATTAGACATTCTTTTGAAGAATAAGACATCACTTGGTGAATAAAATTTAATTATCTGTGTAAGGTTATTATAAATAGGGTAACAAGAATCAGTTTAAGTGCTGATCCGTTGAAACTTCCAAGTGCTTTTTCTTCTGGTGACTTGTTAACAGCAGGAAAGATTCTTCAAGATAAAAAAATGTTTATTTTACCTGTGCTAGCCGTTATCTTTGTGTTATTCTTGAGTTTGCATTCCTTTAAATTATAGCTTCTGTCATTACAGTCTAGTAAACAATTGTATTGATAGTAGTCCCTCAAGAAAACAGAAGCCAACTTGCTGTAACAAGGACTGCTGGGAGTTTTCCAAACCTAAAAAGACCTTAATCTTTCATATTCTGGAAAAACACAAAAATTGCACGGAAATAGTACACAGAATTAAGCTCCAAAAACAATACATTATTTCTTTAAGTAGAATATTTATTCCTAGGGACAACTTGTTTAGAATGAAAGTTTGCACATCTGTAAGCAAGACACAAACCTGTTACCAAGTTCCCATTTTCATTCGGTTTTAGATGTTTTATGCTTTCAAATAGGATTTTGTCATTTCTTTGTGGCAGCACCTTTCTTGTGAAGGCGTTCTTACAAAACCAGTTCAGATGACTTAAAAATGTGTTCAGTGTTGGGTTGTTAAGAAAGTCTGCATGCATCCAAAATGTTACTTATTTTTTAGTCTTCATGTGGTTTGCATCATGCTATCAGCTATTCATCTAACCAGCTCTGAGCTAGGGGATGGCAACATCATGTTAATTTAGGGTTTGTTTTCCAGAGGAGAAGGTGGGATTTTGCAGAGCTCCAGGAATATGCCTTTCTCCTTAATCCAAAATCATAAATTAAAATTTCCTATTTATTCTTTTTTCGTATAACCTCCCTCCTCCCCAGCACATCTTGCTTTTTTCTGGAAATGTTGTTTCTTATTCAGTTATATTCTGTATTCGGTTAAAGGATGAGGTGCAAATTTCATCTTGCTATACAATTGAAATACTTCAAGCATCAGAGCTGTTATTTTCTGAAGTATTGAAATCTGTTTCTGTTTTTCCTGAAACAGTATCATGAATCGAGTAAAAGATCTCAGCCAGAAGGCATTAATAGGATTAATTCAAATTATGACATTAAAAGTAGTAATTTCAGTAGCATTCCATATGTTTCTAACTCTTTCTGCTAGATTGTGTTCTTAACTGGCTTTGGCTATGTTTATGTGGACATCACCCATCAGTGTGGAACAATAGTTATAACCTTGGCCCCAGAAGGAAGAGTGGGACCCATCCAGATCAACTTCAACAGGTATATAAAGCACATAAAAGATGATAAAAAGCATTGCCAAACAGTGCTGAGAGGTCGGTCAGCTTTCTAAGTGTTAACTCACTTACGAACTTTGGTTTAACTGTTTGTTTTGTTTAATACTGCTGCATGCTCTGTGGCATATGTTTAGACCATATGTTATGCTTTGTATATCACAGTTAAAAAAGGACAATCTAACATCAAAAGTCATGTCACTTTAGGGTAAACACTAGACGTCTGATACAAAAGTAAGTCCTGAGTTGTTCATTAAAAAAGGACATTTTCCATCGTAATTATTTTTGTGTTCATCGGTTTTAAAAGTATTTAGCCAGGTCCTGCTGTATGTAATCATACAGACTTCCACTAAAATTGGTAAGAAGCTTGATGTGCAAAGGCTGTAGAAATAGTCTTACAGTTAGTAATTAACTGTACTTGATTATAGCACTCTTCTTTAGAAGACTTCCCCATTTCCATAACACACCACAACCTGGTCCTCAGCTCCATTCAAGTGCAATCATAACACTATTTCCAAGATGCAGAATTCCTGGCCTCCAGCAATGCTGTTACAATTAGAGTGGAATTTGTTGTACTGGTTTTATTTGCACTGTAATTATGTATTAATCCCTGAGAAACTGCTCGTCAGCAGTGCATAGTAGTGCATAATAGTTTAACTTGCTAGTTAAACTTGGCAATGGGCAGTTAACACGGGAGGGGGGATAGGCCCTCAATGCCAGCAGTATAAAAATGCTGTGGTGACTTCATTGGAGGACACTTGCTGCATGTGATATGAAATGAAATCCATAATAGTAACCTTCAGTAGCGCTTCCCAGAAAATATTGTAACAGCTGAGGCTGTACATGAGTTATCAGAAAATTGTATTTGTTGTCTGCTTTAATATGGCTCTGTTGCAAATCTAATAGGGAATTACTGTCTGTATAGACATTCCTGCCCAAACTATCCTGTTGATTGATACAAAAGAAAGAGAAACCTTGTATAGACATGTAATATCCCATCTCTTAGAAGACACCCTGAGTGGTACCCACTGTGGTGATTAAGTCTGCCAGATCCCATTAGCATTAACAGGACTTGCACAATGAGTTTCCCGTGTATTATAGAAATGTCTCTCGTGATGGCTCTTTGCAAAAGCAAGATGACAGGTGAACTCAAAATACATGATGTAACAGAACTTCTTTTCCCTCCTCTCTAGAAGTCAAGAGCAGACCTTGTCACTGAAAATGTTCATCAGTCAGTTAAGTCTTGCTGCGTTTGATGATATTACAAACCACAAAGTGTCCTCTGAACTTCTGCGTCTCACAGCAGACAACGTTTTCCTCCATGTGGCCCCAGCCACCAGTTGCCTGAGACCCCTGTCACAGGAGTTCCAGCAGGACGCCATGGAAGGCCTCCCACAATTTCATAGTCTCCAAGTGTATTGTGAAGATTTGCAACTGGACAATCAGTTGTACAGCAAATCCAATTTCCATTTTGCAGTCCTGCTGTGCCAAGGAGAGAAAAATGAGACCATGCAGTGGACCAGAGTGAACAACCTCGTTGTTTGTAACAAAGATTTGGAAAGCTATAAGGAAAACTGCTTTATAAAACTCTGCATTGCTTTTTCTGAGGAAGATAATTTCACGTTTCACGTGAATGACCTCAGTTTTGAGCTCAAACCAGCTAGGCTGTATGTGGAAGACACCTTTGTTTACTACATTAAAACTCTGTTTGATACATATCTTCCAGAAAACAAAACCACTTGTCAATCCATGAATACTTCAGATACTACCCTGCTACTGCCTGACCAAGTGAGAGAGCATGCAAGAGCTTTAGTCAAGCCAGTGAAGTTACGGAAATTAACAATACAGCCTGTTAATCTCCTTGTCAGTATTCATGCTTCACTGAAATTGTATATAGCCTCAGATCACACCCCTCTCTCCTTCTCCGTGTTTGAGCGAGGACCCATCTTCACCACTGCCAGGCAACTTATCCATGCCTTGGCCATGCATTATGCCGCTGGAGCACTTTTCAGAGCAGGTCAGTACTTTTCCTTAACATGTAACTTTTTTATTAGGTACCAGGATTCTGCGATTGTCTCTCAAGCTAAATAACCTAGATGTTAGCCATACAATTATTGTTTTCTTCAGACACTGTTTGATAATGATATTTTCAGACACCTTTCATGTCCTGCCATACAACAGAAGGGAAATAAAATGGCTGAGCAGACACCCGTGAAGATTTGTAAAGTTGTGCTAAACATTAGCCAGCCGCCTGAAGGCTTTATGAAACCCTGAACACAGCATAAAAATGTATTCTAGCTGGCTTAGGTTTTGTCATTTTATATTATAGCACTAGTCAGAATCAACCCACATTCCACACATAAACTCCCCAAAACTATGTTTAATCAAATTATTCAGCATGTTACTCTGCATTCAGAAGTAAATTATAGCCCTGAATGTTGTTTTGTTGTTAAAACTCCTTTTGGCTGCAGTTTATGATTAGGAATCTGTCTTTCTTCATACAGCCTTCATGCTAAACTAGCACACAGATGTTTGCTGTCCTTTGATCCAAGAACTATGAAGTTTGCTGTTACTAACTTTTTGCCATATAGGATTAATAGTGAGCAATTAGTCTACTAGGTTAGCAGGTACATTCTGTTTCCCATAAATATATAGAAACCCTGAAATTTGGTCTCTGATGTGTCTTAGTGTGGAATGGAATTTGTACCTGAGACAGGGGGAGGCTCCTCCAAGATCACCCACAAGTAATGTACTCCACACTGAACCATGGGATTTATTTTCCTGCAATACTAATGGTCAGATTTTCTGAAATCCTGATGCTTCCATTTGTACTGCAAGCACAGCTGCAACCTGATTTCTGTGCACGGTTTCCAGACTTGTACACGTGCATTTCAGGTATTTATAAATGGAAATAGTGAGATGCTGATCTGGTCTTTCACTGTGTGCATACCTGAGTTGCATAGCTGATTATGGCAATTGTGTACACAATTGTGCACCAGAACATTGTGCACCAGTTCATTATTTTCTTGCATTATTTTGCTTGCAAAATTTGAAGGTTTTTCTTTTTACTGCTTGTTTGGATTTGTTTTACAGTCAAATCCCATAGTACCAAAGGGGAGATCTAATTTCTTGCTAATTGAGAGTGAAACTGTGGCCAAATATGGTCCACAGTGTGAATGCTTCTCCCTACAACTGGCTAGGAGTGGTGATACAAGTGGTGATAGACCGCAGCAGGAAATTGGGGTTATACTGGCTTTTCATCCACAGCATCCCACGTGAGGCACATATGCTAGGGATTCCTGAGCCTGGTCTTGGTCTTTCCTCCTGTGCTACCCTGGCAGTGTGCAGCAGTGCACAGGCCATCCCTTGCTCTGGGCTCATGATATAGCTGAAATCAAGCGGTTTAAATATTAAGAAATAAGGTTTGCTTCAGTGGAACTTCTCTTCAGGAAAATACGTAAGCATATACTTAGTTACTATTTAAATCCCACTCAAAGCACTAAAACTAAAATGTATTTTTTGAAAGGGGTTGCCATGATTAAAATGGTGAATTGTATTGGTTAATGTGTGCTTGGGCAAAGGAGATGCTTTATTTTGAAGAGTTTGTGACACTTGTCAAAAGGCTGATATGTTTCAACAAATTTTAAAAGGATTTAAAAAAAAAAAAAAAGCAAAAAGCTTTATATAGTCTGCAAACCGTGAGTCCTTTCCTCACCATCAGGTGAGTTATACTTCTGGATTGGTCTCTTGTGGAAGAGGACCTCGGTATCCTGGATTTTAACTACATTAATCTACAAAACAATGGTTTGTTTGACCCCTTTCTGCTCACCACTGTCCTATGCATAAATCGTAGCATCTGCACAAACGGCATTTCCATACAGCTATGCCTTATGATGGCGGGATATAACCTCCTTTTGACCTTAACTGTGTGCAAGACCATTGCTGCCCTGTGGGAGGGGGCAGGATTTTCCCCAGAGCCTGCTAAAGGGGATGTGTCAGGCTGCCCCACATACTGAGCAGCCAGAATTTGTGTCTCGTAAGTATTACTGGAGAGCTCTGCTCAGATATGCTGATTAGCATTGCTTGTCTCACATTAGCAAAGCTTGCAATGGAAATCTCCCATCCTTTTCTAATTAAGATGGCTTCTAGTTAAAAGTTAATAAAATTCTATTTTAAAATATTACTGGTATCAGCCAGATCTAACACTATAGTTGCCTATAAAGAAAATGCAGTGGCTCTCTGCTGATATAGTCATAATTATTTCATATTAGTGGATATAATTACTAAGCATACTTTGGAAAATGGTAACCTGACATGATACTATATTGCTGCAAAATAAAATGCAGCGCAGATCTTGTGAATTGAGGGATTATTCCTGATTCATCATTCTCCTATTCCTGATTTACTCCCACGCCTTCCTCCTTGGGTTGGGTGGTCCATGCCGGCAGTGAGGAGCCGTTAGTGTTGCTCTGAGCATTGGCCAAGGAGGGTCACCCTTGCTGCAGTTTGCTCATTCCTTCCATGCACTCTCCAAGGGTGAGCACGTTCCTTTCAGAGCTTCCCAAAACTGACAGCCCACAGGCCAGGGCCAGACAGAAACACCCCATCCCCAGGATACCAGGTAACCCCTCATCTTTGTGTTTAACTGTTTTCATTCCTGGTTTTAATCTGGTTTTCATTCATGAACACACTCGCTGGCCAAACAGGTGAGTGGAGTTGGGGTCTCCCATGTCCTGGCCTGGCAGTGCCTGCTGGGGTGCTGCAGGGCAGCAAGGCACAAAGACACAGTGCCCTGCAGCCCCTTTCCACCTCAGGGCAAGGAATGCCAATAATATTTAAAAAAAAAAAAAAAAAAAAAAAAGCTGTGTGGGATTATTGCAATGTTATTGATCAGAAAAAGCAGAAAGAGCATTTCTTCCATCTGTACATGCCTCCCCGCCCCTCCAGCTTTTCATCACTTCATACAGTGGCAAAGATAATTTATTAAAAATACTGCAGCAAGGGAGTCGCAGGCCCAGCCTGGAGTGCTGGCTTCCCCTGGTTCCCAGCAGGGAAGGACTGCCAGGGGGGATGCTCCTTTCCAGGGCAGGCACCATGGGGCCACAGCGCTCATTGCTGCTCTGCTCGTCACATTGCCAGTAGTGCTTGTTTTTTGTTTTCATAGTCCATCCCACTCTCTCCCTTATGTCCACTGTGGTTCCCATTTTCTTATACTACATATACTGGAGTTCTCAACCTGCCAGGGCTGAAATGTGGGACAGATTCAACAAGAATAGTAGATTTTCCGGGAGCTTAGAATGATAGTATGAGATTAATTCATTTCATATGAGTAACATTTTCTCTTCTGTTCAGTTTCATGATTCAGCCTTCCACAGGAGTGACTGGGAGGGGTTAAGAGAAAACAAGAAAAGCATCTGGATAGCAGGAGTTTGCAGTGATGAGATGGGAATGAGGAGGGCAGCGCAGATCAAGGGCCCTCGGTGGGAGAGCAGGAGGCCAGCCTGTCCATCTTTCAGTCTTCTGGCCCTGTCATACCTTGTCACGTTCTGACAGTACCAGTTGAAACGCATGGTACCAGGGCTCAGAGACCAGGCAGTTCCCATTTAACGTTTATTGCTGTTTCTGAATCGCTCTCTCTGGGCTGCCAAAAAAAAAGTTATGCAGCACTATTTCCCTAATAAATCTGCTGCCAGCCAGCCTGAGAAAGACAAGACCTGCAAACAGCTTTCCAGCAACAGATTGTTGCGCGTTCGGCAATCCAGCAAGCT
This sequence comes from Athene cunicularia, assembly GCF_003259725.1. Taxonomy (NCBI): domain Eukaryota; kingdom Metazoa; phylum Chordata; class Aves; order Strigiformes; family Strigidae; genus Athene; species Athene cunicularia. The sequence continues at coordinate 130,859,468 of NW_020799095.1, forward strand.
GCTGGCAACCCTGCGTTTATATAGGAAACCAGATCTGCAGATACCTCTCCTGGGATATGCATAGGGAATACTCCCCTATGAGTAACCTAATCAGCATGTAGATGTCATTGCTGTTTACACAACTGTACTGAGCAGAAGACATTTGTCTGGCTTTCACTGCACTCTGAAAGAAAATGATCAGCTTAGAAGGGTTGGGGTGGATTTAAAATAACTTCTTAAGCACTTGTCAAAAATCTGCATCCCCTTTCCTAACACTCCATCAAGCAATTGACCTGCACACTCCTGTAAAGCAGTACATTGTATCAGTGTAAACTCTCTGTCACAGTTCTATCACATAAGGATGTAAAATCACAATGCTGCCTTACAGTGTCTAAAACCAACCCAACAATCTGAAATTGCAGTCCTGTTTCTCCGTATCTGTGAGGCTTTAGCATCCACCTCCCTAGCACACTTTTAGCAGAAATACGGGAAGCTCCTGAAAGGAAGTCATTCTAAAGCTATTTGTGAGTTTGCCAAAAGGATTTCTTTGATTTACGAAGTATGAAAGATTGCCATTTCTGAATTCATAGTGGATGAGTTATTTCCTGTGTTTTGCTCAAAGGAAGTTCATAATGCAATGAATTCTAGTGTGAAAAAGATAATTAAGGAATAACCTTTTCACAACTGCTGCTTCTGCAGTTTTTGCAGTCGTAACATGTGTCTTGTTCCTCCACACAGGCTGGGTTGTCGGGTCATTGGAAATTCTTGGAAGCCCCGCTAGTCTGGTGAGAAGCATAGGGAATGGCATAGCCGATTTCTTTAGGCTCCCCTATGAAGGGCTGACCAGAGGCCCAGGAGCATTTGTCAGTGGAGTTTCCAGAGGAACAACATCATTTGTAAAACACATTTCCAAAGGTAGAGCTTTCACTTTGTTGCTCCAACTACTGCTTTGTTGTCATGTGTTGTTAAAGGATGTGTTAAAGTTTTAAACAATATTGCTTGCAGCTTTGTTTGGCTTGCTGGGCTGCAGCGAAATGCTGGGAGGGTAACAAAGCTCGCATATAACATCTTTATGTATTAAACAGATCACCGCTTAACTACAGTGCATAAGAATGTTTCAGAAACTTCAGAATTTTAAACCTCCCAGTGGGAAATGGAGATTGGCTCAGCCAGTATTTCGTGTGATAACTGCAGAAATATTAAAGGTGTTCTGTACTTCTGCTAACCATCAGAAATTCTACACTCTGTCGCCTCATCATATTTATTATTTCTTTTTTCTTAAAAAAAAAAAAAAAAAATGTAGATACAGTTGTCATAGCTGTGTAAGTAGGTGGATAGGGTTTGACAGCAGGGCTGGTTTGGCCTGAGAACAGAAGCAGCTTTTGTTTTGCGAAGTCTGTATAAACAGTGCCATCGCGTGGCTTCGGCCGCCCGGGAGAGACCGCGGCACAGCATTCCCAGCCCCTCGCTCCTGCTCCGGGCTCCCTCAGGAGACATCCTCCCGGGCTCCTTCTGTAAATATTTGTTTACCTTTCCATCACCCCCTGCTCCATTTAGGTTAACCTTACAGAAGTTTGGGAACTGGGGAAGGATGTTCGGATGAGTTACAGTTCCACGGGCCAGGCAGACCTGGTGCAAGCTAATGTAAAAGGCATGACGTGGACCATAGAAGCAGTGTGGTGATGCTTAACAAATAGTAAAGCATGTTACACATGGGCGACTTTTCAATTGACTTGCTGTTCTGCTCGTAAGCTCAGTATTGCAGTGAGGCATAGAATGTCTCCATGTTTTAAATTAAAGCATTTTGATCCAGACTCAAATATATATCTCCATGTATTTAGGTACACTGACGTCAATTACCAATCTGGCAACAAGTCTTGCTCGGAATATGGATAGGCTGTCACTGGATGAGGAGCATTACAACAGACAAGAAGAATGGAGAAGGCAACTTCCAGAGAGCCTGGGAGAAGGACTGAGACAGGGGCTCTCCCGTTTAGGCATTAGCCTTCTAGGTAATGTACTACTAAATATCAAGTTCAGTGATAATACTGATTTCTGATTTGCTCACCAGCCTTTTCTATGTGAGTTATAATTGTAAATTCTGTTTGTTTTGGTGTTTTCCTGTGAAATAGCCTCACAGCATGTATAAGATATTGTTTCTTTTTATCAGGGTTTAGTGACTTCGTGTATGTTTTTTGCTGATAAAATAATTGCAGATATAGAACAAGTTTGCACTCTCTTTGCGAAATAGCATTTTCATTGGTACATGATGTATATCTGAGAAGAATAATTCTGCATTGGACAGGGTGACTTGTAACTAAGTCAGCACAAAGACGTCATCACACTCATGTTTACTTTCCAGTGAGTTTTAGGAATGCCTTCTGAACCTGCTTGTTTTTGCTGTACTGTAGGTATCGGGGATTCTTGGTTTTGTTTGAAAACCACTTGAACTTAGTGCAGATGTTAAGTAAGCTTTGATGAGGAGTTCTGCTTTTACAAAGAGACCCAGATCATCCTGATTCAGTGTAATTGTGTTCGTCAAGCAGCCAAGTGGTTTGGTTAGAAGTGAAGATTACTCTCGCCATTTCAAAATAATACCTAAAAATTTGAAAACTAATCCGCACTGGAAAAAAACGTCTGTGAGAAGTTTTGCAGTAAGGAGCTGGATTTTCTAGGTTCTTTCTCCTTGTCACACAGCAGAGGAATGCAGAACTGTATTGTTTGGCAGAGTTCCTCTGTATGTATTAAAGAGTATGAATCCCTTAGAGATCAAAGTGACCAAAAGCAGTCCAGTGCAAAAGGTTAGAAGAGCTGAAGCTTGAAAGGATTTGTCCTCTTTCCTAATCTTCAGTAGTGTACACAACTCCTAAATTTGCAACCACAACCCTGAAAGCCCCAAAGAGGAAGTGGTAAAAATGTTACAAGTTTGGGTTAAGTTACTGGAAATTATTTTAAGCAATAACATTAGATGATGTGAGCACTGTCATCTGATAATGCCTGTAAACCAGCAAGCGAGTGTCCTGGGAGAAATGTGCATAAAGGAGAAATTTCATGTATTAGTAGCTACTATCCCAATAGTAAGCTGTTACTGGTGTTGCGAATCAAAGGCAGTCTGGAGAAGCTTTTATTTTTCCTTCTTGTTTTATTGGGCTAAGGGCTGTCATGTTGAGTAGCTGAATGAAAGATTATACTTTTAGAAGCACTGTGTCAGCCTGGTGTATATGTGCTGGTGAAATTGTTTGGTGATCTTGCTTCAGTTATTAATGAGACAGCAAGATAATGTGGTGGCTATCCCCTTCACTGACACACCAGAGCCCTTCAGAGCAAAAAGCAACAGCAGTACAGCCTGAAGTAAAGAACAAAACTTTGTAGGTTTGACTGTAACAAGGCAAAGTTTCTGCGGTTCAGGACAGCTGGGAACTCGTTACGTGCATGCACAAATACGCTGTGCCTGCGCCTCCCTGCGCGCAAGGCTTCTGTTGTTTGCAGGAGTACGCCCGAGTTAAAAACAAAACTGAAAAAGAGTTAAAATTTTAGTGTCTCTGATTTCCTAAGAAATCAGACTTCATGTTAGAAACTTAGAGCTTCATATAAGCATTAAAACATATTAGCTCCTCCTCAAGCCAGGACCTTGTTCTTACTCCCACTGTTACTGTTTAGTTTCCTCTCTGCTAAATACCTCTGTTTTAGCAGTGGAGACAACAAAGCACCCAGATAAATAGCTACAGTTACTGTGTAGCTGGACTTGACAAGTAAGGAACCTCTCACTAAGGGAAGAATTGGAAATAGTCACTGAATTTGTATCAGGCACAATTTTTTTTATTTAAACCTGATCTTAAAAAAGCATATTTTCTCTGTATACTGAGCAGCATTCATGTAAATTGTGTCAAGACCTAAATTATGAACAGAGTTACATTTCAGTCTTTACAAAAGTATCAGAAAGCTGGTTCTGCCCTAACCACTTAGTTTAAAGAATATTGTGGCTTCCCGAAAAAAGCAGTCATAGTTGAGGGAGAGGTATCACTGTGCTGCTTTCTTTCACCGGCATGTTCAGAGTAAACATGATCAAGCTTACTCTTTTAAAAACACTTCCAGGTTCTTCATACATAACAAAATGAAGTGGAGCTGCTATGTTATTTTCCTTCACAAGGATGCAGTTCAGATAAGCACAGGAATGCAGAGAGCAAGACCCTTCGAAGCCATATGGCTGTCTAATTGTAAAATTGAAAAGTGTGAAAAAGATTTCTAGGATAGTCACAGTACTATCATGTTTGTAAAAGTCACCTGACTCATGCCAGTTTACAAGAATTGCAAATACAGATTTTGTGCCTAGGCACAGGCATGTAGGAGCCCTCAGTACACTCTGCAGTATCTGTGCAGAAAAAAAGACTTGCATTTCTGATTTTTCTGAAAATCTGGCTCATGGTGGCCCTGATTCAGCTAAGCACTTAAGCATGTGCTTAAGAGCTTTGCTGAATCAGGGCCAAAATCATGTACTCTTGTCTCCTCCTCAGTGCAAGTTGTTCCCTGTGGTACATTCTTAAGTGCTTTGTCCTGTCTCGTTTTAAATGACTCAAGCACTGTCAGGGTGTTGTTTGATTTGATTGTTATCTTTGGCTGGCTGTGGTCTTCTTTTCTAGTTTGGGGGAGACTTCTGGGTCATTTGTGTGTGAAAAGAAGCAAAAACTTATGATAGGTGTCTTTTTTCTTTTATATGAGTAGACAAGAATGCAGTGAAATTGCATTTAAAATATTTAGATGATCAGCACTCCCCACCAAGGAACTATCTTTTGCATTTTGCATGACAGGGTCAAGCTTAAAATAATAGTTTACAGAGAATATTGAAACTATAGACTTTATTTTCAACTACTGGTCCTGGTGAAAAATATATTGCAGTATCTCCCTTTGGGAAGTTGAGCACTTATGAGTAACCGAAAAGCTGACAACTATTAGGAAAGCAATTTTTTGCAACGGCAAAAGTGCTCGACATTTCAGTTACTCCTTCCTACTTTTAGAGAAAGTGAATTGGTAGTAATACTGACTGACAGTGTAACTGCAGTGCTAGAGAAGTTAAATCCTGGATTTCAGAAGCTCAGATTTTTGTTATTAAGTGTGGTGGTGGTTGTTGTTCTTGCTGTGCAGCTAGCACTGAATTGAGGTCCCTCTGTGTTTGCCTGTCTACAAGCACAGTACCAAGAACCAGTGCTAATCCTGAAGGTGTGTGCTATTCCACACACTAATTCTATAAAACTATTAATGCATGCCAACAGGTGCTCTTTCCTTTTAGCTGTATTTTTATGTCATGTTTGCTGTGATGAGACTAGACTTCAGCTGTATTTTTGGTGTGAAACACTTTGCCACAGTCCTGAAGGACAACAAAGATAAGGAAGCCAAATGGTTTCAACTCGGCTAGCTTCCAGCTTCATGGCCAGTTTCTCCTGGTGGAGGATTTTTTCCAGTTATTTCTTGATCTGAAAAAGTTTGTTACAAGCAACCCGAGCTTTGCTAAGTTTAGTAAGCTGTGCTACGATCACCAAACACTGTCAGTCCGTACACAAACCAGTTGCTGCCTGTAATCACATTCTTCCTGGAGTAATACAGTGATGTACTCTGAACTATCTGAATTTTGTAGTTATCAAAGTATCTTTTTTATGGTTACTGAGCAACATATATTAACCAGAGTGCACCCCAGCTGATGTTTAGCAGATGTTACGGTGTTGCTGGAACCTCTTTGGTCCAGTAATGGAAGAATATGTTTTTGTTTTGTTGCTTTGGTGTTTAATTTTATTGAGGTTTTCTTTATACATACATAATCTGTGTGTACATATGTGGACATGCATATAAAATTGAATGCCTGGGGTAAGGAAGGAGAGAAAAATGGAGAATGGTTTCACTTTAAAGAAAAAATAATAATGAGCAGGCAACACTGCAGAGAAGGGACAGTGACAGCATTAGTACACTGTAGCTGTCTGTAGACTTATGAGAATGAGTGGGAAGGGAATGAGAGTGCTCTCCTTCCCTGGTACCTTACTGAAATCTGGGGGAAAGACCTGTTTTAAGTCCATCCAGCATGGTACTCCTGCCACTAACTTCATGTTAGAAAGAAAAAATCCACATGGACGCAGGGGACATCTGCTTCACGTAGTTTCTGGTGCTAGGAGATGCCATGAACCTCACGTGTGTGTCACAATTACCTCACTGCTGCTGGATTTTGAGGTTGCTCAGCCTTTGACAGTTTGTGGGGTTTTTTTACCTTTGCCCACGCATAATGCATACAGAAAAGGAGCTGAACAGCTCTGCCTTCCCTGTGCAAGGGTGGTAGGACCAGCCACTCCTTAATGAAAGGAGTAAGGTTATAGTTTATTAGGTGATTTGCGGGCATGACCACAGCACATGAAGGAGTTATGTCAGTGAGCTGCAGTTTGAAATAAGAGATTACAAAGGGTGAGCAGAGAGGGAAGAGGAGATCATTGGTTATATTTTTTTTGCAGTTAGAAAGATGGGACTTGCAAAAGGATGATGTATGGAATGGCTTCATGGACAAGTTTGGAGCACGCATAAAATGGCAGAATAACAGCAAGTGTGGAAGTACTAAACAACTGGCTAATTAAGCTATATATTATTTGGGGTACTATATAAATAATCTTATATAACACGGTCACAGCAGTTTCCATTCTGTTTCCTTGTCCTCTGGGCCTAATTCCAACTGAGAAGTGCCTGGAGCATACCATAGGTCCTTTGGAGTAGGCTCTTATTTATTATTACCTTGTAACATTGCTCAAGTGTATTGCAGTAAATAATTTACTAGTGCTAGGACTTAGATGGATTACATTTAATAAGGCAGTAACTTCTGTTCTGAAAGTGCAGATGCTGTGGATGACCTCAATAGATAGGGTGAAGGAGGTCACAGGGTAATGTAATACTGTAACTTAGCAGAACACCAAGTATTGTTTTATGCCTTCACATGCATCACAATTGTACAAAAGAAAAGACTGGATGAACAATCCCAATTGTATAATGCGATGTTGGGGTATTATTTTAGTCAAGCAGCAGGAGCAGCTGGTAAGTACTAATGAAACAGATTTCAATTGAAAATTGTATAATTTCCATGGCATGGCATTAAGGAAGCTTCATGGCCTTTGTGGTACAAAGGGTGAACGTTCAGCTGCACGCTCAACTTCAGTGAGTGAGCTCAATAAAAGCTGGGTTTCACATTAAAATTAGACCACCATTTTCTGGGGAAATACTATATACTTATCAATAAAGGATACACATATACTATCTCTCTAAGAGGAGAGGGAGGCATTTATGGGGGATGCAAGTTTCATGAATTGCTGATAGGTGATATCCCAGGGACAGAGATCTAGGAAAGTGTGTGCTGCTTCTTATCCTCATCTTTTCTTTGGACAGAATACCAGTGTACAGTATTAGTTCTTGGTGTTATAAGTCAGCAACTTCTCCATTTATCCAGTAACGGTAACTAAAACCATCTGAAAACTGGGTAGCAGCTAGCTGACTAGTGCATGTCATGCTGATAAACACATGGGGCCAAATACCTCAGCTGTGATTGTCCGAATCTGTGGAATTATGTCTGGATTTGCTTCCACATACAAAACAGGATCTTTGAAGATGTCTGGGTTGCAGTAAAAATGCCTGCTTACCAAGGTGACCATTGGTCCTACTCCTTAAATAATTGTTTAATCTTGATATTTGCAACGGAAGGTGCAAAGTGAGAGCTATCCAAGGAGCCTGCAAACTTGCTTTTCACTGAGCAAAGAACCTCGGATTAGGCAGACCGTTTTCAAACTGATGTCACTTTGTCCAATCCTTGTACTCTTAGTGATTTCCAAATAGCTTATCTATCAAAATTACAATAACTAGAGACATGTCTGTGGTTAAGTGGCTAGAGTAAACTTAAGATCAAAGAAATGTACCACCTCACATACCTGTTTACATTTAGGAAGATTTAAGTTGGAGTTCTCTGTTGATACTAAAAGCTGGGAAGGTCACTGTGTCACTTGTAAAAGTTTGACCCGTGCACATTAAAGTAAAATATGATCGTTTTCACAAAAAAGTAACAAAAAGTCTCAAAGTCTAATTCTGCTAATCTTAGTAATAAATCAAAAGTTGCATTAGCTTATGAACATTTCTGGCAGTGGAAGAGGATATAAAAATGATCTATTGAATACAGGCAGTTTTTATTCTCATGAAGTCAATCTCAGGCTTACGTGAAAATCTCATTTCCATTGCAGCTCAAGTCTTCTAAAACTGGTGGATTTTATTCCAAGCCAAACATTTTCAGAATTGCAACACAGAATGAGCTAAATTAAACTAATTCAGCAAAAGCATTTAGCAAAAGTAGTTGAAAGATGAAAACGTACTGTCAAGTTAAGTGATCAGAATGTTTAAAAAAGTGAAATACATTAAAAAAAAGAAGTCAAAATTTAAGGTATTATGCTAAATGGCTGTATGGGAAGGGTGGGGTACAGTTTGTAATCCAAGCAACGTTCAGGTCCAGTAGAGATTCCCGCTTATTTTGGGGTATTAATCGTCACTAATTACTGGGGACTCTTGTTTTTCCAGGTGCAATTGCTGGGATTGTGGATCAGCCAATGCAGAATTTTCAGCGAGTATCTGAGGCCCAAGCTTCAGCTGGGCATAAAGCCAGAGGGGTCATCTCGGGTGTGGGGAAAGGAATCATGGGCGTCTTCACAAAGCCCATCGGAGGTGCAGCTGAGCTCGTCTCCCAGACAGGTTACGGTGAGTTTCTGTATTTCCAACATCCCCATTTAAATTTTAAAATGCTCTTCAGATACAACCTGCTGTGTTTCTTACTTGGTTCAGTAGCTGTGACTTACAGAAAGGTTTAGAAATGCCATCGCTGAATAGTTACAAATGTTGTGCTGGTTTTCTTAAAAACCATCAAGTTGTGCTTCTCTCTCGCGTTACCGATCCACATTGTACTGCCACAGAAACACAGAATGCAGAAAGCATGAAGTAATTCTTGGAATACAGTAGAATTAGTTACAGAAACATATGTGCTTACAAAAGGGTTTTTGACATAAAAGTATTAGAGCAACACTATATCCAATTAGAGCGTTATTTTGAGATTGCTTTGTTATGGCAAGGAAAGAGTTGTGCTATTTCTACACAAACAGAGAGTTATGTTCCTCAGAGAAAGAAGTGAGTCATGTAGTGGGAGCATCCCCTTTAAACTGGAGAGTTGTGAGAAGACAGTCCCAGTTTTGGATACACAGGTAACCTTTTAACAACCAGAGGTGGGTTTTCCAGCTAGACTGAGCACTTAGTGGCAGTGGCAGTCCTTTCAGGCTGATGTGAATACTTCTGGGCAACCACATACTGTAAAAAAAAAAAAAAAAAAAAAAACAACACAGAAATACACTATTTTTTTTCTTGCAGTATCAATAAATCAAAACTGTTTGTCTGGCTATTTAAAAGAGGTGGGGGGAGAGTCGGGGAAGAAGAGCGGGGAGACCTGTTGGTACAAGGACAATGTGTCAATAATTTTGCTTCACTAATTAAACCGGACAAATCTTGAAGATGTAAGCCTTTAATCACTAGCAGTATTTATGTTTGTGATGTGTTCATTAGAATACAAGTAGTTCTTCTAGGGCTTAAGTATAGGGTATTGCTTCCATGCTTCCCATTACATTCAGAACTCATTCCTTGAAGCAATCTATTTAAAGAAATAATGAAACAGTTATTACAATTCTTTCAAATTATCTTGTTTGTGTGAGTGTAAATAATACCTCTTCTCCTCTGCATCCCATAGGTGTAAAACCCATATCGGTAAAATCAGACTTTTGTTTGTTGTCAGCTGCCTGTGTGTTGGTTTTGCTGCCCATGGCATTATCCTTTCTAGATTTAATTCCACTGCAGTCTTTATCAAGAAACTTGTAACAGTAGAGGGACAATTTTCATTGCAGATATGGTGTACAAGACATCATGTTTTCCATGAGCATGTGACAAAAAGAGTTAGCCAGGAAAAAACATGAAAACTGTATCAATAATAGCTGACAGTGCGTGAGAGGAAAACACAACAAGAGTTCAAGTAACTCTTACCCACAACTGGATTGGAAGTGGGACCGTGCCCCTTGGGGGGGACCGAGGGGTGGGGGACCACACAGAAATAAACACATGTTCTCTCTTTCTCCATCTGTAAATAACATTTTCACTCACATAATGCTGAGAACCTCGGTAAGCCAACTGTTACAACTGGGATGCTGCTTTTAAGTATTACCATCAACATGTGTGCTAAAAATTAAAGGGTTTTTTTCAGCACTGATGTTTTGTTTAAATTATTATCCATTGTGTAAAAAGGAATCTAAGTTATTGACACCCTTATGCAAAAATGTTTTTTGCTTCAGTGGAATGGTTAATTAGACAAAAGAAAATTTGTTTATTTAAAGAGCAAATTTGCATTAAATGCATAACACTAGTACTTGCTGTGTAACCTACTTCCTGTCTGTCTTGGAAAATTTTTTTAAACTACTTAATTTGTGAATCTTTTTGCAACCCACTTATTCTTTCTAGTGACCATACTCCATCTTTAAAAATTCACAAGCCATCTGAAAGCATACGTACTGTATCATCTTCAGCTAATCTATTTAGCTATAATCTATTTAGAAACCTGTTTAACTGTTTCTTGTAGTCTCCATTCTTTGCTGGCACTAAGAAGAATTCACAATAAACCAGATGCCCCGGAGATCTCATAAATGTATATGGATCTGTGTTTAACAGCTGGATTAAGTAACTGAACATTTAAATACAGTATCTAGGCAAACTTGCCTTCTAATTTGTACCAATCATGAGACGTATATGGAAGTATTTTAATATTAAGCACAAAAGTTAATAATGGTCTTGATTTTTTCTACAGAAATCCTAAGTGATCTGTCTGATCCTACTCTGAAATGATGCCTCTCAGGAGCATTATGTTTCTCTTGATTGCAAGTGTATGGCTGATTTTTAGAACACACAGTGGTTTGGGTTTTTTTTGTTGTTTCTTGCTAATGCAAGATCACCGGGGTTAAGTGCACAAGTCTTGCATTATAATATTTAATGAATTATCTTGACTACAACTTCCAAAGATGTGACATCATTTTGGATCTGCACTATTTTATTAACTGCTCTAAACAAATGACATCACTACCGCATGTAACTGTTTTGTAGAAAACAACTACTAAAAAACTTAAATTCTCTTACCACAGGTATTTTGCATGGAGCTGGACTTTCTCAGCTTCCCAAGCAGCGCTCTCATCCAAATGATCAACATGTTGAGCAGGCTCCAAATAGCCACGTCAAATATGTCTGGTAAAATTATTTAGACACTTGCTCATTTTTACATCCACATTGTTTATTAATAGGTTCTGGCCTATGGTGAAGTTAACAGGCTGCTTCCCTAGGAAAGGCTGAGTTATGGCAGTTTGTTTAGGAACACTAAACACAAAGGTAGTGCATAGAAACCCAATCTGCAAATGACGAGCTGCTGATCTGCTTCCAGCTTTGGAACTACAGACCTGATTTTTATTTAATGGCATTCAGTGAGTTCTTAGTTATTTATCATTGCGCTGAGCCCAAAAATTTCTGCACATCTCCAGAAACAGCTGTTAGTGAAGATAGCTTTATTTTCTGCACTGAATTTGTAAGCCACTTCTCAGGGTAATTTTTCTATTAGGATGGGAATTAAGCTGACCTAGCATGGTTATTAGGCCAATTTTGCAGTGAATGATTTAGGAGTTTTGATAAGTAACAGTTTCACATTTATTCTCTAATCTTAAGTCTTACATCTTTCAGTAATGGAGATTTGGAATATATTCCCTGTCTTATTTTATATTTGTAGGTGATAGCTAGAGGCTTAAGTAAAAACATTAGTGTTCAAAAGAAGTCCCAGAGGATCCAATGCATAACACAGACTACTACGTTTTTTTCTTCTTTTTGTTTTTCCTCCTTGATAATGTAGGAAAATGCTGCAATCTCTAGGAAGGCCGGAGGTCCATATGGCCTTGGACGTCATGATTGTGAGTGGATCAGGCCAGCAGCATGAAGGCTGCTTGCTGCTCACCTCAGAGGTGCTCTTTGTGGTCAGCATCAGTGAAGACACACAGCAGCAGGCATTCCCCGTGACTGAAATCGATTGCCTGGAAGATGATCAGCAAAAAGACCTGCTGAAGGTGCAGCTAAAACAGCAGAGAGTGCCCTGTGATTTGGAGGTAAGGGCTTGAGTATGATTTTCATTCAGCGATAAAGTTACACCGATGATGATGCTTTTGGCAAACTCATCTTTGAGTCGGGAGGCCAGAGGTCTAAGTGCAAAACCAGGAAACCTGCTGTTTTCACACACCTCATAGTTGACTGTGTTGCCTTTTGGGTGAAAGCAACAAACCTTCTCCCTTCTGTGCTCTTTATTGATCATGATATTTCATATCTGTGTCAGCAATGTTCTGAGGGAAAAAGCAGAAGTCGTCTGGGTTCTTGGTAAGCACCACCTCTTTTCTGAAGAGATTCTCATGACTACATGTGCATGAGGTGTTTATTGTTTGGCAAGCCAGCGTTGCTGCCTCTGCCTACAAAGTCACAGCAAGAACAGTTCCTTTTATTCTTCTTTGAATTCTGTTTTAACGGTTCAGTGGTGCTGATCCATGCTCCTTTCAGCATGTTTCTCATCTTGCCACTTCTAATGCAGTGGTCTTGCTTGGCTGCTAGCTGTATTTACTTCCTTAGATCTTCCTTCTTCTGCAAACACTAACTTTAAAATGGGTCAGGTTTTTTGCTGAGATTGGATGCACCAAGTGTTTGCCCATAAGAGCATAAATCCTTCATCCTCATATTGAAAGATCTCTAAGCCATTTGAATATTGAGGTTTTGGATGAATTATCTTCTTTTAATGGTAGAAGAATGTTATATTTTTACACTTTCGGGAAACAATGTTTATTGTGTTAAATTCTCAAGTGGAATCATATGAGAGACCATTTCAAAAACAAACATGCATGTCTCAGTTGTTTTTGTAAAAGTGTGTCAGGTAGTTCATAGGCTGCTATACCAGAAATGTATGTTTCAAATACAAGAAGAGAACATGCAAAACCCCATGATGTATGAGGTATGTCAAAAAGGGGAGGCTTCAGCACCTTCAGTAAAATCCTAACTTTGCTGAAGTCACTGAAGAGTTTTTCCATTGATTCCAGCACAGCAAGTACTCCATCTGTGTCATGATGGCGCTTGGATTTTTTGTGAAAGCTTTTTTTAGTGTTGAATTCTCTATTTACACTTATTGTCTTTCCACTAACCTCAGTCTTACAGAGTGCTGTTGACTGAAGTTGCCTTCTCTCACCACAAAGCTACATGAGGCATTATTTAAATTTTGATGCAAGTGGGCAAAGATCAGTTTTTTTATCCCTGAATGCTCTGTGGTTGCTGGAGGCACACATCAGACTGAATCCAGACTATCCTGCTCACTCCAGAGCTACTGTCCTGGAGGGAAGAGGAAGACAGTTTGTGTTCCTTCAGGCATCTGAGGCACTCACCCCATCCTAACCCTGACTTTAGGACCAGCCCAGTCTGTAGTGTGATGGATCTTGTCTTGGTTTCTGGTTGTCCAAGGTGTGAGGAGCAGGCTGCTGCTCTGGGGGAGGGGCTGCTTGCCCAAAGGTTGCTGCAAGAGGGTGATGAGGCAGAGAGGCTGAGTGGCTGGGAGAATGGAAGGCAAGGGACAGGGAGCCTAAGTCCAGTCCCCACAGCTGCTGCAGCTGGGAATACGTAGGACTTCTGGGCAAGCAGCTCCTGTACATGCAGAGTGCAACCCTACATGGCATGTGCAGAATCTCATGTTTCCACATACACGTGCTAGTACACGCAGTGAATGTGACCTGCTTTGGACGTACTGGACCAAATACATGTTTTTTTCTGAAGTTCTGGATAGAAATATGGGAGTCCTCTTCCAGTGGTGTAGCAATGCCAAGAGCTGTGAGCCTTGAGTCACCCAGACTCAGTACACAGTTTCTTTTGCTGGTGCAGCCTCTTGAGTATGCAGTGAAAATCTATGGCATGATAAAAGCAGTGAAGAGTGCCTGTGCGCCAGCTGGAGCAAAGTGAGTGATGGCAAGACAGCAAAAGCTGAGTGATGCTGTACAAAACAGACCTGGCAAAATATTCCTTCAGAATGCGGACACTGATGCTGAAATTTGTATGAAAATTTAAAGAAATGTCCTTTAAGGAGGAGCAGTTGAAAGTAAGACAGACGAGAAAGAATAAGAAAATTAAAATGCTAAGGCAGCTACACAATAAAAGATTCCAAAATCTTCATAAAGTTTAATTAACTACCTTGATTTAAGTAATATTCTTTCATAATTAATGTTAATTCTTTTTGCCTTAGTAGACTGAGAAATTTCATCCTTGGTAATTTCCTTTATGCCACTGAACATGTCAGTTCAGCAGCACTTGGGGTGTTGTGTGCAGCACTGGTGCTGGTGGGAGCTGGGGCCTCCCCTTTAGGGCCCCCAACAAGAGCTTTGAAAACTCTTTGAATGGGATGAGGAAAAGGAACCTCAGGAGCAGCAAGCTGTGACTTGTAGGTGAGCAGCCTCAGAGCTGTAGACCTACATCTGAATAGACATAACTCCTAAATATTAATGGTAGTCCATCTTGTTGCACTGAAGATGTCCTCAGCTGAAGCGCGGACACATCTGTATGTGAAGACATTAGTGAAGATGGCCAGAATTTTTAGCTGGAAAATGCCCAGTCAGGTCAATCAAAATATTATAGTGAGTTTAGCAAAATAGAGGTATGATTACCAAATGTAAATTATGTCTATTTTTTGATTAATTTGGTCAGCGTTCCTAGAAGTAATACAACAAATTGAAACATCTCATTTTGACATTATAAAAATCCACTTTTTTGTCTTATAGCTCACAAAAATAATTGCCAAAAGTTTTGCTTCAGCTCTGCCCAAAACAGTTTCTCCCCTTCCCTCTCCTCAGCGTCTTGGAACTATTAGGAAACAAAACATGAGTTACTCTGCAGCTGTAATCACCAGAGATGTTATAGAGCATATTTTTGACTCCTTCAGCAATAGGTTTGCCTGATGGCTTGTTCACCTCCACAATATATAACTTAATCCATCTGGCTAGGAGAAGCCTGAATGGATTCTTGAAAACTGACACTGACAACATTGTTACTGAAAGGGAAGCATTAATTTGGCTTATCTTCCAAAGTAATTGAGACACTGCTTGCTTCCAGACAGACATCAAACTCAAAAGTCCTGCTCTTCCAGCTGCTCTTGGTATATAGCTTATAATGTCAGGAAGACAGGAAAAAATTGAAGGGCCCTGGAATTTCAGATACTCCAGAATTTCTTTGTAATGATCAGCAACAAGATTTTCATTGATAGTTCCACGTCATCATCTCTGGAGCTGAAAACCAGTCTCCAGATTTTTCCAAGCAGTGAAAAAAAAAACCTAAAGGACCGGATCTCCTTAGTCCATGTGCACAGGGCAGCCCATCAGTGCTACATAAACATTTGGACTGCACAACAAAGGTGTTGTAGCCTCTGTAGAATTAGAATTGATGAAGGCTTATTCTTTATAAGCCGTAATGGGAGGAATTTTAGAAAAATTCTGGCGTTTTTAACCTTCTAGCATGAAAGGATGTGCTATCTTTAAGATTCCTCTACCAGGTGCATTAAGCAACCCTTGACTAAGTTTTGATTCATTGAATGTTCTGTCTATTAACATTACAGTTGTTCAAAGGAGTGGGCTAAGGCACTTGGTGACTACGGTGGGTCCCATTTAGGGAAAAATGTAGAGTAACAGCCAAGTTTCTGTTGTCTTGACAATATAAGCTAAACTGAAACTGGCTGAAGAAGCAGACGGTTATAGATGAAGTCATCTGGAAGAAAGTACCGTCCCAGTTACTCTGGAAGACCATCCAAGTGCAGTTAGTATTTCCTCCTGAATAATTATGCCATATCTGTGGGATATAGCCTGGGGCTTAATGAAGAATAGGTTCACAAGAGTAGGTGAGTGGGATGCCAGCACCCTTTCCATCTCCTTTAATAACTTGGGTCTTTCGGTCACTGTGGAGGCAGAACTATAACCCAGCTTCCCCTGGGTTTACCTCCCTAGAAGTAAAAATCAGGAAAAAGTGTGGAGCCATCTACATTCAAGATTTACGCCATAATTTAAAATCTAGTGTACATAGGTGGTACTTTAATGTATTTCTCTCCTTTCAACTGATAATTTTAAAAATTGTCCTGAGATAATTTTTCTGTGCCACCAGACTGGTTCAGACGCCATTCTCCACTGTTAGCCCAGAGTCTGCTGCAGCAGTCAGCCTTCTGATTTTTCCCTCCCTTTTAAGGTCATTCATGGAAAGCACACTCTCCCCTGCCCATTGCACCATTTCCACTGTTTGTAGGCATAGGCTCCAACCTTGAGCTTCAGAGCTTGTTCATGAGCCTGCTTCCTTTAGCCTTTTTGTGGTGGTGATTGAAAACAGGAGTGTTTCTACTTGCTGAGCAGCAAATTCATCTCCAAAGGCATAGTAAAAAAAACCCAGAGGGGACTGTTTTGATTTGGATGTGACATCTGTCACTATCTATCAATCATATTAATTCTTTCTTCAAATAAGCAATGGTTTGTTTAAAATGAGCCTTGCAGTACAGAGATGTGACAAGACATTGATTGTGGATGTTAAATCGAATCCAATGGCACTGTTTGAAAATATCATCACATCTAGTGAGGCATGAGTCAAGCTCCCTGAAAGACAGTCAGAAGATAGCTCCTTAGCTACCCTTAGCGTGACATCCATTTTAAACCCTCCAAAAATTAAACTGGTCAGCAGTTCTCCAAGTGTAAATAAAGGAGCATCAAAGTCTAGCCCTAGGATATTTTCTGCCTTTTTGTTCATTGTCATATTTTGTAAATAATTTCTATTCTGAATTACTTTGCTAGTAATACTGCTGTAGCATCCATGATGATATTACTGAGACATTTTTTGAAACCATACAACTAGCTTGATGCCTGCTTGCGTGCTTTCCCTTCTCAAGCTCATCAATAGTCATCTTCAATTTCTTCTTCAAGAAAAAGGGCACAGTAAATTGATCTTCCACAGCCAGGTTTTCCCATGGCTTTTCTTCTAATACTTTATCTGGTTGGAGCCATATGGTAGACGCCACCTTTCTGTTGACAGGATTTGTTTTGCTGCGTTTTTTTCCACTAAAAGTAGGTTACTTGCATCCATCTTGCTAGAGCCTTGAACCTCTGTATATTCCACCCTGCAAAAGGAGTTTCTTCCAACTCATGATGGTGGAAAGGGCAGTTTGCATAGACACCTTAATTTCTTTTCCAGAAACAACATGTCCAAACCATCTTAATTTAAGCCCTTTTGTTTTTAAAAATGTAATTGTGTGGGTCCTCTGATCCAGAATGGCTTTTTTTGGTTACCAGAAGCAGATGGATATATCCAGTCATAGAACATTCACCTGGAAGGTAGCTTTTAGGCTTTATTTTAAATCAAGTAAGTTAAAGACTTAACTGCCCAGATATAGCTATGGCCTGTCTTTAATTGTACTTTGTGAGACAATGCTTTTGCTAATTAGAATTGCTATCCGATAAGCACTTCCAAGAGCTACTGGCATTTTTCTAAAAGGGGTTCAGATGCTTTTCCTGTGTACAAAGAGTTGACCTGATGTAAAGATCTACTCTTGACCAAGGTGTCCATCCCTGAAATTCTCAAAAGATACTGCTTAAATTCTCTATGGCAGGGTTAGAGCTTCTCAGAAGCATCCAAAACAGCAAAGGAGAGAAGTAATCCACCAAACATTAAACTACAGGAGAACTGTTGACTAAACCATCCATTAAACTATTGTAAGAAAGATGCCAGGGAGGAAGATTTTTAACTACAGAAAGTAATGTGGAAGTTATTGGTGTTACTACTAAGTTCAGTTCACTATGCAGGGCAACAGCGATTCTCGTCCTCCGTGCTTGCTTTTTCTCAGAATGGGGCTTGGTGAGCGTTTTCGGCCGAAAACGCGTTTTCGGCCGAAAACGTGCACGTTTGCACTTCCCCGCCAGAGAGAAGCTGTTAGCCGGGAATTCTCTTGCTGGTTGTAACCGCTGCCCGGAACGCTATGCAGGGCAACAGCGATTCTCGTCCTCCGTGCTTGCTTTTTCTCAGAATGGGGCTTGGTGAGCGTTAATAGTCAATAAAATAGTCAATAACTCAGTAACTATTTTATCTTATCTAATTTCAGGCAGATGGAGCTAGAGAGAGACTATCAGAACAACAATACAACCGCCTTGTGGAGTACATCACAAAGACATCCTACCACCTCGCTCCCAGCACCTCGACAGTGCCAGCACTGCAAACTGTGGCTACTGAACACCTTCCAACTATAACGAAAACATATCAATATGTAGTTGATCCAAATTTTTCCCAAGTATTCATTAGCAAATTCACAATGGTGAAAAATAAAGCCTTGAGGAAAGGATTTAATTAGTATTTATTTGTGGTGAGTACAGTAATACCTTACTGTTTTGAAAGTAATGTTTTCTCCACAGTAACTTACATCAGGTAGAGATACATATAATTTTTGAGGAGGTAGGAGATGATAACAAAGTTAAGCCCAATAGCTTTTCTAATCTTGACAACATTCCTGCTCCCTAGCCAAAGTACTAGTGCTGGAAGGAAAGTGTTCTAGCAAATTAATAAAGTGAAAAGGAACAGCCTTGGACTATAGCTCAATCAAAATCCTTTTTTTTTTTTCTCTTCTCTAACCAAAAATCAGAGAATAAGGAAAAATCGCATGCATACAGACATTTTCGCCACACAC
This sequence comes from Athene cunicularia, assembly GCF_003259725.1. Taxonomy (NCBI): domain Eukaryota; kingdom Metazoa; phylum Chordata; class Aves; order Strigiformes; family Strigidae; genus Athene; species Athene cunicularia. Next base: position 130,878,291 of record NW_020799095.1, read on the forward strand.
ACAAAATGTGTATCAATACCTACTATATCATATTTTAGGGTCTGCCAGTTCCTGTTATAAACCAGGTTTATAACTCAGCTGTAAAAACTTGCTCAAGGCTGAGCCTTTCCCCCCACACACGCACTCCCCCCAACATGTATGTCCTGAGGCAAAACATTTTCCCCCACTAAATCTGAAAAACCCAGTGTGGCTGTTTTAAGTTACTAGTGACAGCTGGGTTTTAGCACCACTTTAACCTTAAAATAGCTTCCTTTATTTGACTGAAGTTTTGCAGGACATTAGTCCTTAATGTAAACTAGTGCCTTTGTGTGGTTTGGAGAACAAAACATGAACTAAAACATGAATTTATTTTTAAAACTGTCTGTATACAGAAACTTTATTTTATCCACCATCAAATTTTCAGGACTTTCAATGTATATATGACATTGTGCATTGTCTGGTCATTTGCTGGAAGCCAGTAACATGCAGTTCAAAAATTTAAGAAATAGAGCTTAGTCTCCTTAAAGTCTACCAAAAATGTGTAAGCTCAGTGCAACGTTGATGTGCAGGTGCTAAGTATAGCCTTGTTGGGTTTCACTTACTTCTGATCTGTCACCACTACATAGTATGTGCTCACTTAAGACCTAATTCATTTTATCCATATCATCTTTGAACAGATAAAACCAAGGATATTTAGAAACATGATGTTTCAAATAAGTTTGTGCTAAGCAAAGTGAGATTATTTTTTTCCAAGTTGATCGAACAGTATGGACCTACAGGTGCCAATTGCATTAATAGTTAATGATGCCATCATGATACACTTACAAATATGATGTTAAACACATCAAGACAAATGAGCTTACCAAATGTCTTATTTTTCAGATGTTTTACAGTTTGTAGTAGACAAGAAATTACTGTCCCTGGGCACAGTTAGATTACTTTCTAAACCAAATCTGGCTATGTCAGTTTTATTTAAAAAAAAAAAAAAAAACTTACTTGGTTTTCAACTATGTGTGTTACTTTTCTCCCCTTTCCTGTGTACTTACGGACATGAATTTTGTCTGGGGCTTCCTGAACATGGCTGGAATTGGAAACAAAAACTGGAATAAAATCTGATCATTGTTTAGAGCAGATACATATGCTTTATAATTAATAACTTCTATGCATACTTGATATGACCAAATGCACAGTAATTAAGAATGTAGTAACGCCAATGTTTTTCTCGTGAGTTCCATTTTGTTAAAGAGTATTTCTGAAAGCTGTGTCTCCTGTGTACTGAAAATACAGAAGCTTGGGATCTGTATTGTCCTTTTCTGACTGTGAAATAAACCCATCCATTACCAACATTTCATACAGTGATTTAAAACAGTTATTGTTTAAATAACACTATTTTAAAATGTTTATATATATACACACACGCTTCATTCCTGAATATTTTATGGAAATAGTTTAATACTTCTAATTTTGCATATTGGTGGATAAATTGTAATATAATGAGATTGTTTAAAGATAATAAAGCTATTCCTATAATACTTGGATTTGTGAGCTGTCTGGTCAGTCAGTTACAAGGGATTGAACAGGTCCCTGTGTGGAACAATGACAAGACAGACATATGGGCTTCATGGAGACCCCGTTAGACTCCAGTTGGTCACTGGACTTCATCGTGTACCAGAAAATGCAACAGACCGTGCCAATAGTTTGGCAGTAAACACTGATGATTAGCTTGCCAAAAAAGCACATGCTGAAAAGTTTCCTGCTTTTGTGACTAGCTGAATCAAAACAGCACTGTAGTCACCATCTGAATTAGACTAATCCATTTGATACTTATTAGTACACAAAACAGCCAAGAGGATGCAAACACACCTGTAAAAAATGAGGGAAGGCAGCAGTTTAATTTCTAAAAGTTTGTAGATTGCAGCCATTGTTTAAGATACATTTGTGTTTTTCCTGAATTATATTCTCCTGGAATAAACACTTTCTTAAATTACAGTCGTCTTCAGTGAATTAAGCTAGCATCTTTACTGCATTAGGCAGGTTCTTTCTCCCCCTTCTGACCACATATATGGAAACATGTGTGGAGACAGCATATAAATCAGCCTCTCCTACATATGAGCTGTGTGAACTATGAAAACAAAGTTGTCCGAAGAGCAGCTGCCTGTACTTAGCTGCTAAAGCACTCCAATGTGTACTCTTAAAACATGCCTACGCTCATAATGCTCTTTAGACCTGGAGAGCTCACAACTTCAAATCTATCTTTTTAGTTTGCTTCCAGAACAATCAATCATTCCTCAAACACTCGAGAATAAAGCCAGCCAAAAACTTGAAGGCATGGTCAGGCTTCTACATGGCAAGACCTCTTCCAAAGTAGTTTAGGTCAAACAAGTCCTTTTTTACATATTATTTAATACATAAATATAGCAAAAACCTTTAGTTGGGATGGTCTCAGAGCAGACAAGCATGTTTTTTTGGCTCTGCATCTCCTAGAAACAGCATGCCAGACCCCATAACAGGCAGCCGATGAGGGCCTAACTCAGGTCTGTCTTGTACTATGCTAAGTCCCAGTCCCAACTGTTTGTAAGATAGGATTAGCTGAACGCTTGCTGGCAAAAAGAAAAACAAACAAAGGAAAATTCATGGGTTGGCACTGATTTCAGAAAAGGTTAGCCTTTCTGCCTACTCCTGTGTTAGGCACCCAGCCTTGCCCTCTCTTCCCGCTCCAATAAAAGTGAGCTACAGCTTGGTTGCCTGCTGAAAGGCAGTGCTTGCTGTGCATCCACTGCAAAACCATAGTGTCAGTATATGGAAGACAATTGCAACCTGCAGACTCTAAAAGCCCAGACACAGAAGTCAGCGCTCCTTTCACAGTTGTGGTTGAATACATTTAGCCAGAGATACTGCTGAGCTCTGCTGCATAGTCAAAAAACTCTCAAGACACATTTCTTTAAATCAGGGCATGCTGGTAACTGAAGCAACACACTACAACACTAACTGCTGTTGGCTACAACAGTTTAAAAGAAACTTAGACTTTAAAAGTAAACTCATAGCAACTGGGAAGAATATTGGGGCTAGAGCTGCAAGGTCAGGCAGGTCTATTAGCATGCACACCTGGCAGTAGCAAGTTTCTTTGCCTCTGAAGCTGTCAGTATGACTAAAGACCCCTGGCTAGTTAAACCTGCAGATATGCCTCAGAGAATGTTAGTCAGTGCTTAATGGCACACAATGTTTATACTGTGCATTGGGAAGATAAATGGGTAGCATTTGCTATTGTTAAGCTTTGGTTTACATTTATAGGAGCAGGGGTATTTTGATTACTAGATGGTTTCCCCTGCACCACTAATGTCAAATTCTTTCTCTGTTTAAAGGAAGCACTGCCTGCTTGGAAAGTTTAAAGAAAACTCCATGTTGCTCTGTAAGTGTTCTGGATCAAATACATTACTTAGGCACATTCATTGGTCCAAATGTTGCTCACAGACACCTATTAAGTGTTAAGTAGTTAATGATCAATTTAAGATAATCAGTTACTTTAAACAGGATTTGAACTGAAGACTTTCAAATACAACACAGATGGCTTGTCATGCTTCTTCACACAGGCATCCCTCCTGTCACACAATCAGCTAGTACCCACATTCAGCAACCAAGAGATACAGTCCTAGTCCAAGAGATACCACCCCTTCAGCCTCAGCACCAAGGCACTGCCCAAAGCATGCTCCACATGATGGGTAGTGTGGCAGAAGACAAATAGAGCATCAGGTCTTTGACTACACAGAATCTAGCAGAGATCAACACTATGCTTAGCTATTTCCAGATATTAAAAAGATACATGTCTAGAAGCAGCATGCAAAGATTTTTCATTACTGCAGTATTCCTTGTCTGCTTTTACCCTCTTCCCCCTTGTACATCAAATACATGTGAACATACCCACGGTTTAGAGCCATTTTCCAATTAGTCCTGATGTATTGCTTTCCTTACAGCAGCAAACTGTTACAATGATGGCAGAAGAAAGAGACTGGAAGGTTGGCTAGTGTATTTCCAGAATTTCTCTCCAAATTCTTTCACCTCAAGGTTAGTTCACCTTCCGAAGCCAGAGGTAACACAGACACTTCCAGAAATCCAGCCTCTCCCTTCCTGTAACAACTATCCTCCTGCATATTCCCACCAGCAGCTGGGACAACCTAGCTGTAACTGCTTGGGGATATACTTTGTTATCAAATGTGGAATTTGGCCAAAATAGAGATGCAAATAATTCGGGGGGGAACTAGACTTAGCCATCTTGAGCAATTTATGAAGACTTTCCACCACTCCTCCCAGCATCTGAGCATTTAAGCATTTCAACATTAATGACGACAACTAAGCGCCACAGACATATGTATTTTATTTATTGAGTTACATTAGAGCGTGCCATGCACTGAAGTGCACTACACTTTACAATTCAGTGAATGAATAAGGTTCGGTCATCAAGTCTCCTTAGACTGAAGGGGATCTGCAAGATAAAAAAAAATATTGTTATGCTGGACAAACTTCATGCTCTAAGTAAACATATTAGTATGTATGAATGCAAAGCAATAGAGAGAAATGTTTATGTGGTGGTTTAGTCTAGAGGAATTCCCCCTGTTATTTCCTGATGGTTTAAGATTCACACACCCTTCATGTGGCAAACAGAAGTGAAACATGGAACAAATCAAGAGCTGGAACAATTCTGCACAGCACGTCAGATTCACTATACACGCTGCACTGATAACGGAATCAATCTTGCTAAGGGCCTGAAAGAGAAAGGAATGCAGCCTTCAGATAGGAGCCAGAGAGGAAACAAGTGGTGTAGGCAACCTACCAAGGAAGGAAGAAAACCAAATTTAAATTGCTTCTCCCCATTATACTGAACAGAATCTGAGACCAGCTGTGCTCCATGACAAGAGTCATGCAAGCGGTTAGCACCAATCTCCTAGCTTGCCCCTTTATTCTATTCCTGAGCACACTGTAGAGGTAGGATACTCCTCAAATTCATACTTGCACTTAAGTTTCCATTATCAGTATCACCATACCAAGTCCATGCCAAGTAGATAAAACTGTCAGCTCACGCTTGGGTACCAAGCTGCCTTCGTGCCCAGCAGGACAAACACAGGGAAAAAGTGCCAGGCTAACACTTTAACTCAAGTTCTCCTCCCTACCTAACCTACCCTTTCCTCATTTTGAGGGCTAAGTACTGATTCCAGAGTGAGTATTCAATGAGGTTAAACCACTGTATTTACTGCCACATACAGAACACATTCCAATAAAATGGGAGATGTAAAACATGCATGACCACTGTACCCTTTAGGTAACTATACCAAAACCAACATCAAGCTCAACCCCCATCGCACTTCCATAGCTGAGAATGATGCTACTGAAGAAAAAGAAAATGTCTTCCATCTGTTCTGTGTACTTGTCCTTTCCTCAGTCTTTCCAGATCATTTGAAACACCAGCACTGTTTTCCCCTTCCACTTACATATTCATGTGCAGGCACAAATAAACTCCAAACCCTCCTTGTACTATGAAAGAGGGAAAAATATCAGTTCTTATATAATTAGACTAAGGAATAAGAAGCATCAGCAATTCAAACAAAATCACATATAAAGATTGTCTTTCATATTTGCTTTTCAGCTGGTGTAATTAAGGAAGGGGAGAAGCATTTAGGAAACATTTAATTTTAACAGGTGCATACAATGTGCAACTTTTTTTTTTAAGCTGCAAATGGGAACATAAGCTAACTGAGAGTAAAGCTCTATTTGCACTGAAAAAAATCCTGCTCATGATTCCAATTAAATATTCAACATGCGTCCTTGTTGACAGTGTTTGTTTCAAATGATTTTACCACCAGATGGTCTTTCAGAATACTCTGATGAAGGCCACCTGACTAAAGAATGCAATTCCAGCGTCTAAGAAAGTTTAAAAGTGCCTATATACTAACAATAGGACCAAACCAGAGACAAAATTACCAAAATTAAAACCATGTAAATTTATCATTTCATTATTTATCTTTGTTGCAGTAATAGCTACAGAACAGAAGTTTTCGCCTCTCACCAAAAAACAAAACAAAACACCAAAGGAACTTCCATGGCTTTTTTCCTTTTTGAATTTGTTAGAAGAGCTGGAGCTCTGCTTTTTTTTTAATGTAACTGTGTGATGCAGAAACCAGATAGTTGTAGATCGTCCCACAACAGAACTTAGTATTAATAGTGTTAAGTACAAATCTTTTATTCAATCTTGCAGCTTTAAACAAACAGGCTGAGAAAATCCAGCTGGCCAGAATAATTAGAGCCACAGATTATCACATAATGATCACAATATGAAAACATTCCAAAAGAATGAAAAAGCTATCATTCTAGATTAGTTTGAAGTCATTTTAAGAGAAGCAGAGAACTCAATGTAAGAAATTTGTATCAAGAAAGGGAGGGAATTCTTTATTGAGTTGTCACATCATGAGCTTGTGCACTTTAGTGACTGTGCTTACTAATAACTACAAGGTTGAAATCAAGACTTTTTTTTCCTGGTGTTATATGACAAGTAAGGGAGAGCAAAGTTTGGTAGTCTTCAAACAAAAGGCAGTGTTAAGTGCTAGGAAAACAGTATCGTGAACAAAGTTCTATTCAGGCTTAATTCAGTACGGCAAAAATCCAAGTATTGGTACACAGAGCTGTACGTCACTGCAATTTTTTTATATATATATACACACATATATATATATACACACATATATATATATACACACATATATATATGTATGTATTTAAATATATTTTCCCTCATGACTAGTTATTAAGCTGTCCCCCTTTCTTACATTAAGATGCATGCTATGAGAGAGAAATAGCGTCTCCCTTTTCTTGTTCACTGTAGCACCACAAGTAGGTAAGCAGTACATGTAGAAACCCAAAGCTAAGCAGTTCAAGATGTGACAGCATCAACATAACAATATCAGGCAAGTCTTACAGATTAATACAAGATCTCTGTCTCCTCTTCACGGCTGCATGAGGAGGGAAAGGCCTGGCACTCTGTGCAAGTCTCTATATCACACAAGTTAAGCAAATTACCCAAAAGATATTCAAGAAGCTTTCTATTCTGCCCTTATGTCCTGCTCCCCAGTTCTCTATTTAATCATGTTTTTATTACCCAGAGGTCTCTCAAGTGCAATTTGTAACCTTTTTCTTTGGGAGTACCTTTTTATTTGATGAAAAAAAGGAAGAACCTCCAAACAGAAGCACAATGTTTCACTGAAACAATCTAACTTACTCCCATTCAAATGGTGAGTAGCTTCTTACCTGTAAATTCAGGTTACCATTATTTGGGTGGTGCAGACTCAAACACCCCAGCTGCTCTCATGGCTTCAAAGTCCTTCATGGGATCATAGTTTTTATAGAACTCTGCATAAGCTCGTTTTCTGGGTTCAGCAATACCAAACTGGAAAGTAACACACAGCAAATTAAAGTTTGCAAAGCTTTACGAACAAAAATTTTTTTCTACTTAGTGCCGTGGCTTGTATCAGTAGATATCAGCCTAAAAAGCTGTTAGCTCAAATTAGTAAAACATTGCTTTGTTCCTGTTGAAATCCACAGTTCAGGCTACCTGACCACTGGTCAGGAAAAAAATGTCTGAAGTGAAACCTGGAAGTCTGTTACAAGACAGCACATTACACTTTTAAGATCCAGAAACACTCCACCTATGTTGGACACTCAAAGGTTCAGGGCTCTCCTGCTAATAGTTTTATATAAAAAATATGCCATTATGGCAAGTTTTGTGCCTGGGGGCACCTGAAAAAGTGTTACTCCAGACAAAATGGCACCCTAAAACAATGTATTACATTTGAGCTACACTGTAGGTCCACTACAGAAGTCTGGTAACATTTAACAAGACTGCCAAGTCACTCTTACAGCTCACTGATATAAAAAGACATAATCCTGACTCACTCACCTGAAGCACAGGGATATGCTCAAAAAGACCCCAAAAATGGGGGAAGTGCAAGGTGGGTTTATCCAAGAGTATCTAACAGGTAATGAAGTAAATCACTACTGAGATCCATGTTACTTGTTCTAAATACGGCCTGCTGCCTTACTAGTGTATTACTGTGGGAGTACCAAATAAAGCATAAAACTACAGACTATTAAAAAATAAGTCTGACCACAAAGAAGCTTGCCTATGTCTTAACAGATGTGTTAAGTAGATGCTGAGCTTCAGCTGTGCAAGCGTATTGCTTCTGATAGACATTTGTTGATCAAAAAGTCTGACAACTGTGATACCTTGTGACTAAAAACCTGAAAATAATTTCTAGTCGCTTTTGTAATTTTAAATGCTGCAAGCAGTATATGAATGAGTTCAATGGAAAAAACAAGGTCCAGTTCTTCCACAGTAATTCAAACTGTGTTGCTTGCTTTGTGTACCAGATCCAAGAATTTAGTAAAGGCACTCAAAACCAACTACCACTCTTATCTTTGCTAGAAGTCTCTTCACCACCACAAAAAACAAACTCCAATCTGTGTGGTTTTTGGAAATGTAATGCTGTATTTCCACATGATACTTTAAAAGAAAGGAAAAAAGGAGCATACTAGCCTTCCCCACAGTGATATCTTCAGTGTGAAGAATGTTTTTTTTCAAATTGCTTATGAGCAAGTTTTCTGAAGTCAGTCCAGAGATTACTTTCCAAAGTAAGACTTTGACAACTTACAACAGTAAGACTTTGACAACTTACTTTCCAAAGTAAGACTTTGACAACTCTCTTGAGTCTCGGATACCACGACAGAGAGAGACACAGACTATCTAGAGTTAATGTGCATCAGTCATGTGAATGATCAAGAGTAGTCTAGGACTAGAAAACTCAAGGTTAAGTTGTCACGAATTCTGTGATCTTGATCACAGAGCTTAAAGCATCAGGTTATTCATATCATTTCTTCAAATGAAGATTAGGAAGATTTATTTATGTCCTGGAAACACGCTTACAAAAATACATTACTAAAGCTTTCTGAGGAACAGCTCAACCAAATCTCAACAAAAAAAAAATATTATGAACTCTTAAAACATTCTAATGAGTCCAGTTTATAACTGAATGACTACAGAGCTCACCTTGTATAAAGCTGCACATCCCACAGATAGAAAAAATGCCCCAAATAAGTGAAACTTCATCCGCCTGGCCAAAAGACGCCGCATTTGTGGCTTAGGCAATAGTGCAGACGACATGGCGATTGTATTTCTAAAAAAAGAGAGAACTGTGGAACAAGAAACTCTACTTATAATTTTCTGTTTACTCTAGAAAGATCATGCTTTTTGTACTCTATAATAAACATCTTCACAACATAAGCAACAGCACTCCTGTCTATTTGACTTTTCAGTGAGAATATTTAAGGGACAACATTCAAGGACAAGCTATTTAAGAATCTAAATAAGTTTTTATAATCCTTACATCCAGTAGTCATGGAATCAAGACTGGCCTTCGCTGCTCATACTACATCCTTCCTTCCCTGGCCGTTTCAGGCCTGCTGTCCTGGTGTTTACATAGAAGACATTCAGAACACTGATCACATTTTATTCATTTCTAAGGAAAAGCACGACTCTTGAACTAGTTTGTGGGGTGGGGGTGGGGGGTGTTAAAGTAACTGCAAACCTTACTGCATTAAAAGGATTTTTTTTTTCCTATTCGCTAAGATTTTACCAAAAACCTACAAGGCCTGAAGCAGGCAGCTCTATTTAAGCACAAGTTAAAAGTGCTGCTGTGGGAGCAGCTCCGAGGCGGTGCTGCCCGCAGGGTGCTGCCCTCTGTGCAGACTCCGTCGCTCACAGAGCCACGGAGCGGGAGCGAAGGCCAGGCGGTGGCCCAGCGGTCCCCAAAAGCCGCGGGGCTGCCCACAGCCACACACGCCCTCCCTCCTCTCACACTTAAGTAGAGCCAGCACAGGCAGGCCCCGCCGCCGGGGTTCGCCCCGCTGTGCGCTCAGGCTACGCCCGAGTGCGGTGCAGAGCAGAGGCGGCGCACGGAGCGCCCTCCCCGGTGCCCGCCGGGCGGAGACGGGCCAGGCCGAGCGCCGCCGCAGCCCTCGCAGGGCCCTGGGCTCGCTGCCCCACGACTTCCCCAGCAAACGGGCGCTTTTCCAGATCTCCAGAGCAGCCATCAAACCCAAACAGCCGTAATACCAGAATACATGAAATAATAATCTTTACAGAGTTTGCCAAGAATGACTGGCCAAGGCTGGAAACGAATTAAGCAATTTGTAATGCTTTCTAGATAGCCCTAAGCCAGTTTTTGTACCTTTCTTGCAAATGAGGCACATACGTGCTTTGCCCATAGTTTCTACCTAATCGCTACCTGCATGTGGTATTGTCATCGTTTTTATTCCTGTGGAGTCTCTGTGAGATTTACACTAAATGTTATATTTTCCTGTCTTGAAGAAACTGAAGCCTGTTGTGTGCATCAAGGTATTCCCTCAAGCATTTGCACTCCCTTGCCAAAGCCAGCAGATCCAAACATCAAATGACGGAGGCGATGGACCCTTACACTGAAGAAAAGTTGCTTTTTCTTTGATGGTATTAAAGAAGAGGAAAGTGTCAGCAGAATATTGCAGAGAGGAATCACACAGCTGCAGCTATAAGCTGGGAGAATGGTTTTTGCAACAGTGGTCTGGATAGATGCAATTTGGGCACGTTCTTAAAACTGAAGTGAAGTTTGTTACAATAGTTGAGATCGAAATGAAGAGTGTCTGTCCAAGAGTTTTTTTCCCATATGGATTAACAGAAAAAGCCAAATGCTAATGATGTCGTGCAGAAAGAATGACAAGATATATCTATAACCTGATTGTGGGGGTCTAAGGAAATACCCAGGTCCACAAGGGTACTCCTGTTCCTGAGGCAAGCTTATGCAGTTATTTGGTGAGACCAGGAAAGAAACAGCATGGAGAGTTGTCTAGGGGATCTTAAAAGCCCTCACATTACACAATGTTAGAAAAAGATACAAAATTAATTGCAATAAAAGCATAGCAGGTTTCATGGCTACTATCATTCTAAATTATATATGAGGAATTTTCCTATAAACGCCAGTCTTGGTGAGACAGAATATTTTGGTGAATGGACCTAGGTCTACAAATAAAAACTTGATTGCCATTTTCAATAGCTTACTTCATGGCTGGCCAGCTCATTAAATTCTTTTCTATGTGACCAGTTTCCCCATGTGCCTGAGATACTGCTGGCTAGGCATCTTTGTGTTATAGTTAAGATGGTAAATGAAGTGCTAATTGTTATTATTCTTTGACATCATTACTGTGGAATATACAGCCAACTCCTTATTGTTCTGTATAAAGGGCAAATAAAGGATAAAAAAAAAAAAAAAAAAAAAAAAAAAAAAAAGGATAGAGGATAGATTGAAGGAAGAGCCATGGAAGAAGGGCAGAGATAATCGGCTCCATTAAGTCTGTGCACAGATTTGCTTTCTATCACTCCAGTTTCTGAATGGATTATAAGGCTGAATGTGGTTTTGGACCCTGTGTATCCAGTGCATCAAAGTAGATAAACCTTCTGAAAATGCTGAGGCATACAATACAGAGACAACAGCAGTTATTTCCTTCCCAGTCCACCTAGTTCCTGGGGTTTCTGGCACCTGCTCCAGTTGTCTTTTGGACATGAATATTAGGACTCTTTGCTCAAAAGGTGCCACAGTTACCAAACTAGAATCTGCAGTCCTCTTTTCCTCTCGAAAATACGGTAGTGCCAGCAGCAGTTGACACTTCATGGTGTCCTTGAAAGGAACCATCTTTTGAGAAGTGAAGAAAGGCATTAATACTAAACCATTTCTTGCTTGCGGTCCATTGAAATTTAAAATAAAATTTACCTCTGACTTTACTAAGAGAAAATTTAGGCAGTGAATCTTTGTCTTTTCCACGAAGAGTGCCAGCTGTGATGCTTAGGACTGTACTTTCTGTGGTGTGGACTGGAGCCGACTAGGAACAGGACTGTGACAATCAAGTGATTTTGCATATGCCACAAAAAGTCTTTAGATAATCATAATCTGGATCAAATTAGAACCAAAAATCTACTGGAAAAAGATCGCATCGGACATCAGCAATCCCCTGAGCTAGCTGCATTCTTAAATAGTTTAGTTTATTATAAATCTACCTATCACAAGAGAAAAAAATAAATTAAACAATGCTATGTGCCACATACGAAGATGCATACATTTGTGCTCCTTCTCCTGTTTCTGTGCCAGAAATTAACTAATCAAATACTCTCATACCGCAGCTGTGTCGACATCAGTCAGTGGTGTTGTGGAACAAACAAAGATACTGTGGCACAAGAAGTTATTTAACAGAATTGGAATGGCAGCTGTACAAAAAATGAGGGTGAACCAGTGATTCCTAAATGGAAAAAGTCAAAATTAGTAGGGAGAAGAAAAATATTTTTGTACTTCCAAAAGGGCATTATAAACAAAGGAGAAAAAAAAAAAAAAAAGCAAAAGTTCAAATCAGAATAAATGAAGCAGACAGGGATTTCACAAGCCTTTGTTGATTTTATGCATGCTTCTGAAATAGAATAATCTCAAAAAAAGCAATTTCTTAAGTTTTGTTCAACTTGTAGAGACAGGTTTTGGTATTTTTATACACACCTAATAGTGATACAATTACATGAATGATCATGTGTTTGGTACCAACATGTTATATCATTAAAAAGATTCAGCTATTGCCCAGGTTCCCAATGTGGCTAATGCATTCAGGCCCAAGAACTAGAAAACACACCAGGTTCCACAGCTGAGACATTAACATTCATGTGACACTTTTTTTCCCCGCTTTGTTTTCTGGAGTGTGGTTCTGTATCAATTGTTCTCACTCTGAAGTCCTCCAGGTTTGCAAGGCCTGTATCTGAAACAAACATACAGCTTATTTTAGCAACAGGAAAACCTTGTTTAGATAAACTGGATTTTTAAACAATACTCTGTGTCATTCTTACCTAAAAGTTTAACTTCTTCATTCATTGCGAGAAATGTTCTACAGTATCATGTGATTTCTTAGAAAAAAACAAAAACACACCCACAGAAACACCTCCTTCCAGTCCCTGTTCCTTGCTCAAAGCCCTTTAAATGATGCCAGGATTCTTCTGTCTTTGTGTTTTTAAATGTTATGTAGCCTGTCTGCAATGGAAATAGTCATCAAAACAATGTTTTTATACTGTTCCTTTACTCCTTTGTATTTGTGCCTTACTCTCAGAAAGTTTTTTCATTCCTCATCCTTGTTTTTCCAGGAACCTGTGGAGTTAAGCCACCTTTACAGACAAACACTCCAATCTACACATCAGCCAGTCAATACATAAAATTGTTACATGTGTTCAGTCTCTACGGTCCCATCTCAGCAACTGACAGCCCATCAGATGTAGGCCACAAGCATTCCTAACCTGGGTTCAGCTCCAGAGAGAGTCCAGGGTAAGAACAGCACGGGAGCAGAGTTCCTCTTGAAAATGAAAGCAAGGACCACAATGCGAGGACAAAAGCCCAGGCTTTTCACACTGCTTTTCAAAGCACAGTTTTGTTGATGTGCTGTGACATGGTTTAGTTTCTCACAGGGCAAAGTTCTCTAGCTCCCAACATCATCTACCATACAGGAACTGTCGTATCGCAGGCAATATCCGCATGACCCGCCCAGCCATCCTGGTGAGGCTGTACACGGAGGCACCTGGTGCATTTACCAGTACTCCCCTACTTGATCATGGTTGCTTTACAGTCAGTCTGAGCAGAAGATTCATGCATACCTTTCAGCAGTCCGAAGCCATTGAAATAAGGAGTATTCTTCATACCTTAACAGAGTTTAGACCAAACCTTCTGTTACTTTCTATTTTTCCTAGATATAACCAGTGATCATCTAACCTCCAGGAAAGCAGAAAGTGGCCGACTGCTGCTGCTCATGCAGCTATAATCTTGTTCAAGGAATGAATTCTTACAGGAAATGACAAACTAACTTACCTGTGAATGTAGAACAGTGGCTGTGAAGTGGAAAAGCCTCCTTCAGATAGACTGGACTCAGTCTCCACAAGGCGCTACATTTGGCCCCTTCCTTGGTTAGGTTCCACATGCTTGCTCCAGGCAGCTCTCAGCTCAGTGTGCTCCTCTCAGAGGAGCAAGCTGCATAGAGAGGAGGTCTTGCTCCTGTTAGGGACTGCACCCCAAGAGATTGACACCTAAAAATGTGTAGCTGTATGATTTAACCCAGAGACATCTATGCCTTTGATTCAATTCACCCAGGACAATGCAGAGCTCATTCAGACAAAAAAAGAGTGACCCAGGTTATGTGTAAAGTGATGCTTTTGCAGTTGTTTCCTGTGGCACATTTTTAGATCTTTTCTCATAGGTTTCTAAACCTCTCATTTTAGTCTGTTTTAGTTTATGTTGAGGTGATGACATGGTAAGTGTAATGAGATGTAGGCAAATTTTCCTTTCTGAGTCTAAAATGACAGTCTAGAAGGAGTGAGGAGTGTCTCTTTCAGATTTGTTGTGACTTGTATCATCATAATGCAGTCATGTCAACCAAATTGTGTCCATTATGAAAAGAGAGTTCCCAAACACAATTAAAAACAAAAATAAAATAATGAGTACCCCAGAGATTATATATTTCTTGACCTCTTTATGACCTGGTGAACAAATGGTGAGCCTGAAAGCTTGTCCGTTGTTTCCAATTACATCACCTGGCCTAATAAAAGGTATCACTTCTTCCTAAAAAATGCCATTGCTTTTGTTTATTTTGGTGTTGGCAGAACCTATCAACTTAGGATTGCTATGTTATGTAAAGGCTCTGTAGCTTTTTGATGGTACTGCAAATATAATAGATTTTCTTTACAATCATAACTTTGGCAACACTTGCAGTCCCAGCAGTCAAGGAGCCTCTGACTACAAAAACCCCAGTGGAGCTAAAATCCACGTCAGGTTGTGTTCCTAGGTTTGAAAGGTGAGGTGCAGACATGTGAGGCTTCCAGAAAGTAGTCAAATCATCTGTTCTTGTTTTTTTAACAGACTTGTTATTGGCATAAACTTTTAAAAATATAGATACTTAAACCAGCCTGTTTTAACTTTACTGTTTTGTTTGAAATAATCTAATTAGGAAGTTGTGGATCTCAGATTTCTACTGCACTGACATTTTTGAGCTTCATGATTAACAAAACTGGCAATAGATAACAGCATAAGCAACCTTAGTTAAATATATTCTGCTTAAATGAGTTCAGGATACATTTTCCTAAGACAAATTTGGCCATGTTCAATATGGCATTACATGTAAACGTCTGGAAAAATTGCAGCATTTTTCCAAGCAGGAGGCATGAGATTACTATAATCCATAGCCTCCACCACAGTATTAATTAGCATGGCTCGCTAACCAGGGATGTAATATTTGTAAATGAAACTCTAGAACGGCATCAGTAAGGAACAGGATGTTGAAGCCAAATGGAAAACATGAACCAATAAAAAGGCTGAACTAGCTAGAAGTGCAAGCTCAGCCTTTGAAGTTAGTTCAAGTACTGCATGCTTTAATTTTGGTGTAATCTTATGATGGGGGTACAAACAAGAACTCAGAAACAGATTTTGTAACATTTGGCCCAATTGTAGATGAATCAGTTTGTTGATGGTTACCAACAATTGCACAGCCAGAGAAGCTGTGGTCTTTGTTAAATTAGATTGAATAATTGGCTTCAGTGGGAGTTTCGGGTGCAGAGCAAATGAAGTGTCACGGCCCTTGACTCTCATAAGATTCCTTAGCAGAGGCTAAGCTTTTGCATTCAGAACAAACTGAATATGGATTCAGACAAAATAAGTCCCTCAAGAGTTCATCTACTCACTCCCCTTCCCCAATATGTGTTTGAAAATAGTCATTCCTGGCAGATGTGCATATCTTATCTTTTTTTAGAACCCCTCTGATGACAATAGGGATACCAAAAACTCTCTGGGCAGTTTTTCTCCAATGTTTAACTATTGTTTCAAAATACAATCTGTGATTAGTACATTACCTTGGCAAGCCCAACTAAGCCTATGTATTTCTGTGTTTCAATTTTGTTTTCGTTTTTTTTTCCTATACTTTCATGTGGAGCTGCAGTGACAAAGCCATGTTTTCCTGGTGTTTCACTCTAAAACAAAAAAACAAAACAAAACAAAAAAAAACCCACCAAAAAAAAAATCACTGTTTTCATCCTTTGGACAGATTTCTGAAGGCCTACTACTGCCAGGTGCTGAGCACCTCCAGAGACATGAATTAAGAGAATGAATTTCAATACATTCAGCAAATTTCAGGATCAGGCAGCGAGGAGTTAAGATGATCTTTGAACTGGAAGGTCATAACTGGATGATGAACACAACCATACACACTCTCCTTTTTTGGATCAAGCATTCAATTCATTAGCTTGAAAATAGTAAATCATTTATCGTAGTATTTAGTGAATGGCCCAACACATGCTGTTAATTACTTTCTCATTTCGGAGAAAAAACAGAGAAAGTTATTTTTTTCTAGAGGAAAAAGAACTCCCAAAAAGTGCATTTCTTTTCTCTTTGCAGCAGCCATGCAGACCTCTGGAAAGAGCCATATTCCTCAACAAAGCAAGTGTAATGGCTCTGTCTTCTTAAATGCGAGTACAAACTCAAACAGTTTAATGAAACACAAAGACCTTCATTCAGAAAAATATACAGATGAAAATGGTTGGAATATTGTTTTAGTAAAAAGATGATATGCCAAACTTAAGCCCTATGTGATTATGAGAGTAAAAGAATTTACCAAACAAGTTAATTTTATGCATAAACGTGTATAATTTGTATATATATGTGCACACAAGCACAGACAAATCCATGAATTACAGATTTTATAGACATGTATACATACCTGCACACATATATACACATACATAACTGTAACGATGTAAATTAATCTTGAGATGTGACAGATTTGATTCCCAAAGTACCTTTTTCAGGAATGAGTGGTATTCAAACCAATCGGGGTCTGGGGTTTACAAAACCAGTACTGATCACTTGGGTCTCACAGCTGGGATGAAATTAATTTAAATAGTTGCTTATGGGTGAAAACTACTAAGAATGCTATAAGCTCATTGTTTGCTTTTACTGAGCCATAGGCACCATGGCTATGAATATTTCCAATGAAATAACTGCATTTACTGACTTTGACAGATGGGAAATACTACATAAGCTATTGTGTGCCTCTGCATTCCTTAAGTGTGATGCTGTGTTTTTTTCTTGCTTCTCATTTGTTTCATTTAATCTTCTCATTAATGGTACAATTGTTTTGCTTTGTTCAGAAATCCTTTTCTGAGAAGCGAGTATTGCTTTCTTTTTAAACTTCTTCCCAACAAAAGATTTTCAATCTCATATGGTAGAGAGGAGTCATGTACATCATTTTAGAGGAAAAAGAAATACCTAAAATTAAAAGCACAAATCCACTTACTACATTTCCAGTCTTCCTTTGACATGAAATGAAAACATGAGAAATGCACACAGTTCATCAGCATACTCTGAACAAATACATAATTAACATGTAGAATAAGCAATACTGTTGTCAACACTTTCACATATGTTACCATGAAGCTAAAATATTTTAATTAGTAGTAAAATAGAGGAAAAACCAAGTAAATGCAGCTTGTGCTTGACATAAATGAGTTTGACTCAATATTAAAAATAAGAAAATCTCATCTATACCTTGACTACCCTTACCATACTAGGACAGTTTAGTGGTCCTGCATAATTCCAGTCTGCTCCAGTGCTCTGATAAATTATTACTTGACAGACAACTATCCGTCGTGGTCATTGTGCAAATGCTCTACTAAATCACTGGTAGAAATCAAAGTGTGTGAGTTCATTAGCAGGTAAGTAGAAGGTAGAGACTTCAGGGTTTTGTATTAATCCAAAGTGCTAGATTGACAGAATCTTATATGAAGACTATGTAATATGAGGAAAAATAAAAAACTGTATAGCAATACCATGTGGCTTCTGATTTGGGAACTACAATTTAGCCTATTAGACATGGACCTGTTCCAAAAGTGCACATTCAAACAATCATGCATGAAGGAGTTAGAAACACAGATGTGAATTATAACTCTCTGAAATTCTGGGAATGCTCCAAATCAGGCCATTAGAGGTAGGTTTGAACTGTGAGTACAGATCCAGATCTCAAATTTTTGTTCAAACCTGTCTTCTTTCCCTAACATTTTTGCAGTAACTACTGAATGTATTAAAACCAGCAATGTTCCATAAGCTTAAAAAAAAAATACCAGTTAACCCCATTTTAGCTGTATTCAGATGTGATTCACAATGACTAACTAAAAGCATTTCTATAAAAAAGCAGTAACAAAAATCATCAGTTGAATGTAATGAGACAGTTTAAACATGTCAAATTCAAGCTGGATTACTGGAGTTCCACTGGCCACATACAACTGCACAGTGATCAGTTTGGCCCAGTATTTAACATATAATATAAATAATTTAAGGATTTTCTTTTCCAAGTTTGGGACAGAACTTTGAAACATCTGGTCTCTTTTCAATCATTTTTACACACACACAAGCTAAAGTCAATAGTTTTGACTAGAGCAATATAGTGTTGGGTGGGATTGAGGCTGGCCACTTCACAAGCCTACAAGTGGTAGAGGATAGAAAATGTCCCCAAGTC
This sequence comes from Athene cunicularia, assembly GCF_003259725.1. NCBI lineage: Eukaryota > Metazoa > Chordata > Aves > Strigiformes > Strigidae > Athene > Athene cunicularia. The sequence goes on from NW_020799095.1 coordinate 130,896,915, forward strand.
TGTAATACAGTACAGGGCTAAAGGCACAGAAGGAGCAATGAAAGGACACCTGCTATTTGCCAGTACTCTCAACAGCAGGAAACTAAGGGTCCCAACATTTATGAAAATACCCTGTTCATTGATGTTTTTATCTGTAAACTTCATTAATGCAGGTTTCTTTTTTTTTTTTTTTTAAGTCAAACATATTTGCAAAGTGAGTCACAATGGTTCAAAAGATATAGAAGGTGTGGCACAAACCAGTCTGGCCTTGGCTACCCAGTACTATATAATAAGAGAACCAATAATAGAAACTAGGTGTGCTGAATCTGGACTACTGCTGTGTCTGCAAAGCACCTCTCTTCATTGCTGATCTCAGTGCCTGATTAAATACTAGATTTCCACAGCTTGAAGGGGACAAACGAATCCACAGCTCGGAGTCTAAGACTGTTCCCCATTAATAATACTTTAAGAAACAATCACTAAAAAGAAAGACATCATGAAGAATACAGAGGTAAAAGCAGAGCAGCATTGTACAGATGAATGAGAAAGCATTTTGCCCTTTTTTAAATAGTCTGGTGACCATCCCTTACCACTCTTGGAAACTATTGTAAGTGTGCACCATAGTAACATAATCCAGCACTATTACATATTTTCAGGAGTTTATCTCATAGTGTGATATTTGTGTCATTCAGTAGCAGGAGAGAAGTCAAACCAAAATGCATAAAGGCCCTTCCTGAAGTTCGTAGTCACAGCTTGTGTTGATATCAAAAGTATCTGCATGAGCAACTTCAGGACTGCACCCTCAAAGGTTATAAAATGTTTTCATAAATATGACAGGTCTAATAAGAGAGATAAGAGAAAAGTGAAATACACAGTAATAGCATATGAGTATAAATATTTATGAATACAAATGATGGCTTAAAAAATTTCTAAAATAGTCCCAATATGTCACATTACTTGGAAGTAAACAACAAAAGTAAGTCTGAATTAATATGATTGAACTGTGTATTTTGAATGCCACAAAAACATAAATCTATCCAGAAGAGTTTCTAGGTTTGCAGGTTTCTGAAGAGAAAATTGGGGTTTTTTTAGTGTAACAGCAAACTCCATAGAGAACTGTTGTTCCGCTGTAGACTTCTGAAAGTCCAAAAATATACAGAATTAAAATAAACAAGGAATAAAGTTTTAGTTATCTAAAGGGAGAGGTGCTAGGGTTGTTGAGTAAAACTTTTCTAGCCCATTAAAAACTGCTGAACTCACATAGGTGGTAGATCAACAACCTGAGAGAGAATAGATCTCAAGAACACGATAAAAAACTGATTGCAGTCCAGGCTTTCTGAGGTGATATAGCGTCATCATTCAGAACAATAACGTTTAGTCTCTATACCTGTTCAGTTCTCAGGCTCTCTGCTGGAACTGGCAGTGTTCATTACTTGATTCCTCGGGACAAGCCTAAAACCACTATTCAGTTTCAGATGTATCACCAAATAACAATTACAGGGTATCTGCCATTGGATCAACTTAGACTCAGTAACCCAGAAATGAAAGGGTCCGTGTCTTTTAATATATTCCCTGTCCAACTGCTCAATACGTCTTTATGAAATGGGCATGATATGACATGTATTTCTGGGATTATTAATACATGTGATCCTCCTCAGTTGCATACTGTATAAATATATGGCCTATAAATGATGGTGCATGTCTCTGAATACACACGCAAATACACACGCATATATATTTCAGTTAACATGGAGACAGAACTGCAAACTGGATTGAGAGTTACCATCAGTTTGCAAAACTTTGAATGGATAGAGCCAGTTTGCAAAGTTCCACTCACTCATTGAAGTACATGAAGTACTTTTTGTTTGTTTGTTTTTAAGTTTGATAAATGTGCATGGCATTAATCATAGTAACTGTCTGGGACAGTAGTTTTTGTATGGGGGCTGGTAGATTTTTGTCAGCAATTTGGCAAGGCTGGAACATATTCACAAGTTTTATCATCTGTGACAAATATCTGTGTAATATTTTTCATTTTACAAGTAATCCAAGTATGATTCAAGTCAAAGCTACCAGCATAAGATAAGCATTGTCTGCATGTTATTTAACTATCTCAAAACGCCATGAAGGCAAGAATACAATAAAACAGAAACTGACTGCTGCACTCCAGCATTTTGTTGCGTGCACTGTACTGACCACAGCACTAGAAGGTGGCCTTTCACGTGTTTTTTTGACTGACTTACATCACTGCATTTATGGCATTTCATGATTCTTCTTTGCCTTTCACATTAATGAGTGGTAGGCCACACAGTACCACATGTGCCCTGCTTACTACAAGATGCTACATTCCACCATCCTCAGATGTACCGAGCATTAAATTTTATTGCATCTGTGAAATCTGGGAAAATATGAGAAACAGGAACAAGAATTTTATGTTTTACTCCCTTGTGGCTTCCACCCAAGACATCTTTCTCAGGTAATGTCACATGAGCAAACAAGCCAGACACAGAAGGAATGGAGATAAGCATGAAGCAAACTCTGTCTTTGAACTGTGGGGAAAGTAGGAACTGAACCAATGATCTCCCTTGCTCCTTCTGTGAGGATATATGAGCATAGCAGCTAAATGAAAGTTATATGAAAGCTATATGAAAGCGAGTGTCTTCCCTGCCAGCCTGTCTGAAGCAAGTCCTGATGGAAATCCCATATAATTCCTGGGCATTGTGTCATGAGTTAAAAAGAAAAAGACTATTAGTTGTCCTTAGCTACCATTCCACACGGAGAAGGAAAGCACTCATGAATGGTCCTTAGCAGTATGATCTAAGAGGTCCAAGTGAAGGACCTTTACTTCTGACAACTGAGACAGGGCTGCATGGCTCATTCTCCTTGTTGAAGATGTTGGGAGGGGTAGCAAAAGACAATCCCACCCCTAACTCAGGAGTAGTCCTTGGGAACTCAGCAAGCTAGAGCTCGCTGGTCTGCCTTTCTTTTACATGCGTTGCGCACATGTAGAGAAGAATGGAGCCAACAACTTTGTGGCTGAGGACTGGTGTTTAAAGTGGTCTGAAAAATATGGAGAGGCCTATCATCATCCTGTCCCCTGCCTAGCAGTTAATTCTATCCCTGCCCCCTCTTAACTCTCCAATTAATCCTTTGGCCCTAGTCCCAACATCAACTGTGCCCTGGTATTTCTTAAAACTCTTAAAATTGTAAAGAGAAGCAAGAAAGTATGGAGAGCTACACAAGAACTGTGAGCTCCTGCAACCTTCCAGGGAGAAATGCCTTGGGAGGAATGACATTTTGCAGAGGTTTTCAATCACATCTGTGTCCTGATATATTTTAAGCCTTTCCTGTGGACCAAAACTCAGAAATGAGGCACAGGGTGTACTTTGGACCAGGACAACCACAACAGTGTTTGATTTTATGATAGCTCAGACACCTCATGAGTTATACTTGATAAATAAAAGTTGCATGAATTGCAGTACTGAAAACAGCGTGCCAAGACACACTGCTTCAGGGCTGTCAGTTCAATGCAGTGTTTTACTTATTCATTAGATCAGACGCTGAAGAACTGGGTTTGGTTATAATATCTTTAGGACCAAGACCACCTAGTTGCTTGTACCATGGAACCTTATTCTGATTTGAGCCTCCAGGTGTACTATTAAACAAATGAGTACCACAAGAGTCAGTATCACAGCCATGTTGATATGGAACACATTGAAAGATGTTTATTTCCTACCCTTGACTAATGTCCCATAGTTCTTAATATTTCAAGTTGTCATCTTTGCTCTGGAAACATAAAGACAAACCTTGCATGCACATTATACTTGTGTCTCCTGCCCACCTTCACTGAATGTGTCTGCATTCCCTTCCTGAGAAAGATTTTAATCTCCCTGCAAAAGATAAGATAATGTCATTGCTATGTTGCAAACAGTTGAAATAGTCTCAACAGTTCTTCAGCAAATGCATTAAAAAGAGAGAAACAAGGTGCAGCCAGTCTCCCACCCAGCTGCTCACTCACTCACTCCCTGCTCTCATCCAGCAGGACAAGGGGAGAAAAGAGAAAAAACAGGAAAGCGAAAGCTTGTGAGTCATGATAAAGACAGGGAGATTGCTTATCAACTACTGTTACAGGCAAAACAGACTCAAATTGGGGAAATTAATTTATTGCCAGCTAAAATAAATCATTACTGATTTGGGCAGGGGGAAACAAAAACAAGAAAAAGAAGAAACAAACATTTACACACTTAGAAAAAACACTTTTCCTCCACCTTTCCCCGGTTCAAGTTCACTTCAAGCACCTCTCCTCCCCTTCTTGTTATCACCACAGGTTGAACTTAGTCCCTTCAGTGAGGCACTGGGAAGTCCCTTCTTCCTTCTCACTCTTTTCCTCTGCTGCAGCCTTCACGGAGGCCACCCCTACAGATGCCCCACTGCCAGCATCTTGCAATTTATACCCAATACATAAGGTGTGACCTCCTCTGCAACAAAGTGGAGAGAAGCTGTCCCATCAAAAGCAGGAGTGGTCTTTTGTAGATGTCTCACCCCACCAGCAGAGTGATCAGATCACTGCAGAGAACATAGTTGAGGAGAACCACCAGGGGGTCATGATGGAAGAAGAGGAAACTACTCAAAGGCAGTGGGAACACTTGAGCTGTTGGGAGGGACTGGGCAGAGCAGGCAAATTTCCAGTGGTGTTTGAGAGTAGGCTGCAACTGAAACTGGAAGGAGAGACCTCTCAAACTGCTCAAGACCTCTATTTTCTCATCGTGTTAGCCTGTACCACAGCCTGATGACTGGCAGGAATGCAACTCTCAGGTTTTGAATACCAGGGTTGGCCAAGGGCTGCTGCAGTGGTCTGCAGCAAGGACTGCAGCTGCCTTGTTGCCCCTCTTTGAGCACTGGTCCCAGCTGGGAGTTTCTCACCTGCAGAGCAGGACCGAAGCCTCTGCATAAGGAATGCCCATATTGGTGTGTGTGAAGCAGAACTGCGCTACAAAACGGCGTAAAGGTATGAAATATAGTAACACCTGCAAAAGTGCATAAGGTCCAAGACAACTGTATAACTTCAACTAGAGGAGGTGGTAAGAGGGCAGACCAATGAATGCTGCAGTTTGCTCTGAAGCCACATAGAGAAAATGCTGCCACAGGAAGAGTATGTTCAGACACTGAGAAGTTTGGGAGGACTAGCTAGGGCAGGTCACCAACTTGCCTAAAATAGCAGTATTGAAGTACAGAATTAGAAGAGGGAGGAGCAAAGAAGGAAGGGGGGCAGTAGTCCAAGTTCTATTTTTCTTTTTTTTAAATCCACTTAATTTCAGCATAGGCTTAAAAAAACCCTCCAGGGGATTCTTCCATCTAGCTTTTTTTCAAGCTCTGAAGCAAAATCTGGTTTTCTGTCTTTATCAGATCTCTGTTGTCCCACTTCTTTCTCCCATTCTAATATTTAATTGGCTTCAGTAGAGATGATCTCTTGCTAGTTCTGTGTCAGGCACTTGCCAGTAACTCCATGGGGTCTGAGTTTCCTCCAGTCATCTCATGCTCCTATTTAAAATATTTTAACTGGGAAGCTTAGATGACAGCATTTCAGAGACTACCATTTTTCAACAAAATTTCATCTGGTCAATATTAGGTCCACTAACCATGGTTGGAGTGAAAAATAATCTTGCCTTCATGTTGAGACTGTACAGCTTCAGTTAAATGTGATTTGGAGTGGGATAACTTGCTACTAATAAACATCAGCACTGACAGCAGGAAAACTAGCTTTTGGCAATCCAAATTTCAAAGCACACTTGTTGGCAGTCTGGTACTCACTTTCTGTTTTTTGGAAAGATTTGAGTGTTTCTCAAAAATCACACTACTCTTTGGAGAAATAGTGGATTTTTCAGAGTTTCCAGGCTTTGGGAAGGACATAGACGAGGTACCTGTATATGGAAAGAAAATTAAAATCATGGGAAACTGAAGAAATTTAGTATTACATAGTGCTATTGCTAGCCCCCCTGCTAAATGGAGCTATTAAATGAACAAGTAGGTCATAATATCCTTGGGAAAGACCTAAGAGGATATTCACAGCTGAAACAAGGATGAAGCAATGCCTCTTACATCACCCGAAAGCATACTGACAAACTGGTGAAAAAAAAGTTTCATCTCTCTGGTTGTATGTAAGTTGATGAAGCACAAGAAGCCAGATGGGTGAAATATATGTGTCAACCAAATATGATTGCAATGTCACTCTGTGAAATGAAGAAATGTCCATATTCCTCTCTGCAGTAAAAGGAATGCTAATACTCTGCAACTTTCACTTTCCCTTTCTTAGAAAACTTATCATTCATGAGTATGAGCAACTCCCCTGTAGGCAGCATAAGAGAGGCAGAGGTTTATGTATGTAACTTCAAAGGAGAGCAAAGTCCTTATACTGAGAGAATTTCACCTGAACTATAAGCTTGTCCTAAGCTACAGAGCTTGGGTAACAACCTGTAAGGAATGATGTTGAGGTTTTCTCCAGATCTTCTTGCATTTTCAGGAGTATTCTCTCCTGCTCCAAGGCTTCTATGTATTTGGAATAGGACCAGGAAGCCTGCAAGAACCATTAAAAACCATCAGCCTCCAAATCAAATCACTGTAATTCCTGGTCCATTTCAACAGTGAGACAAAAAACTTGTTTATGTTATATCTCTGTTACTGAATAACAACAATTATTAAGAAGATAAATTTTGTCATTACAAGACTGGAATCATGGGAAAAATAGTATTGCTGCAAATAAGCAAATCTCAAAATGCCATGAAATGCAACTCAAGCAAGGTTGATAGATAAGATGTTTACATACATTTCTTTTCCATCCCTGGTCTGAGTCCTATTCTCTCTCCTTTTGTCTTCAAAACCTAAGTACAGCAGACCTTTCCTCTCCCAATATAAAAGTCTTTTGTGCTATTGAGGACTTGATTTTATCTCCCTGGCCCATCCTTCCAGTGTGTCCTTTCTCAAGTCATCAAAGGTCTCATTAGCCTCACAGTTCTTTCTGCCTGCTCTCTCTGGCGGAATGCTGCTACTGCTAGGGGCAGATCAACTAGAAATGTCATCCTTTTCTTTTCAAAGGAACAAATGTGGCTCTTTACATTGCAACAGCCACAGTTCAGGTGCCATGTAAATTTTAGGTCACTCTCCCAAAGCGGTGTGGGAACTGTACTTTTATTTGGCTTTTTTTTTCCCCCTACAGCATAAGAAGTTTGGGGCTAATCCATCATGTCATAACTCAGTAAGAACTTCTAGCATCTTCTTATAGCAGAAAGAGGCTTGGAGATAAAACTGCTCTATAAAAGATTATTGCTCTTTCTGCAATTACCTGCCTCTTTGTGAGGGCTTAGGCATATGATATTGATGTACTGTCTCACTCAACTCACTTTTTTTTTTTTTTTTTTAATAGGTATGAGCAAAAGTAAAAAGGTCCATTTAAGGGATAAGAGCATGAGCTTAACACTCAGAGTTTGCACGTGGTTTCAGGTTTTAGGGCTATTTCAGACTGCCTGTTTCTATATTCTGCTGATCGCTAACATAATGCCACAGGAAGAGCTCTATGCAGTACAAGCAGTGGCCGAAGTGCAATTTACTCCTGCATCACATGACATAGCTGTGATTATGTGGTTGCACAGATTCCCCATTATGTTATGGCAGTGTCAACTCAGCTATGAATTAGCCCTTGATGCGCCCAAGGTGGCATGTCTGTTATTCCTGTTTCTCAATAAAATGACTGTTACCTTTTCACTACAGATTTGATGCATCGTGAGAGTTGTTGTGGAAGAAATACTGAAGAACTATTTTCTCTTAGATTTTTCTATCCAAATACCTAGATTTCTTAAATGACTTCAGCTTTTGACATACAAGCAGAACAGGACTCAAGCCTCAACCAAGTTCTTTCCCAAGTTAATTTCACAAGTCATGAAAAGCTTCTTATTCAAGACTTTCTTTTCTTCAATTTATCTTTAAATATTCTTTTTAAATCTACACACATAAATGATTTAATATGGTGTTAAATATTAATACTACTCAGAACCTAAATCTTGAGAAAATTAAATAAACCTGTAATGTAGGTAAACATAATAGCAAAGTTAATTGTAGAAGAATGAACAGTTATTGAAGAACTGTATGACAGTAGTATTCAAAACCAATCTCCACCTTCCCATTCTCCTAAGATAATTTTATCTCTCTTGAATGATGATATCTGTAAGCAAAATGTTTATTATTCACCTGCCACCCATATCCATCTGAAAATGATGCTGGTCCTCTCTCCACACCAAACTCATCCACCAAAGGACTGCTTGACAGACCAGCGAGGTTTGTCCCCACTTCTTTACCCTGCCAATAATAAGAATTCAAAATTAGATGTAAACAGTAGTTACTGAGCTAAATTAGCATTGGAAAAGAGATAGTGTCATATGCAGTAATGTTTTGTAGTGCCCGATTTCATAATTCATCACGTTGGGCATAATAAAAAATAGCAGAAGATACTATTTTTTTAAAGCATTTCTTTGTCCTAATCAGAGTTTCCTGACCTCTATGCTCCTGCACACTGTCCTTTCAGATTCAATACCTGCTCCAAAATACAGCTAAGTGAGAGGGCAGATCTGCAACAGATATATTTTTAGGACAGAGGCCATTGTCATCCTCTAATTTGGCCTCAAGAATAAATGTAGAACATGGGATTTGTCATGATTAATTCCAACTTGGTCCAGTACCTGTGAATAAACTACAGTATACATGTTAGGAAAACAGGCAATCAGATTTAAAACATTTACAGTGAAGGACAAGGCGTTCTAACCCTTGGCAAACTGCTCGGGTGATTTGTCATTTTCGTGTTGTTTTACTGTTTTCCTAAGGCTGCACCTTTGCACGTTCTGTCTGATGATCCCAAAACTCTTTATGAACATTAATCAATGTTCATATTAAACTCACATAACTAACCCCACAACATCCCCATGAGACCAGTAATATAATCCTCCCATGTTCCTCCCTCCCACAATGAGAAAGTAAAGAAAAAAGAGAGGTCAAATGGTTCCCAAAGTCACTCAGAAAGTCCCTGAAAGATCTGGAAAAGGATTAGAATATCCTACTTCCTTGTTCCCAAAGTGTCTTTTACTACTTCATCATCCTCATAGCGCTGTGAACCCATCATCTATAACGGTGACTTTTGGGTATGGAACGGCCCAAAGTCACAGACATCACACGGGCAGTGTGATGTTTATCTTCTCTCCAGAACCAGGCTTACTAACTTCTGTGGCACACTCAACTGATGGAACAGGGATGCCAAAGCAAGTACAGAAGTAGCATGTATACTAATATACTGCAGTTTATGTTTGCTAGCTTTCACAGTGACAATGGTGAATTAAGGGAGGTCTTTAATAATGTCTTCTCATAATAAATCAGGCAACATTATGGCAATGTCACACCCCGTGACATTAAATCACTTACTAACAAATAAACTTACTGCTGTGTAGCTTAAAGAGAGATGAGGGAAACATGAAAAAGGAATATTAATGCTTATGGTTTTACCTTTCTCTGCTAAGGGCATGGAAGGAGTATGTACAGATTTACAGTGTAAGTTAAAACTATTTTGTACACTTGAAAGCAAAAAATCCAAAATCTATTTTGGAGGTAAAATGCAATTGTATATACAACAAATTACAAATACTGGCATCAATACAGTCTGCAAAAAGTGACTAATGATATATTTTTAAAGTAAGTGGCATGTGCATCTAGCAGTTAACAAAGGAACAGATCCCCAGACAGGTCAAAGATGAGCCCATATAGCTGTGCCATACCAATGACAAATACCCCAAGACAGAATCTTTTAAGCTCAGTACTGAAGCATTGTATTATACTGAATGTTCTAGCTTATTACACCCCGTACCTACCCATCTCTACCTCCCAGACACAAAACCAATATGGCAACAGACTGGAGGGGGCAGGCTGGAAAATACAAAGAAAAAAATATAACTTCTAACCCCAGCCAGAGATTTCCTCTCCTTCAACAGGAGCCCCGTGAAGCAGAGGAGCATCAACATTATTTTAAATGCCAAGAAACCATCGCCTTCTACAAGCTGCCAAGTGAGCCTGCTGTCGCTTATGTTGGATGAACCTTATCAGTATCCTTCCGGGATGCCAAATCATTTGAATAGTTATGTTGTTACTGAGGGGGCAGAAATGGCAGGCAAGAGAACAGGGAATGGCAAATTCTTTAAACAATAATAAAAAGGGAAAACATTATAAAAAAAATATCTGTTCCACTTATTCTTTCAATAAATTTTAAAAGGTAACTGTTTTACTGATAATTTTTCGTGAGAATAGTCTGCAAACTGTTTACTGAACTGCATTCTCTGTCACTTTCTAAAATTTCCTACCCTATTTCCCCGCTTAGAAGGGTAATTCACCTTTCCCATTTGTTCTCCATAAAAGCTAGGTTTTTGCCTTCCTGGCCAAGAATTGGTCTTTACTTCCTTGATCTTAATCAGAAATCTTATAGACAGGCAACAAACAGATGGAAAAAATAAGTCTGTGAAAACACAAAAGTGCATTACTTTGAAATATTGCATTCTTGTACTGTAAGTATTGCCAATGGCCTTGCCAGACATAACTGTATGGACGCAACATGCTTTGGAGAAAGGAACATGAGTTCTTGGATTTTAGACTTCACTTGACATTGGTGTGTGGCCTTGAGTAACGCTTCACTGGTCCTCAGTTTTCATGTGTCTAAAAGAGGATAACAATGTGTATGTGTTCTTATGGGCATACATGTCTTTATCTGTCCAGGTACTCATGTGGTTCTCATCATGAGTAACATCTCAACACATGTGTACATGGTATTTTAAAAATGTAAAGGTCTTTTAATGCTACTTATGATAGTTTGCAAGTCCAATAATTTCTCTGACCTTAAAGGAATGTTCTCTCCTCAAAGCTGGCCAAACAATTACATTTCATAAAAAATAAACTTTTACAAAGCCTATAATCAATAGGAAAAAAAATCCATTATATTTTAATAATAAAATTCCAAGAAAAATAATTTTTCAAGGAAACATTCCACTGTGGAGGTCACAGTTCTGCTAATGCACTGAAACTGTCTGGAAACTCATTGTGAACAGTCTAACAATTTCACTGTTAAAGCTGAGAAATAGTCAAGCAAAGACAAAGACTATACAAAGCAATTAGCACATAAATATTTTCTAAAATAATGTGCAGACTTTTCAAATTCTTCCTCTGAAAAATAGATATGAAATCGGGTTTGGTTTGGGTTTGCTTTCAATAGTGACCCAGAACTGTAAATTCTAAAATAGGACAGTACATACTGAAAGCACGAACAGGTCTGCAGTTACCCATTGTACACATGGACTGTACACAGATTTATTTTTTTTTTTTTTAATTCAGCCCTCTTTTTTGCTCTTCTCTTGGCACAAAATATGACTAAAATACATTTTCCCCTCTGCTTAATGAAAGTAGTATTCCATTGACTCATCTGCTTCAAGTTAAACAGATGTATATGCATTGGCAGGACTGGGAGCTAATCGCCCTAGGACCGGGTCACATGTAAAGCTTGAATTCTAACAAAAATATTCCAGTAGCTTTGGATCTGGCTGAGAAAGGGATATTTGAATTCATGTTTGTTTGCTCATGAAGGAGTTTATGCAGTTCATCAGCTGCCACCTGAAACTTTGTGAGCCTTACCTCTGCTGTTTTGCCTTTCTTCTTTCGTGTCTTTTTTCCCTTTTTTCTCTCCAAGGCAAGTAGAATTTTGTCACTATCCAAATTGCTTCGAAACTTACAAAATTTCGGCCAGAATTTAAACAGAAGAGCAAATATAGTCATCTGCACACAAAGAAAAGAAAATCAATCTTAACCATATTAAGAAAACAGGGTTTACTGTAAAATAAAATGTAATTTACCATGAGAATGAAATAACTATTTCTTTTTGAATACACAGCCTTGTTCCTCCCACGTACTGTGTCCTGACATTTCAGCCCAACTTTGCTCGGCACATGCTTTTCATCAGTGTCTTTATTACTGGTGAGAAATCTTCCTAAAACACAGTTAAAAGGCACTTTCTTTTTTTATATTTCCCTAAACAATTGTTTGCATTAATGAAAACATCCATCATTTTTTACAAGTATTCCTGATAAAATATACACCAGTAGAATTGCTTTTGCACCACTGTTCTGCTCAAGTATTTCAAATATTCAGTTCATTAGGGAGAGGGGGTTTTTCCCCTCCTTAAGAGAAAGGAAATACTTTTTTGCCTCTGGAAAGGCTCTTAAACCACATTACAGATCTATGAGCAAATCTTGGATAATTTTTAAATGATATAATCTCTCACAGGGTCTTTTTTGAACTAGAATAAGAAAAACAATTTTAGAAAAGCAAACAGAGGGGCTCAGTGAATTCTGTTGCTGCACGTACTAAGGCTCACATTTTTCAATTTATTTAGATGTTTAATTCTCATTGAGAACTTGGCTTCAAAGGAGCCGAGCATGCTCAGCACCTCACTGCTTCTGGCTCAACAGACTTGAAAGTGACATGTGAGTCGCTGTCACAGCTTTTTAGCCAAGTTCTTCCCTTGGTTTTGTGCCACATTTCTGGAGTTCACTGGGGTTTATACAGGCTGAACTGAGACTTATTTTTCTTAGGACCTATATGAAGCCTTTTCTCTGACAAACCATTCATCTCTTGTGATCCAAACACTTTATGGACTCACAGTTGATGTTTAAAGGTGTTGGTGGCAATTTTATAGGAAAAGAAAGAGGAATTAACTTTCTTGGGTCTAGAAGATATGTCAGAGAAGACAGTAAATGAGGAATAAGAAAACAGTAAGCCTGTAGTAAAGGTTCACAAATTGCTGTTCAGGCTGATTAGCACAAAGATCAGAAAGAAAATTTTCTGCAGCTATTTAATACAGACTTTCTGTAATAAATGGAAAGGCATTCAGTAAATTAATCTTTGTGCTTTATGTTTTTTCATAAACTACAAAAACTACAAACTTTCAAACTACAAATTACTTCTCTAACACTAATCAAGTGGTAAAGAACAAGCAATTAAAAACATAGACAGAATTCATTTCTACTGCGGGAATTCCTAACACACACCTGGATAACACCTTTCCAGGATCAACTAGCTGGCAGAGTTTGCCCAGATTATTGAGCAGTAAATATCTGAAGCCTCTCTGTCATCTCCACCATAGTCTTCATTGAACTGCATGACCATAGTGTTCTCTTGCATGCCTAGGCTTATGAATGCAGTCCATATTGTCACAAAAGCAACAGAGACAGTCCTTAAAATCAAGCGCAGAGATTCTAGCCAGCGCTATTACAGATATTCTTCCAGCTTCTTACCTGTGCCTCTCTAAAAATGTAAGGTCCTAGTTCTTTCCTGTGCTCCAAAATCGTCTTTGCTTGTTCAGTTGGGATGTCAATCTGCAAAGCTGGGGGTACGGCAGAATTAATAAAGCGTTTGATAATAGCTGTAATCTTTTTCTGGACTGTGGCATCATCACAATGAGAATGGCACAAGTCCTGAAAGACAAAAAATAGCATTTTCAGTCAATGGAGAGAGAGATGCAAGATCCTTTACAGGGGCCCAGTGATTGAAGAGTAATAGCCATATAAAAATAATTATACAATAGGTTCCTTCAGTATGTAGGACAAAATTCTCATAGCAAATGTACATAGTCAAAGACATAGTGAAGACATGAGTGGGACTTCTGGTTTGCAAATGCAGATATATAGCAATTGCTTTTAGGTGATAATCACTGCCTGCATGTTCTGATGGAACAGGATAGTTTTTATCCTTCATTCTGTCTAAGTACATTACTGGCAAATAGGAGACATTTCTGAAAAGAGAACTTCACCTACAGGTGTGAAATGCACTGATTCTCACAATGAGCCTGCTATGACTAGCATAACCGTGATAACTAAAAGACAAATAAATGCTCTAAAGACTCCAAGAAAAGAGGGGAGTTATTTAGAGGGTACAATGTATGTCCAGGAATATTGGCACCAGAGGGGAAAATTTCAGCTACCGGTACAATCTTCCATTCATTGAAATCTTCTATTTTCCCCATTCATTAAGATTTTCTAGTTTCCCAAAACCTCAGTGTTTGACATAACTCTGTGCAGAACAGAATACAAACCAAACCTGAACTTACAAGTCTGAGATACCAAAGAAACACTGAGGGGGTTCTACTTTTTAAAATGTTATTGTTATTGTAAAATCTGTTATTACTGTGTTTTCATACTTTGATGATGCTACCATTGGACTTTGACAAGAAGGAAGATCAATTCAAACTTCCTTCAAATGCTTTGAAACACAAACTTTCCATCTATCCATAAACATCAAGAAATTTTTATAACACTAGGAGATTATCACATATATCTACTAAAGACACAATGGGCACTCTAGAGAATTTTCAGGAAGAGAGCTCTCTAAATGAAGAATGTGCATTTAGTTTTGGTATAGGAGGCTGCATACTTACTTTGCAAAGAAATTAAAAACAGGGCTTTTAACCAGAAATGTGGTATATGAAAGAGCTGGTTTGTTTTATTATGAATACTTTTTAGTTTTGTAAAGGAAAAAAAGAATGATAACAGCTACAGTGAAGAAAGTAAGGCAATACAAAACCATATTCAATATACCCTAAGAATATATCATGGCTTCCTTTGCACAGAAGGAAAGGCAGAGGGCTGTAGTAAGAGGGAAGACAAACAAGCCATATGATATGAAGAGGGATGAGACATGAACATAGAGGAACAGATGGAAGTGATCCTCAGAGTTATATTTCTTCATATTTGTTTTTAAAAAAAGAATTGTTTTTTGATTGTCCCAAGATGTGCCGCCAGCCCATGGGTTACAAGGAGCAATGCAGTCATTGACTTCTAAGAGGAGTTCTTTCTAATCTGATGGCATGATTGGGCTCAGACAATACAAGTTTGTGCTGTGCAAAGTGCTGCCCACGTCTTTGGCAATATTCCTCCAGTTCAGACTGACCCACAACACTCCTACTACTCCAGCCCTTTGCTTCTATAAAGAGCATCAACTGCCAACCATGACAAATTGCATGCATGTAGAAATATGGTCAGACTGTACTTTTTCTTGATAAGAAGACAAACAAAATTAACATAAATGAAGGAGAGGGGGTGGGACATAAAACAATGAAGGCTTTCTTCAGAGAGCAGATCCACAAAGAAAACAATCTAAAATACACTCCACATTAATTTACAGAAAGTTTCCACATCCTGCACAATGTAGCAATGAAGAGTCACAAATCTGAAAAAACAGCAAATATTTCAAGAAGGATTTATGATATGGAACTTCAGATGCCTTTATGTCAAGTTTCTATCCTAAGTCAGTCTGTAACCAAGAGAGAGACAGCAGCACCCCCAGAGAGCGTTTCAGCTGATGAGTCCTCGCTTAGGGGTTGCCCCCTGGAAACAGACTTGCTTCAGCTTCTAAAGCAGACCCCAAATTCAAATGCATAAAATTAAACAGTGAAAATACACCCACATGCCTGCAGCAGGATCTCCAAGTGCTACTGCAGCATCAACTGTGTTTGTCTCCTAATTTCTGAGCATGTTAGCTAACCTCATGCTCCCTGCCTGCCATGCGTGCACAGGCTATGGTCAGAAGCGCAGGAGAGGCTCGGCACACCGATAGCACTTTTGGATCAGCAATATCCCAGAGGCAAAGGGAGTGAGGAACAAGTCAAAGATCTGTGGTGCCACTGCATTTGGTCCAGGTGCTACTAGGAGGCTGCAGTGTGATTTAAAGGCTCACTCCAGAGTTTCCCATTGTGTTTCACCCCACGCAGCTGCAGTTTCACAAAGGGGAGAGAGGCAATTCCTGCTGGCCTTCCCCATCACGTTTCACCTTGACCACATCCTCAGATGCAGCCAAATGTACAGAGTGCAAGGGAGCCATGGTATGTGTTGTACATAAAAGCTTTTCGGGTAGATGCTAGCTTTACATCTATACATTTGATTGAACTTAAAAGTTTTCTCTGGTTTTTGAGTGATTACCAAATTCAGCAATAATCCCATTATTTAACAGTATGTAACTATAAAGACAGAATGAACATTTTAACGCTTGCATATTTTCTACTGCTCAGCAGATGTATACCAAAATCTGGGCATTAGCTGGTTAGTAGTGTCCCTTTAGAGACTCAGAAGAATGTTACAGTTTGAAGAAGCATGAAGAAATAAAGAAATAATACATTCACATCAAAATAGCTATCCTTAAGTAGTAAGGATTTGCATCAAACTAAAACCAGTTTAAACAGTGAAAGAGGTTTTACTATGAATAAAAAAATACCCAAAGATATTATTGTTAAAATTCTCCTAATATAAGTAATGAATGCCTTTGCTTACAAATTGAATTAAAATCCCCTTGCTCCATTTTACCACCATACCTTATATTTCTGAACCTCTTGCCAAAAGAGCACTCCATTCTCCAGCAGGTCTCCTTTCAGTGACACAAAGCGTTGAAACTGATTTGCTGTCACTGGATTCAACAGTGCTTTGCGGAAAGCAATTATTTCACTAGATGAAGAAACCCACTTATTGTCCACATGCTGTCAAAAGAAGAAATAAATGCACCAAATAAACTTTGTTTCAAAAAGCAATAACAAAGGCATTAGTTAGCATAAACTGTCTGATTTTTATCTTTGCACTGACCCTAACTTTCAGTAGTTTATGAGTTTATGACATGGATACAATAGAATGTGGCAAGGTTTCATTTCTTTCTTTCCTTCTTTTTTCTTTTTTCTTTTTTTTTCCAGTTTGGTTTGGGCAACATTTTTTGGAAGACGTGATGGGAGAGGAAATGACTGACAATGATTTAGACCATATGACAACATACTATAAAGTATGGAAACAGCTATTGTTATTGATTATGGCAACAGGCTACTTTTCTAGAGAACAGTTTGAGTTTTGTGCAAACAAACAACAAAGGAAAAGGAACAGACAGACCACATAGCTTAAAGTTGTAAAATGCTTCTGACAGGGATCTCACCAAGAGAATGAGCTTTGAAATGTGTTGCTATGATCACCAACAGAAGCTGGAGAGTTTGCTCTCTGTGGAATAAAGCTACCAGTAATAAAATAGAATTTAAAGTCATCAAGACATTTTGGAAATCCTCATGCTGCAAAACACAGAGCGGTAGGCAGCCAGGAAAGGGTGGAGCAAGAAAGATGGCTTATACAGGGACAGTTTGTTTGAAATTAAGTTCAGGCTGGCCTGTCTTCATGAACAAACAGTTCTTGTGCTGTTACTGAGGAGCAAGCCAAACAACCCCCCTTTGTTATCAGATGGATGAATGAAAACTGTCTTCTAACAGTGGTGTAAAACTCTTGAAGTCCTGGAGGGATTGAGTGCTGTTCAATGGTCAGCATGGGACAGAAACGTTTTTAGTTGTTGCAGACCATCCTGGAAATCTAACCTGATTCTAAGCTGAAGGTCTTTCTGCAGCTTCTCTTAAAAACAGGCATTATACTTAGTTATGCTTACGGTTAGACCTCCACAGAGCCTGCCAGGAATGAGAGCATCCCCTTATGAGAGGGTGGGTGGTGGTGGTCCAGAGGGCCCTTTGGTTAAAATAAAGGTGGCTCAGCTTAGACAGTAAGGTGGCATATTCTCAGCCCTCCTCCAGTTCTCTAAACATGTATTATCCTCTGTGACCAGGATTTGAGCAACTTCTAGGAAAGATTATTTCTGTGACATATTCATGAAGGGAAGAACAAAACGTTGCTCCCACCCCTATACTAAGATATGAACACTGCTCATTTTATGGGTCAATCTTGAATCAGAACATAGAAAATAACCCTCTTCCTGACAAACAAAGGGAAAACTCAGTTAACAGAACCCACATGCACTTTGGATCCCTTTCGAGCTAATGGTTTGCATGGATAATTGGTGACCGGGTCTCCAGTTTGATTTCAACAGACAATAAAAGTTCAACTGAATAAATGTACACAACTTGTATGTTGGCAATCACAGAGAGTTCACTGCTCTTCAAGAGGAAAAAACTGGCAAACATCTGATGAAATGTATTATTACAAAGGTTTAAGATGTTTAAAATTGATATTATCTCAGTGCTGTAAGATTAAAATACAATTCTAAATGAAACAGATACTGTGAGATATGATTAAACCTGCCCACTCCACTGCATACTTCACATTCCCTTTTGTGTCTGCACGTAATCCACTCGCAATAATAAATAAACTACCAGATGCTGGAATGAACAGCTTGTCCCAATAAGTCCACTGCATGCAAAATACAGATAAATGTGAATTAAAGGCACAATACCAGTTTGAGGAGTGTTAAGAGTGCTCCAAAGCCCAGGACAAGAAACATGTTTTTGTCAAGTATGACCTCTCTAGACAGTAAGGGAGAGAAATTTACTGTGAACATGCAGCAGGGAGCTAAATTCACCAGTAATGTGAGTAATCAGTCCACTGTAGCAAATACAATTATACCTGGTTTTGACAGCATTATATTTGGACCTCACACTGTCAGCAGGGAAACTGTGAAGGATGTGCAAGGTCCAAACAGAAAAGACAGTGAAACCACAGACAGAAGTGACACAGTAAACTTCACTTGCCTTCCACATCCTAGTTTTCTTCTCCTGTTTTTGGCATGGAAGATCTTCAGTAATGTCCCTTATCTATGGTTTGAACAAAAGATGATAATTGTATTTTTAAAATCTTCTTGTTTCATGTTCAGTACTCTAATGATTGAGACAACAGTGGTAAATTAGTTCATATGTCTTTGTATGGATCTTTATATGTGAAATGTATTGTGGACTTACACTGAATACCATCCCTTGTTCAGCTACAAATGAGCACATGCTCATTAAGACTGGGGAAGACAAGAGGCAATAGTAGTCAAACTGTGCTCTTCCACTCGTTTACCTTACCCCTATGTTAGGAACAAATGTTGGGCTTGCTGGTTTTTTTTTGGTAAGAAATGGTTTTAGTTCCTTTAGACAGCTGTATCAGAAATACAGACTTGATCCTGCAGCTTCTATGTAGCAAAAATACACCTCAAATCAAGGGCAGATTTTCTGAATAAGGACTACATAGCATGCCCACAGTGTTTGGTCACTGTGAAATATGAAGCCAAGCAGAGAATGTCATCTGGTTTCATTTCTTCTAAAATACTTTCTTCAAAAGACCTTTTCATCCTCTGAATTTGCAATAAGAAAGAGAAGAGAGCAGTCAGATGTAAATGGAGTTAGGAAAAGACTAAAAGCTCATTAGAAGTATGTATTTCCTGTAAATTGTTTATTAGAGTTGAATACAGCATTTTCCAAACTGCATGGGCTACTCTTCCTGACAGCAGGTGCAAGAAGAGGCATGAGACCCTAGCTTCCAGTCCTGGGTAAGTCCAAGCCGGAGCAGGAACGAGGGGAAGAGTTCATTGCAGTGTTAAACCCTATGATCTGGTCCAAAGGGGCAGGGTTGGAGATTGTAATGGAAATACCTTTCAGTTGTTGCAACCCAGGATTTGAGTTGCATGTTATAGGAATTACTACAGCAGGAATCACTGGAAGCAGTAGAGGACAAGTCTTGCAATAAGTAGCGCACATGCAGCCGTGAGCAGACCTGAGCTGGCTTTGGTGCCCAGTAAGCACACAACGCACCACCTCTCCTGTCCTCAGTGACCACCACTACAGATGGAGTCCAAAGTCATGGACTAAATGAACTCAGTGGACATTTAAGGACAGTTTGCAGATATTTCACAAGGGTGGTCTATAGACTAAGGGAATGATATCTGTATTTTATCAAAGGATTGGAAAGCAGGGGGGTGGCTAATGAGGATGCACTGTGGGACCTGACCATGACATAAATGGTATGGAATAAGGGGTGGAGAATGTGCTGGCTTTAGCTGGGATAGAGTTAATTTTCTTTCTGGTAGCTAGTATGGGACTTGTTTAGGATTTGTGCTGGAAACAGTGTTTATAATACAGGCAGTGCTCACACAGAATCAAGGCCTTTTCTGCTTCTCACCCCACCCCACCAGTGAGTGGGCTGGGGGTGCACAAGAGGTTGGGAGGGGACACAGCTGTGACAGCTGACCAAAGGGATATTCCATGACATATGTTGTCATGCTCAGCAGATAAAGCTGGGGGAAGAGGGACAGGGGGGGACATTCAGAGTGATGGTGTTTGTATTCCCAAAGTAACGGTTACACATGATGGAGCCCTGCTTTCCTGGAGATGGCTGAGCACCTGCCTGACGATGGGAAGTGGTGAATGAATTCCTTGTTCTGCTTTGCTTGCATGCACAGATTTTGCTTTACTTATTAAACTGTCTTTATCTCAACCCACAAGTTTTCTCACTTTTACTCTTCCAATCTCTCCCCCATTCCACCAGGGGGAAATGAGCAAGCAGCTGTGTGGGGCTTAGTTGCTGGCTGGGGTTAAACTACAACAGTGGCTTAGTCTTATTGCATGGTCTTGTGCCAGGGCTTGTAAAGGAGGCAAAGTTCAGCTAGAAAGGATGAGAAAATTTTGCTTTAACTAACATAATCATTACTAAAATTACAGCTTGTCTTATCAGAACCTATACTTTTCAGATTGCTTAGTGTTCTGAATCAATTAAAAGGATCCAATTCATAAGCACTTCTGACAACCTTCTTGATGTTAAAAAGATGATAGAAAACAAGTTTTATGAATCAATGCAGTGTGCATATGTGTTTGCTTGGTGGAACTGTCAAGTTTCCTTCTGCTGTGACATTCACATTTCAGAGCTGTTGTGGAAGTGCAAAAAACAAGTCTTTTGCACGTCACCAGCAGGATGATCTCCCTACACAGATCCCAGCCACAGAGGCACTCTCATAAAAGGCAGATGTTAACTCTGCCCATTCCCCAGTCTTTCTAATGAGCCAGCAGGAGTCAAAGGCTCCTCATTCCAAGTTTTCTGGCAACTTTCTGAAGTGGCCAATTGGAACAAGGCTTCTAGCCATTAACCTCCCCACTCAGCAGAATTTCACAGGTCCTGGAGTCAATTCTACAGTCACTGCAGCTCCTGGTGGGAGAAGACGGACAACATAAGAAAGAGAGAATACAGCTTGGGAAGCCCACTCATTGGGTTGTGTTCTTGTCCCCTTGGGCAAAACCTTCACACAAAGCAACATTTCTTCTGTGTGCAAGTGTATGGCTAGGGCAAAATGGCATATGGAGCACTACAGCACTATAGCAAAGACTAGTTTTCCCCTGGCAGTCTGGCTGGCAGCGGAGTTAACACCATGTCCTTCAGATTCGGGATCTAACAATAATACTGTCAGCTAGACTAAGCCTTCAGAGGAACTGCCTTCACAGTTATCAAGCTAAATGTTTCAACTTGTACATGCTACAGTGATTCTTCTAGTGTAAACTAAATGTGAGTTGTGGGCTGCTTTTCCTCTGAAACATTTTATCCCAGTGGTAAATTATGAGCCAAACAAAAAACAATGCCTGGATGTGTTGCTGCTGTTCAAAAATTACCTTTGCTTGTCCCTTCGCCCCATGGTGTTCATCTGCCAGGAACAATGGCAGCCATTGTTTTTCTAATCTCTTCTGGACGCATTGCTGAATTTCTAGCAGAACCACTGCTGAAAGTCGATCATGAAGCATTTGTCCCCATCCTCCACCTGAATGTATTAGCTAAGCAATCCAAATACAATAACACATGACATAAACTTTTGTGTATACCAAAAGCCCTTTATCTCTCTACATCCTTGATTTAGCAAAGCATGAGCTTAACTGTAAGCAAAGCATTTAATGCATGCTTACCCAAGGCTCACATGTACTTTTCATAAAAGGGAACCGATTACATTTGTCCCTACCTATAATAGAATACAGACTTCGGCAAATAATACCCCAGCTTGACCAAGTAAATTTCCTAAGTATCAAGATATATCAGAGTACTACAGCTCAGACTTGCTGTCTGTGGCTTTACTGACATACTGAAATAGAAAGCTGGAACAAGTCACTCTGCCTGAAAGTCATTTTTACACTTTTTCTGATCTGTGTTGTGCATGCTCTCTGGCTTCAGCCTCAGATCAGTGTTTAAGAGAGATGTTCTGAAAGGACAGGGGAGGAAGAGCCTGAACAGGGAGGAAGGCACTCCCACATAACAGAATCAGGTTTCTGGCAAAAAATATAGGTAAGATTTGAGGAGTATAGCCTGGGGAAAAGCAGGAGCAAAGCTGCTTATGGACTTTTATCTCCGTCACATTCAGTGTGATTATTCTTTATGAATGGTTTTGTAACTGGTACCTCTTCTTGTTGTTCTCTGGTAGCTGGACTGTTGGGTCCAAAGAAGTAATTTTTGTTTAAGTACTTCTTTTTAATGTCCTTAGATTTTTCCTCCCTTTTTTCTTTATCCTTGTGGACCATCTTTCTGAACTGTTCAATATCTAGCCAGCATAAAAGATCCATGCTACAAACAAATTTAAACAGAATGTTATTTCAATATTGTGTTAATTTCATTAACATCCCAGGGAGTTATTAGTTTAACCACAAGCAACCAAAGTGTTCAAGCCCTAAATACCAGGTCAGATTGGACTGAAAGTTTATGTCATTTTTTCTTTGCTAATACCATGTGGTGAGACTATGGCACTTGCTGAACAGGCAGATCAAACACACATCTTAGGGATCTCATTTAGGGTCCCTTCTGGCATACCCTGAAAGGAGTAACCTCCTCAAATGTGCCGCTGCTAAATCCAGCAGGGACTGTGAAACAGAGCCATAGTGCAGAGCTCACAGAGTGAATGAAAAATGAAACAGATGAGAATTTGAAGCAGTTTGAGGCTGTGAGCCACCAGGAGACAAGTTCTCAGTGTTCTGCCTCCTCCTCGTACCGCCTGAGAAAGAAGCAGGGATTACAGCTGGGAACATCAGCCCCAGAAATCACCCTCTTCCTTACCCCGTGTGAAGTGCTAGAGCTTAAGTCAGTCCACAGTCAAGCAGATAAAATAATTCATGGTAAATTGTGTTTCTAGGGCTTTTTGTGGGCTGCCTTCTCATAAGTTACTGATACTACTTATTTCATTATTCCTAGTAAGTGACAAATAATCTCCATATGCAATTCTTGATCTATATATTGTTCATAATTATTTGAGTGTACACTGTCAATTTAAGTTTATTTTAATAGAACATATATTGGGTTTGTGCTTTAAAACAGAGGACAGAATAAGTGACATGCCTACAATTTCAGTTTAATTTATATGACTCTTTTCTGATAGTATCTTATTAGCCGAGGTTTTGTGAGCATTTTAATGAGGACATTCACTGTATTGTCAGCAGGAAATATGAAACGTTATATTCGGACAAATCTGTTTCACTTTTCCCTTTGGTTAATAACTGGCTTTTTATAAGCATTAATCTATGAGCAAAATTTCCAAAACCATCTGACTGACTTAAGAACAGATGTCCTTCTTTTAAAAGTCTTCTGAGACCCTTACAGACCTAAGCTTGATTGAGACTGAAATTCTTTCATTTGCTAGTTTGTCACAATGAGAGTAAATTCACCTAAATGCAAGTGATCCAAGTTACTGTGGTTTATGGATTTACTCCTTGGCATCTACCTATGACAACTGATCAAATATGTCCATCTTATTTAAAAAGCAGAATACATAATCTTAAAGTGTGTTAGTTTAAACTGTTTGCAGTGGTGGCTTATCCTAGCATACTCTACTTTTTCCTTTCAGTGGATCAGGAGCATGGGCATAGTCAGTTACTCTGGCAAGAATAACAAGTGGTAACCCACTAAGCCAAATTAACAAAAATTGTTCTGTAATTGTGTGAATATATTCTATATATTTAACACAATATTAATTAATGGGACTTTGTTTAGTTTCTAACTGGAATTTGTGGCCAGGTACTCCACAGCCTGTCCTTCCTGAAAATTGGATCACTTACAGTTGGGCAATAACAACCATAAATTTTGATGAAGAGACAAATGACACTTTTGTTGGGCTTTGCTGAAATTTTCCAGACTGCATTATTTCTAAGATCCCTTCAGTTTATAGTACGGCATCTTTACTGTAGCATGCCAGCTGGACTTCAGAGTTACTAGGTGTGGACCCAACTCTAAAACACTGTTTTGTGAGACTTTTTCAAATGTTTTTATTATTAATTTTTACAAAAGAATATTTCTCCATAAATTAAACATTTCTCTGCTGAGCTCTATCACTTAAGATGGGACTTGTCTGTGATTAACAGAGAGGCAGAAAGTCCCAGAGGCAATTCATCATACCTGTCCAGACCCCATCCTAGCCAGCAACCTGTTCTCTGGTGATTCCTACCATTTCCCCAGTTAGAGAGGAACTCTAGATCAGTGATCTTCAAAGTGAGGTGTGCACACCCCAGGAGGTATGCAAGACAATTCATTGAGAGGCAGGAAGAAAATGTTAGAACGTCAGTAGCACATGTATATAATTTAAAAAATAATAGTGTACACATGTTGAGGGTGCATGCTCAAAAATGTTTCACTGATGGGGTGGGT
Source organism: Athene cunicularia (assembly GCF_003259725.1). Lineage (NCBI taxonomy): Eukaryota > Metazoa > Chordata > Aves > Strigiformes > Strigidae > Athene > Athene cunicularia. Next base: position 130,921,406 of record NW_020799095.1, read on the forward strand.
GATCAAAAAAGTTTGGAGACCACTGGTCTAGACAACTTAGAAGTCACTTGACCATAGGCACGCACCGCATAAGAATCTCCATCTGAACTCATTATATACAGTCTTTTTATAGTCAGTGAGCAGAAATAGCCACCTGTAGGAATGATCACTCCAAACTGGTTTTAGATGTTACCTTCAGAATTGGAATTGTGTCCAGAAGTGTGTATTTCTGTCTCTGACTACAGAGGGAACCTATGATGATAAGCAGAAGTGATGACACTGAGTCTTGGCCAGAGGAATCCCATGCTAAATGTCCATCTCTGGGCACTTTTGAAAAAGCTCACCAGTATCCATTCTCAAATGATAGCAGTGCTTGACTATAAGCAAGAGGCAATATGGGAAGCATCAGCTCAGGGGAACACAGGTTAAAGGAAGAAAGTGATAATTTATGGACTTGCTAGCAGTTACTTTAAAAGTATATTTGCCTTTTCCTGAAACAGGATAGAGATGAGTGTGAGGCTTGGGGGAAAAAAAAAAAAAAAAAAAAAAAAAAAAGTGGCAAACTCACATTTACTTCTGCTAGAACTTCTGTTTAGAAATTCATTTTTAAACAAATGGGCTCACTTTTTCAAAAACCCTGCATAAACTGTATCTGCTACAATCTGGTATTTAATTCTGTTCAGATCAGTGCAAATACAAAATTGTGGTTGCTCTCACACTGTGACAATAATGTGGCTGTCTTCTATTTGTACATTTTTATAACATCCAGCTTTAATTTTTAAAATGTACTAAATTGAATCTGTACCAAAAAAGAGAAATTTTTACTCATTATAGGCTAATTGCTCTACTCAGGGATTTGCCACTAAGCAAAGCAGAAACTGAAAGCAGAACTGTAATACTAACATGTTATGACAAGATAAATTTTACCTCCAAAATGTTAAGACAATTCAGTTGTGTGAACAATGTGCATGTGCATTTCATAAACATACAAACACATTTTAAAAGAAGACTAAAATCTGTGAATATTTAGATAGTCTAGATCCCCAGCAAAGATTTTTTTCTGAACTTTTAAATGGGTAAAATAACAATAAGGAAGAAACATACCCAGCAGAATGCTCATTCAGAAAAGCCCAGAACTGTTCTAAATTCTTTTTGTCGTGGATCAGGTCAGATAGATTAAGACCTGTCAATTCTTTGGGAACTTGACACAAGTGTTGATCTTCTTTGAGAGCATCAGGGCAGGATGGCAGATCAGTGTCAGTAACAGTACTCTGAGGGAAGAAATTATTTCACTTGCATAACTGCTTTTTTCATCTCTATATTTTACTCAGTCTAATAATCCTTGCATTAGATAACTTCTGTCTCTGTAGAACAGTTTTTTGATTGATGAAAAAATAAATTGAGTTAAGGCTCCAGCTTTAGTTTTATGTTTGCTTTAAACAGCAGCATGCAGGTTCCATAATCAAATGAACAAATATATACCTGTAATTTACTTGAAATTGAGGTATTTACTCAAGCCTAAGCATCCAAAATACATTCCACAGACTTTAGTGGAAACTGTCATTGACTGCAATCATAGAGTGGTCTGATGTTGACATAACTGACAGAAGACCTGTATTTGTAATTAACACAATGGCCGTCAATCATTCCCCATAATGAATGGTAGAAATCTGACTACTTGCTTCTCCAGACTGGCATGTAGTCAGTCTTTCATTGCTGATACTCAAAGTGTTAACCCTCTCTGATAGAAAAAGTTTGTTTTTGTTAGTAGGTACTTGTCTTACCTCATCCTTCTTGGAACCACTCTCTTGATGCAAAGCCTGGAGCTTTCTAAAGTACACGGAGTCCAGCTGTCGAGTTTCTTCCACCAACTCCACCTAATAAAAATAATATCTTATGTCATCCCTACAGTACACATTATAGAAAGATGGAGAACTGGACGGGCACCTTGCCAGTGACAGTGGATAGAAAAGAATACATTTGCCAGTAACGAGACTGATGTTTAGAAGACACTAGAAGTCACATCCTTGTGACAAACAATTTAATTAAAAGCTCCAGTAGAATAAAATTTTCAGATTCACATGTAGATTCTTGCAGAACACCACTAAATAACCTAACTATATCTTTAAGAAAATAATTTTGTATTTTAAAAATTGCTAAATTATATTGTGTATATTGTACCTCATGTATATTGTGTCAGATTTACTGATTGCCTGTACCATCAAACTGTATTTCAAAGTGCCACTGAGAAGCAAAAAAACCCAAGTCTTAAAACTATGAGTCTCAGTGGGAAACATCTAAAAGATAGAATGCCACAGATTTCTAGAAATGGAAATTTAAGACAAGAACGATGCTTTAAGACAAGAACGATAATATCTAAACAAGGAAGGTGAAAGCTTTCAGACTTTCAGTCTTGTCCCATTCCTTAGTTCTATATCAGGTAATGCCTTAAAGCAATAAATAGTGCATGATTAGAACTCATGAAGTTTTGCTTTTTTTAACTTAGTATGAAACCTTGTGTATGTAACTAGAGCAGTTCTCCATGTTACGTGCAAACAATCAGTAACTGCATAAGGAGTAGTTTGGTGATGCTCTCGGCTGACTAAACCATTCAAATGCAGGTTTTAGGATATTTAGCAAAATTGAGACAATGCGTTATACTGACTAGCATGCCCATTACAAAGATTAGAAAGCTGTGTTCTTATTATACAAGTTTATGTGTAAGAGAGAGAAGAGAGTTTTTAGACCGATATTCATTATGTTTTTGTCTAAATGTGAGTACCATACTAATCACCGTGTTATCTGTATGCCTTCAGGCTCAGTGTAACTCGATTCCACTGTTATAAAGCGCTTTGGGGTATTCTTTCTCTTAAAAGAAAACGTAGTTTAAAAGTAAATAGGAAAATAATTCAGAACATTTTTCATAAAGTTTAAACAGAAAGCAGATAGAGGCAGGATGAGAGTCTACAATAAAAAGGATCTCTCCTGTTTTTATGTTTCATTTAAAGATAAAAATGTAGATACATACTGACCATGTCCCAAATAAACAATTTTGGACTCACCTAATTCTTGATAAAATATCTTGTTTCATTATGGGCCAAATATATCCTGCTGTATGGTAGAACAAAGGGGAAGAGTAGAGCCAGGGACTGAATAAAATACAAAGCAGACCTTGTCTTTGTGCTGGGAAGGAGTGTACCTAAGCATTAGCCTGCTCCTAGTACAAAGAGACTCTAGTGCCTCCTAGAACAGGTCGTTTTATGTCTGTGTATTATAACTCTTCACAAATGCATGTATTGTGCACTCAAAGGGATTTAGTTCTGGTTTTTCATGCTCTGATTAAGATGTTTATGTTATTAGGGCACTGAGAAGTTTGCACATAACTACACTTGCAAAGCAAGCATCATCCAAACTGAAAGGGCAAAAGATTGTACCTCAGTTAATTCAAGGAGTATAAATTGAAACACACATTAGCTTAACTTAAAGTTTATATTTTCAGTTCTTACTTTGGAGGAATTCTTCCATCACTAGAAGCAGTGAAAACACTGTATTCAGAGAGTGCTCAAAAGCAGGGTCCTTTTTATACAAAAATGATATATAATAATACTGAGTGGATGACTTGACTCACTGAGGACTGGCAATAGATACTAGAAAACTAGTATTGATAATACACATGGAAAATATATGTTTACAAAAGACAGTAAAACTAGTCTGAGAGAAAGTAAATAAAATTTCAGATTAATGAAAGCATCAATCAATTATACAGTGTTCTGCAGGTCATAAACAGTTATAGCTGAGGAAGCTTAGAAAAAAATAATTTAGCTGAAAGCTTAGAAAAGATGCCGAAAAGTGAAGAGAATATTTTTCAGATGTGTTTGGATTAGTATATTTCATTTTAGTAGGTTTTTCTCAATGTTCAAACTTTCAAAGTTTCTTAAGGAAATTAAGTTATCACAGGATGAGAGGGAAGGTCCCCTTGTGAATTAATTAGAAGTTAAAAAATAAAGAAATAAATAACTTTCATTATGGGGTGGGGTTCCTGTTGGAGTCTCACAGGGATCTTCACTGAGGTTGTTTTTTCAAACATTCAGAAACTATCTGGAAAAGGAGGTGAGTGAGGAGACAACAAAGTTTGCAAAATGATTCCACAGAGCAAAAAATTAAATTAACTGTGAAGAACTGCAGGATTTCATTACACTTTAGCATGTGCATGATAAAAGGGCAGCTGAATTCAACGACAATAAACATTAAGTCATTCCAGTGAGCTCCAAATTAGGGCTTTCCATTAGTTGTTATTGCTTAATAAAGAGATCTTGGAATCACTGCAGATGGCTATTAGCTTACAGTTTGCACTTCCACTCAAAGTTCACTAGGAGTCAAAAGGCAATTAGAACCATAGGAACAATTAGAAAAGGAACAAAGAACAAAACAGAAAACATGATTCTGCCACTGGATAGTCCTTAGTGCATCCAGATCTTGAGTACTGCTTGCATCTTATCAAAATAATATAAAATAACAGATACAGATGGGGGTGATAAATGTAACAAAAGCATGGAATGCCTTCTGTAAGAGGAGAGGTCAAAAAGTCTAGGATTCTTGAGTTTCAGAGATGTAACTGAAGTGGGATGCAACAGAAACATGTAAAAGCATAACAACATTGAGAATATGACAAGATAACAATTGTTCACTGTTGCTTATGACATACAAAACTAGGGCACTATGTGAAATTATCAGGGAGGGGTTTGCAAACAGACCAAGACAAGCATTTTTTTCTCCTAATGCATGACTAAACTATGGAACCCACTACTACAGTGAGGCTGAAGATATAAAATGACTCAAGACACATTTACATAAACCCACAGGAAGCTCAGCGTACTTCACGCATCGCTGTAGAAAGGAGTGAGTGAACAAAACATCCTGTAATACTTCTCCCTTCATGACTATAAATGTAACGGGATTACATAAGAAGGCTCTTGTGATTTTCTTCTCCAACATAAAATCTTTTCACAATGCCATCCAGATCAGTTACCTTTCCATAAGTATATTTGTCTGCTTCCACCATCTTCATCCATGGTTCTAGCAGAACAGTGAGGATATATTCTTCTGCTGGGTCAAAAAGATCCTCAAAAGCTGGGTCAATTTTCTGATAAATCATGTTTTTCTTACTCTGATGAAGTCCAATGTCCATACTGGCAGATGGGGCAATGTAAGTTGCGTAAAGGAACTACAATAAAACAGAATACTGTTTCTTAGCCATCGTTCATGCCAATAGTCACAGCTTATTGCAGGAGAGAACTAATGCATATTTGTCCCCCACTGCCCTGCTGTATATTTTGAACATTTATCTAATTACACCTGCCTTGCTTTTACCAATATTACTATTTTGTCCAAAATTCAGTTATTGTCATACTGACCTCCCTGCCATTTTTATTCCTACTTGTTAAAATGGTTAGATCACAAAATAACGCTTCATGTAATTTTTGCTTGGAGATATTTGACTGATTCTTATTTAGATTCAGATAACCACAATCATTACAGCAACTTCACTCTTCATGAAGTCGTACTGTTGTTTTGCAGAATGTGTGCTGGGCCAATTTGTGGAGGTGTCTTCTTCTGAACAGATAGGAATTTGTAAATTTAAGGTGAAAATTAATGAAAAATTATAAGATTTCATTCTGTGTGGAGATTCCCTTGCACAGTTCTTTGATATTGGAGAGACTCCATCATGGTACAAGATCCCTAACAGAAGATACCACTGCCCAGCTGAGGTCTAAATCTGTACCAAAGCAAGGATTACAATGTGATTTCTGTGAAGCACATAGAGTTTGCAATTCAACATGTACACACAGAAGAAAGCTGAACCTGTAGAATGTTTCCTTCTCACTAGCAGCTCATTCTTGAAGCACAGACTCATTTTTTTATTTCAAATTTTTTTTCCAAGTCCCCTAAGTCAAATTCCTGTTTTTTAAATATTTCATAATTGCTATGAAAAAGAACATTGAAAACTTAGAGAAAAACAGTTTCTTTCAGGAATATCTTGGAAGATGATATTCCAGAATATCTTTCTAATACATCGTAATTCTGAATGCAACTAGGAACTCAAGTGAAAAAAAGATGCCACCATAATAAATTTCATATACTTATAAATATTTTCACTTCTTCATATTGTCAACATCTAACTAATTTTCAAACATATGATCAGGGGATCAGGTTAGTAACATAAGTCAGAATTTATCTTTAGGATGGCACTGAGAAGCCCATCTTCCCTATTTATTATCACATAGTTTTGACAATGAAGAATGCTGGTTTCTGATAATTCCTTATGTTGCTAAAATCCAGCTGTAATTATCAGATGTACAAAGCAGTAGAAAAGAAGATAATACATTTACTCTGTGTTCAAGCAGTAATAAAACACTTGTGTTCAGATTTTAAGCACAGTGAGAGAATATTTGGGTACATTAAATAATTATGTTTGCATGTTTTAAATGAAATTCTGATTTTTTAGACTCTTTCTTTCAAACAGCAGCAGTACCAGACTATATCCCCATTACTTTAGACCTTAACAATTTGAAACAGACCCTTTCAACTCTCCTAGTATCAGGTCACTGAGGAATAGAGGGCTACAATGGCTGACATCCATCCCCCAGTTAGAACTTGTTATGATTACTATATTTACTGTCTATGCAGGATTCCACTCCCCTTTCTACATAGCTCGAATCACTGAAAGCAAAGATGGTTTGTGGCTACTGTGGCCTACATTATCAGTGTGATAAAGACCCGCAGGTGTAAGGATGAGGTCAAAGAATGAGAACATCCACAGAAAGAGTCCTAGCTGAAGAACACAACCACATTTATCTGAAATTATGCCCTTCTTAGCAAATTACCAAGTAAATTTAAATTTAACAGAGACAGCATTAATTAGATTCACAGTGATTTCAAAAGTTGGAAGTTATTTTGAAGACCCTAACACTAGTAAAGTTTCAGTTACATCATGTTCTAGTCTGATCATTTTGCATCAGACATATAAAATAGCCAAATTAGAAGGTAGCAGCCCAATGTTCTAAAGATGTGGTATCTTTAAAAATAAACTTTAAAATAAAATCAACTTTTAAAATAAACTTTTTTAAGAGGGGGTTAACCTTTTTATTCATCATTAGGGCTACATTGCTCCACCTGTTATGACTCATAAAACCACACAAATGATCTGTAAATTGGTGAAAAGGGTCCAAAATAGGTCTTCAATATTTTAACACACATTTAACCTGGTTTCTTAAATGGCTGATCGTTTTCTGCATAGTTTTAAGAATAAAATCAAACCAAACACTCCACAAGTTTCTTGGACAGAATTCTTTCCCCTGTGATTTTGTATGAAATGGGTTAACAGAGTCAGAAATTGCCCAGACTAAGGAATCTTAGGCCAAAAACTATCGACAATCTGCTTACATAAACACTTGTAATATATTTGCATATTAGGGACTGTCTTTGCAGGCTGCTCTACCTGCAGAACTGCCCCCAGTCCTGTATAATTTCACATGCAAAACTGGACCATAGTAAAGACAGACTTTTTCTTTCCAGAAAATTAGAGGTGGTTAAGCTAGCTATAGCAGTATACTTTTCCAAACTGAAATGACCAGACTGTAATCAAGAGGCCTCATCATTTTGGAAGGATGCAGATTTACAGTGTCTGAAGGTTTGGCATGATGCCATCTTTTTGCTAAAATTCTTGTAAGAATCCACTGCTACGGGATTTGACCCACCAAGTAGAAGGACGGCGTCACGAAGTGACAAAGTGAATGCATGCAATTGCAGATAGGGGAGAAATGAAAAGGAGCTTTCATCCCCATGTCCCTTGCTGAGGGTTCAGGTGCATTTGTAGATGTGCACTGATTTGAATGCAAGGACTGCAGGAAAACCAACTGCAAAGAGTTCTAGACATGTCAAAAAAAAGAGGAAAAGTGTCTGTGTTCACAGCTTTCAACACTGGGCAGTGAAGTTAGCAGGATAGAGGGGGAAAATACATTGTATTCCTTAAAAAGTAATATTCATAGCCATTTTTGACTCCCATGTCATGGAAGTCTTGTGATTTTCTGAATCTCAGAGAAATAGTGAAACTGTTGTATTGGCCAGTCTCCTAAAGGATCAACAAGAAAAAAATATATTAAATGAAACTAAAGGTTATCAAATTCATACAAGAATCTTAAGCATGTGACATCAAGTGCACATCAAACTTCATTTATTCAATATTTTGTTCCTTTTGTAACACACAAAGAATTTTCCTACCTGCCAGCTATACATTTTCCTATAAATGTATTAGAATAAGTGATGGATTGAACCCAAAACCCTATCTGAAAATTTGGTCAGAGTTTGCATCTTGAAATTACTTATAATGACACAAATCTTGAGATAAAAAATGCTTAAGAAATTCAAATTAAGACTTTGGCCTCACTTATGATTTTCCAAATCAGGGATTGTTCAGGCCTTGGGATTTGGTGTGAATTCATCCCCAGATGAGAAGGCTTTGATAAGCAGTCTCAGAATGACTAGAGTGAAGCGAAAAACACGAAAAATATTTAAGTCCAAGTGCTTTGTACTGCTGCCCAAAGGCGTGGATATTGCTCTGATCTAAACAAGGGGCTTGTGCAGCTGCTTGACAGAATCATATGATGGAAGAATACAATGCACTGGCTGGTCTTAAATGGAAAGGCTAAACTTCCTTAACACCCATCATCACTTTCCTCTAACATAAATCTTGTGTCTGACCCCAAGAATTCACATTAATGATAACTCCCTCCATCTAAATTGATTCTGGTCTTAAAATATCGTACTTCCCATAATTGTACTAAATTTTCTAACTCTAAGCAACTATATTTTTATGGAAAACTACAATATGTTTCTTTATTGCATTTCTTTCCCAATTTATTTTACACGCCTGTGCTTATGTTTATAGCAAACAATCATATATGTTCCTGGATGATGATAGTACTCATTATTTTTCTTATCCAACAGATTTCATTCTCACTATAGTTTCTTTCCCTGGATGAATGAATATACACCTTGGAATACATTTTCTTATTCTGTCATAAAGCGGAGATAAAAATGCCTAACAAATGGAACAATGAGCAGCAGATACACTGCAATGCAGGTTTGATCTTGTTTCTAACAGGAAGCAGGCAGAACACATACAGAATACTCTGGATGTCTCTTTCTGTAGTAAATAGCAAAATATATATGACAATGTGTTGCGTGAATCTCATCCACATTCTCTTAGGAGTATTTGGAATGATTAGCTTATTGTGCCAAAGGTAAGCACAGAATTTGGGAAGACATCTCTTCCATAAGCAGACCCTGTAGATTGGATGCAGCTTGACTCTTTACCATGTTCCAATGAAAACAAGAATAATTTTTGTCCAGCCTTAAAAGGCAAGCTTGAGAATGATACCAAATGTTGCAGCACATGTGTTGATTTGTTATGTTACATTTCAGCTGTTAGTTATGCTAATGGAACAGTTTCGCATACTTCGTTTTGATGTATTTACTTTAATGGCTATGTGTATGTAGCTCTCCGCAATTGCCTGGTAACACTGATTGTACGATGTTCTGCTGTCACCACCAGGCCAGCACTGGAAATAAGATAAGTAAAAAAGATCTGTGCCTTAATTTTCAGTTATGCAACCACTGCAGAAAGAGTGAAAGCTGGTGTAAAATGGAACCAAATTGAAAACCATCGTGGATCCTAACCTAAAATTTGGCCTGCAACAAAACATATATAAAAGTGAAGTCACAGTTTAGGTATGGTTAACTCGCACACCTGTTGTGAGCAGCGTCCCTAGCCACACATAGGCCTGGGCAGATGCGGGAGACAGTCAGTCTTAGGGGTGCAGTCAGTTGCCCTTAGCCTCAGGCCGCAAGTAGACCTGGAGGGGAAAACAACTAAATAGGATAGCAGATCAAGTTAGTCAGTGTGTGACAGGAGAGAGTGGGGGATCTGTGCCTCAGCCTCTGCTCGGAGTTTCTTTGCAAACAACACTGATTCAGGTGAGAATTCTGGACAAATATGCAAAATTCTGTCACTGGCCCCAGTAAAAACTCCAAGTAGAAAAAGAAGACAACTTCAAGGAAGTCCAGATGCTCAGTAACATAAACCATACAAAGAGATTATTCTCCATTGCTCTCTACAGATATTTGTCCCAACGACATGTGAAGTAGCTTTGCTCTATTACAGCATATATTGAAATATGCAGATAGGATATACTCCTACACAGGGTTTACAGAGGAAAACCAGACCAAAGTTTCACAAAGTGATTTTTAAAGTTGCTTGGAGTTCTTCTAATGATATCATACTGATGCAGACTCCTTCTCTGGCAGCATTGGGCTATCCTGCAGCCCATGACAGCTGTCAGCACCCATGGCCTATGGTGAACCACTTCACTTTTGGTTTATTCCCTGACTTAAAGTGCATGCTCAATTAGGAGTGCTCATTTATAGGAAAGACACGAGTTCTGCTTGACAGTAAATGAGGGTCTAAAGATCAAATGGGGGGAATGACAACTACATAAAAAGCATAATGATGCCCTGACAATCAGGAAAAGCAAAACAGGACTGACAACCGAAAAATCCACTTTCATGACTAAGGTCATTATCAGAGGTCTGGACTGTGAGACCTGCAATTCTAAACCACACAGGAGATGGAAGGAAAGGTACAGCAGAATTAAATGACTTAGAAAAAATATTATCTCTGAGGTTAACACTAAGCAGACAGTTTCCAAATATGACACAGAGTAGCAAAGGGGAGATTAGGTAAACTGAGTATAACAGATAAAACTGGGAACAGGCAGCAGAGCCTAGAAATCAAACTACGCATGTTTAACATTTAAATCAAGAAATTCCATGGAAACGATCCAAAGGCCTTCTTTTATTGTCCACAACCCAGATTTACTTTGGTGTGGGTTGTCAAGATTTGGAAACTTTTCTACTTTCTATCTTCTTTTCAGTCTTTACATTGAACAAATGGACTTGTGAAGGGAATGAACAAAGTATTTGTGAAGGGAAAACACATTATTTACAACTTACTTGAGCTTGCTTGCATATTTTAAAAGGATGAAGAGTTCCTTGGTAGAAAAGCTGATGATAAGCCTGTAGGTCAAACCAAAAGTACGCACTGTTCTTCCACAACTAGGGATGAAAAATATTTTAAGTTACTGCTACCCAAATATCACAGCTTTATTAAAGGTTGTCTTTCCAATGCAAGTAATTATGTAGCTCCTTGGGGTCATCATAAATCAAGCTCAATTTAAAGTGGATTTCATCTTCTTTTGTATACTGGCAGAAGGACATGTTTAATGGCATCATTGCTGTGATACTATATCTTTTATTGTATCTTTTCTGCATAATTTGCCATTAACATTGTAGTTAACATTTGAAGAGTAACCACATTTCAGTGGCATAAAGCCAGCACCAAAGAAGAAATGCTGATAATGGACATGCAGAATTTGTGCCATGGTGAAATAGTACTTTGCAGCAATAACTAAAACAATTAAATGTTGTGTACTTGACATATGTTACTGAGACTATCATTACATTTTTATTACATGCACTTCTGAGGCAGAGTCTTGGCCTCATTTCATAAATTCAAACATCAAAAGATCTTCCAGAAGAATTCTAGATCTTTCCCCAGGTCCTCTGTTTTAATCATGTGCTTATGGGGTTTGGATCTTAAAAATACCTTGAAACCCTCAACACTGGACAATAAAGTGTTCCAAAAAGATAGGGCCAGGGAACTTTGCTCCACAGACTGCAGCCTGCCAGACCTGGCACAGGAGTGAAATAGGCTCCACAGCTGTAGACAAAACCTTAAGGAAATAATTCTCAAAGGAGTCTGGCACCTGCAAAGGCTAGAGGACATGTGGGTGGGTGCCTATCACCAATGAAAAAATAAGTTACTTTTGTTTAGATTGCTATCTCTATGCATTTAACATTTTTAGCTGAAGGTATTCAACTTTGGAAACATTGGCTCTTGCCTTCTGGTAGCCAAAGGCATTTCTAACTACTGCTGCTGGATTCTGGGTTGTGCCAGCGGTGAAACAGATGTCCATCTTGATTGCATTCAAGTCTCCCCTAAAGACTAAATTTTTCTGCAAAGCCACTAAACACTGACTCAGATTCATAACTTGTTCCAACCAATCCTCAATTTACACCCAGTAATGAATGATGGATCTGCTGACTGCGGAGAAGAAATAGTGTTATGTTTCTCAGAAATCCAAGAAGCTTCGTGGAAGCAGAAGAACGTTTTTAAAACATTGGAGATTTTGGACATCACTAACCCAACAAGTAAGAAATAGGCAGATTATCATGAGTAATAGCATAGTGGATTTTCCATCTTTTTAAAAAATGTTTTTGTGGGTTAAGACCTCATTTTTTCTGCCAAGTTAAAGGCTAGTTTTTAAGAATGATTAGTCTTTTTTTATCCCTGATGGTACAATCAGATTTCCAATCGGTTTGAAACAGTTAGGATCTGACAGCTTGGTTAAGACTTGTCGTTAGTTTGAATATACACATGAACAGTTTATTGTCGTTGAGGGATTGGAGTCTCACAAGTAATAATTCATCCAGTCATCAATCTTACTTTTTTTTTTTTTTTTTTTTTTTTTTTAGTCTGGCTGCCCTCTATAACTTGGCATTCAGTCAACTGTGGACTAAATTATCACAGGGTAGGAAAATGCTCATACCTTATTCCCTGACTTCTCACAGAACTGTGTGAAGTAGTAGCCTGATCTGTTCTCCAAATAAAGAGACTGCAGCATGCTTTCCATTCTTGATCCCCCAAACACAACACTGCCAGCAGCACTTTTCCCCTGGACAAATAAAATATAGTCATACAGCAAGGAATAAGAGGCTTTCATTATTTTCATGTCAGCAAATTGCAATGGAGGGCCACGCAGTGTACTCAATTAGTATCTTCACCCCAAGAAATTAGACTCCATTTTCTACTACATATGCAATTGATCATCATTCTCGATAGCGTTTTCCCACTAAATATTCACATCCAATGGAGTAAGTCTGATGACTGAAGACATGCAGAGTAGCATCATGACCATAGCATCCCTTAGGTGGTTCCTCAGTGCTTGAAACAGAAAAACAAACCTGGCCTTAATTCTGTCATTAACTCCTTAGCTCTGAATCCAAGGAATTACAGTGATATTAAACTATATCACTTAGCTGTTAAAAGTTGTCTCAGCTCAGGCTACTGTGTTTTGAATCAAGAGAAGTTAACAGAAGGTTATTTGGTCAAGATAATTAACTATCATGGAACAAAAGATATGCCTCCCAGGATTACACCACTGACATCAGCAACAAAATCATGAGCAATTTAGGGAACAAAAAATTCCACACTCTTTACTGTGACTAGATCCTGGAGCATTTGAGGAAGAATACATCCATTTTGAAAATGCTCACAGAGAAGCCAAAGGGGGTTATGAAATAATAAATTAACTTCTGATGATCACAAGAGGGAAACTTTGGCTGACTTGCCATCTCTAGTAGTGGAATTGGGAGCAGATGAATATGGTGGCTGACAACCAGCTTCTTTCCAAACAGTAACAGGGATGGAGAAGGGTAGGAGGAAACAAGACTTCTGAAGCAGAGTAGGAAGATCCCCCTTCCCAGTATGAAGTTAAACTATGAATCCCCACATTCCCCTTTGCATCATATTTGTAATGGCAAATTGTGGAGTCCTGACTGTAGTCCTGGCCATCCAGAGGGACCTTGACAATCTTGAGAGATGGGCCTGTACAAACCTCATGAAGTTTAACAAATCCAAGTGCAAGGTCCTGCACACGAGTCAGGGCAATCCCAAGCACAAATAGAGGCTGGGAAAGGAGTGGATTGAGAATAGCCCTGAGGAGAAGGACCTGGGAGTATTAGTGGATGGAAAACTGAATATGGGACAGCAATGTGACCTCGCAGCCCAGAAAGCCAAACAGCCTGGGCTGCATCAAAAGAAAAGTGCCCAGAAGGTCAAGGGAGGGGATTCTCCCATTCTGCTCTGCTCTCATGACACCTGGAGTACTGCATCCAGAATAAGGAGAACATGGACCTGTTGGAGACAGTCCAGAGGAGGCCATGAAGATGATCAGAGGACTAGAGCACCTCCCCTGTGAGGACAGGTTGAGAAAGCTGGGGTTGTTCAGCCTCAAAAAGAGAAGCTCCAGAAGGACCTTAGAGTGGCCTTCCAGTACTTAAAGGGGACTACAGGAAAGATGGGCAGGGACTCTATTAGGGAGTGTAGTGATAGGATAAGGAGTCACCATTTCAAACTGAAAGAGGGTAGATTTAGGTTAGATATAAGGAAGAAATTCTTTCCTGTGAGGGTGGTGAGACACTGAGACAGGTTGCCCAGAGCAGCTGTGGCTGCCCCCTCCCTGGCAGTGTTCAAGGCCAGGTTGGACGGGGCTTTGAGCAACCTGGGCTAGTGGAAGGTGTCCCTGCCCATGGCAGGGGGGTGGAACTAGATGATCTTTAAGGTCCCTTCCAACCCAAATCATTCTGTCATTCTATGATTTTGATGTGAAAAATAAACAATCATGTGCTCAAGTGATCAGCAAACTCCATGCCCAGATTTCACAATATGGTTATTTTTTAGTTGAGAGGCCATGGGTATCAATACCTCCCTGAATATCAATACCAGGCTGTTTAGAGACCATTCCACAGACATGAAAGGTTTTGGGTATATTTTAAATTGCCATATCTTGACATCTCACATGTTCAATTTGTCAACATTTTAACAGTTACTGAGAAAAGGCTCTTCTGTGCAGCCTGTCCCTCCTGAGTTTTGCTGGACTGCTTATCAGACAATAACTCAACAAAGAAAATAATGACGTACACAACCAGTAAAGAGGAATTGTACAGGTGAAGCATTTTCCTCTTATGAATTTTACTATTTTAATTACTTTCTAGGGCAGATTCAATTTGCACTGTAAGTCTGCTATACTTTCCTAGGCAATGATTCCACTGAAGTATTTATGCAGTGAGTTTTCCATAATAGCCTGCTGAACACATGGTCACCACTTTCTAGTGAAAATAAACCTCTGTATATGCCATGATTTCCTATCAAATAGGTGACAGATACCACACACAAAATGCTGACATTCTAATTATACCTCTGCATAAGGCATTGACATTCATATAATCAAACCAATTTCTCCCCATCTTTGACTATTTCCCCTTTAATGCTACAAAGTAAAATGCTTTAACCCATGATTCAAGGCAACTAATATTTTAAAGTAGTACTTACCAGGAGCAGCTCAGCATAGGTGTACTTTCTATGACTCCAGCATTTTGAGTCTTCAGTGTCATCCAAAGCTACGCAATGAATCATGTCCCTGCTCACTGATTTTGGCCTGGATCCACAAACAAACAAAATTTTCAATATATATTTAAGAATAAGCTAGGACTGCTTATAAAATAAACATCTAAGAAGGGGCATGAGAGAGGTAGAATGACTTAGTGAATAGTAGAGGAAAAAGTACATGGAGTTCAAATTTATAATAAATATAAAAAAATGTAGAGGAATACTTTTTCATGTGGCCCTGTAGAAACCACGGACACAGCATACCTTTGAGGTCAAGTGCTTGAAACAGGTTAAAAGAATATTAATCTATGTAGAGAATATTAACTATTACAAAAGAGAAGGTAAAACATTTGTATTTGTAGAAATAAACCCTTTTGTGTTGTGGCACAAACAAATAAGAAATGATTAATCAGCCACAGAGGAACTCTCCATTCACACAATCTGTATCATAACTGTGCTTCACTAAGCAGATTATTTGATTAAAGAAAAATATACATGAAAATAGTAGGATCTAAAAGTCTTTCATAAATATTCAAAGTATATTGGTGTGCAGAAAGGTATACAATGGACTTCTATACTTACCACTTTCTGCTACTAGAAATGTCATCCCTTTGGGAGCTCTGACTTGATGGCAGGGCAAGTGATAATCTTGATGATCTCTTCAAAGAGAAATCTGGCATAGCTAGTTTTAATAAAGTTGTTGGTGAGCTTGTTCTACTTTTCTAAAAGACATAACAGAAAAATAAGGCAATTCTGATTATTTTTTTCCACCTTTGTGTTTTCTTAACATGTTCTCATTAACTACTCAAAAACATTCAAGGGTTTTCAGGACCATTTCTCCTTGTCAATCACAATATGTAAAAAAAATGTAAAAAGTTTCTCTGAATGTCTTGCAAGATTTTCCATCACACCTTAATAAGCACTATAGCTTTAAAATTACATTTTTAACAGGTAGATATGTTACATACACCTTTTACAGAATTACAGAGGATGTCAGCTGAAGAGCATGTGAACATGTTTTATAAATCTTTACTAAGATTACCTTAAGTAGCTCACTGTAAAACAGATACAATCACTCAGTTTAGGAGACAAAGAAGGCATTCTGCCACACCATCACTGACTTATTTTGAACAAAATCATGCTATAACTTTTTGGAGATGCCAATTGCATTCACAGTGCTCTCAGAAATTCACCAAGTGTTGCTGCTCTTTCTAAAGTCTTGCAAGCACAGTGGAAGAGCCAAAAGTCCAGATTTCTCACAGGAGAAAAAGATAAAAAATAAAAAAACAAGAAACAGTCCATCAGCTGATTCTGTGAGGTTCACAGGTGCCAGGTCATAATTTTATTCAAGTTCTGAACTCAACAGGGGCTGGGAAACCTGCAGAGTTAGGATCCTGCATGCCTGCCTGAGCTATAGCTAGTCCTGTGTCATCAGCACACCTTGAGAAGCCAGAAATGGTCTCTGTAAGAAGCATCTGCTTCTGGCTTCCATTCCTGCTGTGATCAGCAGGAATCTGGCTCCTGAACCCAGCTTCTTCTGAACAGGAAATCTGTCCCACTGTTTTTCCTCCATTATCTCCATGAATTAGCTTTAAAAAAATATATAATTGTAGTCTAAAACTATCCAACTCAAAGTAACAGGTGTGTGTGAACAGATCTGTGGCATATCCCATCCAGTTCTTGATACTGGAATCACAGTCTCAATTCACATTCTTCCAAGTGCCTTCTGTCCTGAGTCTTAATACTGTGTTGCTGAAAACCTGCAGCTTTCATTGCAGTTACCTCTCAAATTCAGGCTTTCAAGGAAGAAAAAAGACAAAACTGAAGTGGCCACATGCAAGATACACACTGTGAAAAACGGTCTGTGTTTTGTGTCTCATAGCCCTCTGCAGAAAGCAAAAAGCACATGTAGCTGATTGAAGGACTGTGATGACAGAAAATGGAAAGAACTCTGCCCCTTACAAACATGAGGGATAGATTCGGGGTAACTGCAGTGAAGTTGTAAGAATTATTCTGGATTAAGTTAAGACTGGTTGAAGAGAAGAATTCTCAGCAGTTCTGAGAATTTCAAGCTAAAACATCTGTCCGAAAGATTTACGTAATTGCCAGGATGTAACTGAGAAGATAATCTGACTCAATTTTATTACAACCTGTTGCATGAAGTATAGTAAAATTTTGTTGTATTTTTATACATAACCATCTGCAACAGACCCCCTTGCTAAATCTTCACTTCCTAACAACCAAGTACCATATTCTTGTTCCACTGAATTCAAGGAATTTTATCATTATTTTTGATGGGACAAGGCTTTGTTTTTCAATGTTGTGATACTACCTACCTGAGGAGGAGAAGATGGTACCCTAGGCATGCAAGACTTTGGTGTCAATGGTAGCAATGATACTATTTGTGGAAAAGGATCAATGTCCATCCTTGGTCTCTCTTGGCATGTGTGCCAGAGCTTCAGTTTTGCACTGGCAGTTTCCATTGCTGTTGAATGAGTAACACAAAATCTGGGACCCCTAGGAAATAGAAACTGATAAGTAGAACTTTCCCCAAACATTAAATACTGGGCTATTTGCTTTTTTTTTTTTCCTCATGATGCTGTTTACTGTATCAAGATATGGTGCTATACGAACCTAGAATTAAAAATCAGTTAGTAGATATGTTTAGACATTGCACTTTTCCAAATCTGAAACCAAACTACATAAATAAACTCGGGTTGCAAATTCTGGACCATTACATAGTTGCCTTTGTATGATTCTGCAGTAGAATATGGCCCATCCATCCTACAGCAAAAAATAAGAAAGGATTTTAGTTCACAAGCTATAGTCCACAAGCCTCGTGAGGCTCCACAGCAAAGTTCACAATTACAGGTATTTGTTTATGCCTGCAATTTATTGATCCCCCTTGGGGAGGAGAGAAAACCTTCAAAAATTTAGCTTATATTTTGGAAACAGGCTGGCATTTGCATCCTCACTTAAGCTGTCAATATGTAATAGGCGTTTTGTAGGACAGACATTGAACAGTAAAGTCTCAGGGTCAAATTCCACATAGATTTATACAAAGAGCATCCTCAGAAACTTGAGAAGGGCAATATGGGCAATAGGTTAGGGCAGAATTAACTTTCTATGCCTAGAGGGGTTTCTCTACCCTGCAGCCTGAAGTTTAGTTGGATGCTATCCAAGGCAGCTATACACAAAGTAGCTCAGATGCTCGGGCAGTAAAATAAAAAGGTGCTCAGTAATGCCTATCTACCTGGCTTCTCAGCAGATTGCATTGTATTTTAGGCTCAACTAAAAATTCAGAGGCAACATCTGCTAGTATTTAAGATGACATTGCTTCCCATAATTGCAATGGGATAAGTGAGATGAAATAAACCTAATAGGCTTATCAAAGGAAAGGGAAAGCTGTTAAACAATAGAAACTTAGTTCATGTTCATTTTTTCATACCAGTAAAGAAGTAGAGGCTTCACTACTTCAGGCTGAATCCATCTTAAATGCCTTATATTCCACTGATCTCCATGCAGTAGATCAAGTCTGAGTAACACTTCTGAACTGAGGAAATAGTCTCCACTGCTCAGCAGATACAGTTTTTTCATCTTACTGAGTTGCCTTGAGTCAACAAAAATAGTCACATAAGCATTTATCAGATGCTATACAGAATCAAGTACAGTTAATCCTACTGGTTAAACTATTGTCATACAACATGGTTTTAATTGCAAGTGGCAGAAGCCAAAACAATTTTCCTGCAAATTAGAGGCAGGTTGTGTGTAACGTAAAATGTACAGTGCCTTAGAATAGACAATCTGAATCCAACAGAGCCTTTTGTTAGAGCAGTTTGTCATATTGAATGCCCTACTTGTGAATTTAAGTTCTTTTATTATTTTTTTTTCTTTCTGTTGTCATCTGTTTTCCAAATCTCCTTCTAACAAAACTGCAATACTATGGCTGTCCTGTCTTCATGTAAACTTTGCAAACTGCAAAAAGAGTTTTATCAGCTTCAGCAGAGTCATTCCTGACTTACCTTGTCAGGACACTCATGATTACTTTAACTGTGTCTGTTCTATTCAAACATTACAATTTCTTCTGAAATCTCAAAACCTGCATTGACCTAGCTGGGTTTCAAGTATTAAAACAATGGAAATAACTGTTAAATAATGAGAAGTACCTTTGCTGCCTTGTAGTGTCCTTAAGGGCCTTTAGTCTTTCAATATCCATCCAGAGCCACCAGTATCTCTCCCCAACTGTCCCTTTAATGAACTTCTTGAATCTTTCAAACTTGTGTCTGCTGCCAGTGTCATAAGTCCTGTGACTAATACACGAGGCAGCCCTACTGTCTGCCCCATCACTTTCAGAACTTGATCTTAAGCTTAGTTCTTCAGTATCTCGTTCTTTTACATCTCGCCTGGAGTCCAAGACAGTAAATGGAGAATAACTTTGGGAAAAGAGTGATTCTGCAATACCACAGGCAAATTTGTCATTTGCTAACTCGTTTGTAAACACTTCAGGCTGTTTGTGGAAATCCACGTCACTCTCAGTGTCAGCACCTGGATGGTGGATCAGTTCTGAAACGGGTTCCTTCATTACTAATTGAGTATAAACTGGTATGAATTCTTCTGGTGTCTGAAAAGTTGTGCTTTCCTGTCTATTTTCTTCTTTTGATGCACTGTCCCATTTTGGGTCTAGATAAACTCTTAACTGAGCATGGGAGGGAAGTTCAGCAGTGGCTATAGAAGAATCCTCCTCAGCCTCTATGGATCTCTCCCTAATAATGTCGGCTTTTGCTGATGCTGTCCTTGAGGGGGAAAGGAATCTCCGTTGGTCACGTTCCTTAGACAGGAAATCTGCTTCTGCATTAAATCAGAAAAGATCTTTGAACACCCTTTTGATTCAGGACTCTTGTCTTGCATATCAACATTTCCAAGTTAAAAAAATGGAACATATTTATATTGTACTACTTCAAAACAACCAGACCATGTCATGCTGCAGAGCAGGGAATAGCAAAGGTGCTTCTGCTGTAGCTATCTGGCTAGAGACCCAGTCACATGACTCAGAATTGTTGAATTCCAGCAGAGCAGCAGAGTTCAGGAATAACTCCCTCTGGAGCTAATTGTCTTGTTTATTCAGCTGAGCATCCCAGCTCCTCAGCACTTGTTAAACCACCTTGTTGCGTTGCAAAGTCTAGTTTCTTCCTGACCATTTGGTCATAGTTTGATCCAAGTCACAGCATGGAGCAGGACTGGGTTTTGTTTAGGCTTGAGGAAGCCAGTAAGGGATAATTCTTTGTCTACTTATGTTGATTATTGCAAAAGACTACAACATCAAACAAGCCTCTGTCAGTTGAGTGAAATTTTGACATACATAGAAGGACAACAAAACAAATTGTTATGTTAAAGGGCTCTGGAAACATTTAACAATCCCGCATTCCAGTCTGCCACCCAGAAATGGCTCCTTTTCATTTAGAGATGTTTCATAACTAACAAGTTCAGAACAGTGGCCAGCCCTGTATTTTTGGTCTACACTTCTCTACTTAATTCATTTGACTCAACTCCTCCTCATCCCCATGCTACTAAGGATGCTCTACCATCCTGGTCTGCTAAAAAAAAGCTTACTGCTTTAAATTGCTGAAATATATTTTCTACTTCTGCTAGAGTTTTAGCAAATCAAGTAATTCTGGATCATGATAGCAAAGATGACCTTGACTATACATATTGCATAGCTGGTTTAACACTGCTGTCACCATACAATTCAGTCCTGTAAAATTGAGCAGAATAACTACAGATCTTGTAAATAGCAGCAGAATCTAAGTGAAAGTAAGAAAAAAACAAGTTGTAATTCAGTTGTGGCTCTCCAATACCTTAATATCAATCCAGTATTTAAATTATAGAATAAACTGAATCCTCTGTATTTCCCTAAAGCTAAGATGAACGCTTTCATACTCTATAGTATCACTAAGGCAAAATATTGTCAGTGAGGAGACTGCTACAACCTCTGAGCACATGCAGTACATCAGACTGTGATAGAAAAAGGCTAAATCTCTCAGATCCACTAGGTTCACATTTGTATTCTCAGCCTGTAAAACCCTCTATGGTGACCTAATCAATAAATAGCAATGGCAGTTAGACATTCCTTCCATCTTCCTCCAAAAATAAGCTGTGTCTAATCAGTGCTGGCCACTGTCACAGACAGACATTTGGATTAGGAACATGGCATAGAGGTTTCTTGCTCTGCACTTACATGATTTGTGTGTAGGTACATATGGCACAGTATGTTGACATTAATATAAAAATCAGTGTGATTTAAAATATCTTTTCTTATTTATAAACTATTTCAAATGTTTTCACTTTACAAAAATTATAGCTTCTCAACACAGTTCCGTGAAACTGAAATATGAAGAATGATTTCACAGGACCAGAGGCAATTAGGGGGAGAGACACACAGCTCTTGACTAATCAAAAGCCAATTGGCTCACAGTATTGCTCAAGCCATTAATTAATAACCCTGATCCAGCTGAAACAGTGAAAGCCAATACTTTCAGCTAATGAACTCTTCGTTATTGCAGGCCGTCTCTGAGAAACTCAGCTGATGTCCTTTATTGCTTCTAGTGCCTGGTCCCTACACCAGGTGAACACTGCCTAAAAAGGTTTTCTGACTGAAAAAGTGCTGGATTTTCCATTAAATATGCATAAAGAAGAACAAATAACACATGCAAAATGAAGGTCTGTGTTATAAAGTTTTCAGTGGGAAGATATAAAATATTCATTGAGGCAAAATGTTGTTGACTGCAGCCAAAGAGGACAGAGAGGCTTTCCATAGGCCTACACACAGCCCACTACAATACAGAGCTGCACTAACATGACGATGCTCTGCAAGAACGGTGCAATTCTGACTTCTCTGCTCAAAGCACTGCAGAAGTTAGTGGTAGAGTCATGAGCTGCAAACAAGTGCAACATAAATAACTTCATTAATAATCCATGCATCAGCAATATATTTCCTGGGGTGATTCTTATGAGTCTGGGGAAGAAGACAGACATCTGGAGTAACCATGCCTTCCCGTTTTCAATTCAGCTATTGGACTCCAAGGTCCCAGCAGTACAAGTATCAACGTGGAATGGTTGCTTTTTCCTCCGAGAATCGGGGAGAGAGAACTCCTAACATATGAGCTGAGACTTCTCTGTTCTTGCTACTGCTTACAGAGCAGAAGTAAGGCTATGCAATCAGTTGTGTCCATATGTGCATCTGTATGATCTCTCCCAGTACCTTTGAAACCTGCTGAACAATTTCAGTTAAATTTGACAGACGAACAGGAGTGTCACAAATTATTACATTCGCTAAGATTCATAAAAACCGGCAGCCAAAAGGCCTTTAAGTGCCTAACACACTCTAAGAAGATGGCTGCAACACAAATCATACATTATCAACCACCCAACAAATCCAGACAAGAAAGTCTTTCAAAACATATCAAATGGGAAAGAAAAAAAAAAAAACCAACCAACCTGTAGCGAAAATTATGGATATCTATGAGATAGAAATATGCAAGAAAAGAAGCCTCTGCTATCATAAAATTACTTGGATACTAGATCAAATTTTCCTTTAAGTTGTGGCTATGGAGAGAAACAAACACCCATCTGAAGCCTAAGATACCGTGTGATACTCAGAAGGCAATAAGTGGGGTTAGCAACAATTCCTTTGAATGTCTTTTCTTTCCACCTAGTCAGGGTTGTGTTATAAACATTATGGCTGAGCACCTGTTACTTACCCAGAAGGGTATCTTTTTCACTTAATGAATCATCTCTTTCATCCTGCCCAGGCAAACACTGAATATCTTGAATTTGACTAGAAGCTACAGGATGCATAAATGAATCTGTAGTTTTCATAGATTCACTTTGTTTTGCTAACATAAACCAATCCTTTGTCTGAGAAACTGTAGCCTAGGAAAAGAAATATTGTAGAATAAGTAAAATTTCTCTATTTATTGCAGTGGTTCTGAGAGCAGAGGGCTTACTGTCTGTAGTCATTTTGTGCAGTCTGATTGTGTAAATTTCTGTAACGATAGTTCCCAGTGAAGAGAGCTGTATGGCAGTAGCTGAGCATAGTTGTAGCACAGGTTCTGTTTAAGCTGTATTACAACCCATCAGCTGCGTTCCATAGTACACAGAACTTTAAAAATAAGGGATATTCAGAGAATCAGTTGTCCAATTAGGTTGTGACCTTGCTTATAATATTTTAATCACATGCTTTCAATATATCTTGACATTGCACCCACTAAACATGTTTATTTTACCTGGCCAAGCGATACGTGGAGTTTCTTCATAATCAACAAGGTGTCATCCTCCTCAGAAGGGGAAGAAATTGGGTCTTGCTTCCTTATCCAGGGATAGTATTCACTATCTATAATGAAATTAATGCCAGTCTTGCTCCATTCTAGCTGTGATATCAGTTTAGCTAGCCTGAAATTAAATGTTGAGACAAGAAAAGAATTGATTTTAGCTTTTAATCAGAGAAACAATTTTTCCCCAAAACAGGCAATAAACAACATGATCAATCTAAAAATAAATTACTGCAAAGAACTTCATGAACTACTTTATTATTTCACCCTTTGCCTGCTGCCACATACATAAATACCAGTACTGCCATTCCATAGTCCACCAGCTTTACAGATGATGGCCTGCTTTGCATTATCAACTTTTACTGGTAAAACGTATAAAACTGATTTCTGTCATGATGTTCTTGCATGTGTCTATGCAGATCCAAGCTCTACCAAGAAACCTTCGGATATTTTGATCACTAAAATGGAACTATTCTCCCAGATTGCAGAAGCCCTGTATCACCACCAGAAACCACATTTTCTGTTCCTGGTACAAGCAATCTTCCAGCAGCAATACCACAGCAGTGATCATACTAATTGAACTTTCAGATAACAAGACAACTGGTGCTATCATGTTCAGCTGGATGCTGTATGAGGACTTCATAATACTGAACAGCACTCCAGTACTACCTTGTGTTAGCATGAACCCCACAATGTTCAAGAATGTCAATCTTAGAAGCAAATGGCAATAATAAAGATTGTCTGAGCTCAAGAACTGGGGCAAAAGCAGTGCAAAAAATGTAGTGTAGAAGCAGTACAAAACCAGCCAAGGTGCATGTGAAAGGAAGACAATGCCTATGCCTGAGCCTATGTCCACGAGTGAACACCCAGATTCATTTGTCCCCACTATTGAAGGGCAAAAAGATTTCATTCTAGGGTTTGGGTATCTTCATCTTTAAACACGTTTCCCTTCTCAGCTTATCTTGATCCTGATTCAGGAAAGCAACTTAAACTACTGATTTAAATGGAAATTAGGTACATGCTTGAAGTTAGTTTTATGTCGCTTTTGTAACTCTGCTTGATCATAGAAATACTTTGCTATAGCAGAAGGTCAAAGTTAGTGTTTCATGAGGCCCAGTTATATGTAAAGCAGGCTGTTACTAAAGGTAAAATGGAGCACTCTTTAATGGCTTGGTTGTTCTTTGCCTAGATTTCCCTTTGAATTTAAGTGCAGTCTTCAGGATATTGAAAGTTTAAAATATTTTGAAATTTTTAATGTGGAAGTCTATACTCCAGTAACTCCAGTCTGTCATTACAATCGGCCAACATGAGTTCAGTGAACTGTACTGCCAGGTTGTCTCTTCTTTTAGGATCCCTGAAACACACTACAATTATCAGCACCTAGACACAACCTTAAGGGCTGTAGAGGCAGATTCTCCCCAAAACCACACTAAACCTCCTGAATGTCTGCTGAAAGGACATCTGGAAAAATATAGCAAGTGTATAACAGTAAATCATCCAACTGTGCCATGGCATCCCACAGAGAAGCTTGCAAAAAGAGGTCTGACATTAGGCCCAAAGACACAAAACTAATAATTGAAACAAAAAGGACTGGCTGTTTTCTCCAAATAGATTTCATGGGTTCATAACTTCCACTTGTATGGCTTACATATTGATTAGAGAAAAATACATTGCTACCATCATATCTCTGTGGAATAGAGATTCAGAAATCAGTAAACCCTGTTCTTACTGTCTCTATAATAGTGTAATATAGCATGTAATTCATGGCCAAGGAAAATTACAGAATGATGAGTGAAAAAAAGTAACTGATTTTACTTTATCCAGGTCATTAAAATGCTGAAATTGAACAAGCAGGACTGGAGTTGGGAGAAAACACAGAGTACTGTGAAGATGAATTAAACAGAAGCGGAAAATGGACAAATTTAAATCTGAGAGAAAGCACAAAAGATTGCAATACCTGTATTCAAAGTAACAGTCACTTTCTAGAAATGCTGGAAGTCTTTCTTTCTTAATCCACTGAATTGCTTGTTCTCGATCAAGACACTATTAAAAAAGAAATGCCAAAGATTTTCAGTATTCTTGACTTTCTTGTTTGGTTTGCCATGTAACTGATTCTCTCCATTCCCCTACTACAGAAACATTGTCTCAGGAAGACAAATACACAGTGAACATCACCTTTGTTATCTGGTTTAGCCTTAATCATACTGGAACAATTGAGTTAATTTACTTTCCTATTAACAGCTAAATCAGTCTAAATCTGATTTCACTTTTTAACAAATCGTGGGTGTTTTTTCTTCAGAAATAATGTGTGTATCAATCATTCCAAATGTACAGTTCCAAATGCAAATTAGAGGTTTATAAATCTTCTGCAACAGGAAACTGCTAATTTTTCTGACTTTATCACATTTTATAAATAACTACTATTATATTTTTCCTCAAGAATTTGAAGAATAATGAACCTTTAAATTAAATTACACTCCCAGAAAAAGAGCGCTGTGGATATTTAAAACAAAATGAAAGAAATAAAAAGCCAATCAGTTACCACCTTTCCCGCTTTTATATTGGAACATTGCACACAATAACTCTTACAGTGGAAACCTAAGTCCATTGTGAATCGGGCCCATAACAGATTTTTGCTCAGAGGGTCTAAACCTCAGTGCCTCATCCAAGCAGAAAGGGAGATGCCTCCAAAGACTGATTTGGGGGGTGAAGGGGAGGTGTTGAGCAGTGAGCTACACATTGCCAGCTAACTAAAAATCTCTGTCTAGGGTCTCTCACAGAGAGCAATATCTGACTATGGGCAACAGTGATCCATAACTGTTTCCCTTAGAAATGACACACAGCACAATTTTTAGTATTTTTTTTAAGAGCGTGCTTTTTCCACTCTTAGAGGATGACCTGTTTTATTTAATTGAGGCGCATTTTTCCTTTTAGTGAAGGTGAGACCGATGATTTGGAAGAATGCAGTAGCTCCCCTTGTCCATAAAAACAGGTGAAGTTTGGGCAAGGATTGATGCTACTTGTTATATCAGATAATGTTTATGTAGATTACATTTTAAATTTTCTTTCCATGAGCTAATATTCCATTAGAGACAAGGGTTATTTCTGCCTCATATATATCTGTAGGGGATTAAAAAAAATCTGAATTACTCAGAAAGTGGGTGGTTTCATTTAGAGAGAAGAAAATATTTCAAAATATGGAAAGCTTATGTTGGCAGAGGCTCATACAATGTAATTTGTGGAGATGAAGACTAATTACTCCCAACTACACAGCATATGCCTCTTTTTGGTAACTGACAACCTTTTTTGAAATACAGAAGATCGTCTCTTTGTTTTGGCATTTAATATTTATGAATTTACTGACTCACAGCCCAGTTTTTTATCTGAGTGATTCATAACATGTTCACATCTGTACATGGCTGGTACACAAAATTATATATACTATCAGAAGGAAAGAATCTCTGCTCTTTCACCTTCCCCAGAGAAAGATGCTACATTTAATCTGATGGCTTTTGTTACCTTGGTTAGCTTCCTTACCCAGTGAGCCTTAGGCCTTGCTGGGACCCAATCCAGCAAACCTTTTAGCACGTGTTTAAGTTTAAGCATGTGTTTAACTTCCCTTGATTAAAGTTAAACACATACTTAAGTGCTTTGCTGAACTGGAGTTTCTCTGAAGTAATGTATGTGGGATGCCAGCCAGCTTCTTTCCATAAGTTGTGATCAATTCTACCCAACTCCACAGGATTTTTTCTTAATATATTTCAGTTAATTTTGACTATTGATAAGAAGATACTTACTTCTATATCAATAATTTGTAAGTGTGCACACACACATGCAGAGAAATTTTGCTTACATTTGTAACAATCTAAGAGGGAAGTAAAATACTGAGAAAAATACCACTGGGTGTATTTCTTAGGCAAGACGTATTTAAATTCAAGCTGTAGCCTGAAAGGCCTACTAGGATTCTTCAATAATAGCTCATTTTCATTAGTAATGTGCCAGTGATGGCCACGCAAGGTGACTTTTTGTAGCAGTGTAACATTCAAAGCAACTGTCAATCTCTTCAGTCAGTGTGAAGAAAGCAGTCAAAGTAAAGTAGGCAGCATGCCCCGATGCCTGAAGGATCAAATCCTATTTGATTTGAACTGAACTACATGGTGCAGTTGGCTTGAGATGATTTCTTCTGATTCAGTCATAGTGTAGTACAATGAATAAAGCTGACTTCTTTCACCTTGTGCAGTTGCAGTAGAATTTTTTGGCAATTTTTTAACAAGGGCATGTAGTTATAGGACAAGAGGTAATGGCTTTAAAGTGAAAGAGGGTAGATTTGAATTACATATAAGGAAGAAATTCTTCACTGTGAGTGGTGAGACACTGGCACAGGTTGCCCAGAGCAGCTGTGGCTGCCCCCTCCCTGGCAGTGTTCAAGGCCAGGTTGGAGGTGTCCCTGCCCATGGCAGGGGAGTTGGAACTTAGAAAATACTTAAGGTTCCTTCCAACCTAAACCATTCTATGATTCTATGCTCTTTTGCAGGCCATTTTGTTCCAGCTCAGCCTTGAGTTGCCAAGCTGAACTGGATGAGGCATCTGTTACCTGTCCAGTAAAGGAGTCAAAAATGAGAAGAAACATCACCCTTTACCCCAAAAAAAAGGGAGAAAAAAGTAAACTGAGGTATACTGCTCCTCAGAAGGCCATAATGCTTCCCATCTATGGAAAATGGCCCAGAGAAAGAAATGTGTTCTTAAATAATACAGGAGTCCCGTTGCTCCAAACCACATGAAAGATGTAATAGTGAAATGGCTCTGAGTTTATCAAGAAAGGACATCCACAGTTGCAATGATGTGAGGTTATCCCAGAGAGCAATGCTAGCCACACTTGCACAAGCACGCAACATTTCCTCAGTTGAATCCTGAGAGCAAGAAAGAAATACCTCTCCTGCCTTTGTGTTCTCAAGCAAAGTATTTGTGAAAATAATTATTTAACATGGTGGAGATGTCTGTGAGCCTTGTCCTGTTGTAGCATTTGTCCAGTTTAGATGCAGATAATTGCAAACACACTTTACTATGATTTTGTTAAACATCATTGCCTTTTGACCTCTCTCAACACTGTTTTCTTTTCTGAAAATCATTAAGCTTATATCAGGCAAAGCAACAGTCTGTTACAACTCCCTGCTTTTCTCTCAGCTTTCCAGCTATGACATAATTTAGAGCAGCCGCCTCTAAAAATGTAGCAAGACCTTAGACTGGCCTTGAATGAAATGAACTGGAGTCACATCAGTCACACCAATGCAGAGTAAGCAAGAACGGAATAAACCAAGTACCCCAGTGAAATATCTTTTCTCCTCCAAAGTTGTTGTTGAAAGGTAATTTCTCCCACAACTAATTATACTGTCTTGTATTTGTATGTATCAGGTGCATACGGTGCTTCAACTCCTGATTTTAACCTGCCTAATCTGGTGCTGAAGAAAGCCCTGAAAGTATATAGGTAAGAGTACCAAAAACTATAGTGTCTGAGCAAGACTGAAATAATAATTTTTTTCTAAAGTTCAACCTATCTTTCCATTAGTTTAGCTTTCTTGTTGCCAAATATTATTTTCTCTGGCCATTTCAATTGATGCTAACCATGTAAACCCTTTGGGAATTAATGGAAGAGAGACTTATGTGTTGCCAGACCACAGATGAGCTCATAGCCACACAAGGAAATTAATTAATAAGGAAAGACTGAGATGCATTAGTTTCAGTCAATTTGCACATTCCAGGGATCACTAGTAAAGTAACTGTTGTCATAATATTTTTTCTTTTAATATTAAAAAGTATTCAGACCACACAACTGAATCCTGCCCTACAGAATCTTCAAAATTCTGTGCTACAGGATGTACATCTGTAATTCCATTCACTTGTCTGCTAGACACATGTGCATTTCAGGGCATAATTTGGCCCATCATTATGTTTTCCTAACATAAATTAACATTTTTCCCAAGCTACCAAGCCAAACACAACAATAACTACTGCCAGTATCTCTACAGTAAGATCTAAATATAAACTCAGGGGCTATAAGATGCTTACCATAGTGTTGTAATTTGGATCAATATTGAATGTTGGAGAAGCGCTGCGCACTTTGGAGAGCTGCCCGTCATTCTTTGCTTTCCTTAAAACATCATAAATGGGGTTTGGAGGTTTCTGATCATGTAGAATTTTTTTCAGCCGGCCTTCCAGGCGTTGTGAGGCATCATTAACTACTTCAAAAACCCCAAAGTCAGAGTTAAACTTAACTGGCTGGGCAAAAGTCTACAAAAGAAGTTTGTAACATTGTAATAAGGGAAACCTTTCATTTAAGAAAGTTAGTTTTTAAAGTACTGAAACATCCTACAGAATGCAAGTTGGTATTATGAGGCTTCGTTCTCTTGCCTGATGCAGTTTATGTTCAGGACCTGGAATCATATTATTTCTGTATTCTTGTTCTTTAGTCTCTTCACTGTATAGCTTTCCAAAGCATTCCTACTTTTTGTCTCAGCTATGCTTAATTGTCAAGGATTTAACTCATTCTAGATCACAGACTGTTATTTTTTCACATGTGAATAATAGATCCAGTACACAGATATCTAGGATATATAACTCACAGTGACTTTAGTAACTGTTCTGAAGGGGACTACTTACCTACTGAATCAGATCTCCAGTGTTGTTCTCTCATTCATCACACAATCAAGGCTTGAAAAGATTAGCAGTGAAGCTGACCTTTTAAATGTGACATGCATTTGAGGAGGATGAATCTGAAGATTTCCATATGTAGGAGAGGCTTTTCACCATATTGTTACTTGTAGGTCAAACACCAACCAAAACCTATGGCCTGGAGTAAGTTTTATTATACGTCCCTAGCTCAGTCAGATACTGTGTAATACATGAGGTAGACCAAATTTTAATTTCAGCTATGTAATTGTAACTTTTCATGAACTCCAAAAAAAATCACTGCATGCATACACATTAAAACAGTCACTTTCATCTTTTGAGCTCTGCTACTAGGCATTTTACTAAAAGACTATCTTTCAAATTCTTTTACTTGACATGAAGAGGGAAAATATGGATGGATTTTACACATCTAATTGGGAGATACCGAAGACAGTTATGAATATGAGATTATATACAACCCAAGCATATAAGCATCTTCACAGTGAGCTGGAAGACAAGAAGGCATGCTGTATTTAAGAACTGAAGAAAATCTTGGCCATGTCAAGACCCAGCACCAAAATTCTTTTCAGATTTGTTCCAAACAGGATCCCACCCGGTGTTTGTACAGTTGTCATTCCTCCGCAATTAATAAGATTATTTTATTTTTTCAAGCACTGTATTTTTCATTTCCTTGAACTTTTTCATATATCACATATATACACACATAGACACAATTCAAACATAGGCTACATATGCTGAATGCCTGATACATATAATATGGAAATATATTACTGATCAGTTTTATTCTTCTTCACACCTATGTAAGTCCAAAGTAACCGTGTCAGTGCCAGCTACTTTGAAGACCCCTTGATCAACATCTTGTAGAGCAATGCCCAGGATCAAACCATGTGGTTGTAACATGTGATTACAATGTTCCCTCGTTATCCTATAATGTCTCACTGTGGAGGCTCAGCCTGGCAAAGCACTTAGCATGTGAGAGCTTTAAGTGTATGATTAGCATCTGTGACATCAGTCACTGCTTAGAGCCATGCAGTGAGTCGTATTAGTCTGTTTAGTTACCTAACTTTAGTTGAAATCATGGTTTGGTTTTTGTTCTCTGACACATTGTGCCTCCTTTGGCTTTAATTTTCTCCAGGGTACTCTGCAGGTTTTAGTGTTTTTTTCTCCAAATGTACTGAGCAGCATTTTAAAGGGCCTTTTATGTATAGTAGATTTCTCTACACTTCATTCAGACTTTCTCCCAGTTTGCTATGTGTACATTTCATTTATTTTCAAACTTAATTTGGGCTGCTATCAGCTTTTAAGTGACTAACTGTGCAACCTTAATAACCTCCAAATGCGTTCTTCCTTATTTCTTTTTTCATGTTTTTTTAAAAAGAAACAAAAGAAAGTACACTAAGAAACAAGGTGCTTCATTCTCTCAGAATTTGAAATGCTCTTGCTTGTGGAAAAAAGCAAACAAAGTGCAAATTCCATAATATAGGGCTATGTGACTAGACATGATCAGTTCAATGTTTTTCACCTTGAAAACTAAGCAAAGACAACATTAGTTTATCACATACATCTACTTTTATTTAACCCTTTGGTAATTTATTCTAGAGCTAGATTTTTCAGTACATATTCTAATTAACTGAACAGAAAACATACAGCCACTTTATGTAGTGAAACAGATGGTAGTGACATTTTTTAAAATGTAAAGTGTATTGCTATTTTGGGATTCTGACTATAAATCATAAGACAAATAAATATACTAATGGAACAAAAGAACATACACTGATGGGATAAGAAAATTGAGACTTCATACATACATACTACATACTTGACTGAAAAAGGTGGTTCTAGTCCAGACTTTGGATTTTGGACCAAGATGTGGTTACCTATCCCCAAGAACATCAAGAGACATGCATACACCTTATATCAGTCAGAAAGTAGCCAGTAGATCCTCTTACTTGACAGTAGTAAGACCATATCTGGAATACTGCATCCAGTTTTGGGTTCCCAGTACAAGAAGAATGTTCGTATATTTGACTAAGTGCAGCAGAAGAACATTGAGATGGTCACAGGCTGGAGCACTTGCCCTGTGAGGAGACACTGAAGGAAGAGGGCTTTAGCCCAACGAAGAGACAGCTCTGGGAGGCCCTATCAGCAATCTTACAGTACTTTCAAGGAGGTTACTGAGAAGGTAGTCAGGCATTTCAAGAAGATGCATGGTGGTAGGACAAGACATCATGATCATACACTGAAATAATAAAGGTCTCAACTGGATATAAGAAAAAGGTGACTGTGGGATGATAAGCACTGGAACAGACTATCCAGAGAGACTATGAAATCACTCATTGGAGGATTTCAAGACCAGCTGGAGAAAGTGCCAAACAACCTGGTCTCAATACTAAAGCACTGACCCTGCTTTGAGCAGGAAGCTGGACTACAGACCTCCCCAAAGCCCCTTCCAGGCTGGGTAATCTATGATTCTATACAAATCCCATATTCTACCAGATAGAGCATCGCATCAAACTATCATATAAAAGCATTTTAGAATAGTTAAAACCTTTTTGGAGAAGCATATTTCACTTGCTTACTTAAGAAAACTAGAATGATAAATAGAATACTTTCATAACCATAATAAAAGAGGTAAAGTCCTGACCTTCTTAACTCACCCCCCACCACAAAAATAAAAGTGATAATATTATAACAAAAATCAGATGTGAACACACACACACAAAAAAACCCTGATTTCTTGTAGGAAATATTTTCCCAGTTACAGTACAGGGGAGAGGATCAATCAATCCATCTCCCTTTCAGTATGTGAAGAACTTTGGAGCAAAACACAGTCTAACCATTCCCACACATTACAAGCCACAAAACAAAAAAACCCAACCAACCAAACAAAAAAACCCCAAAAACATTCAATACCCTGTAGCAAACTTAAAACCTTTCCAACAGAAGCCAGGTGCTGTAAAATCTTACAGTGCTTCATAGAACAATAATGAGAGAGGTTTATGGCACCACCAATATTTTAGGTCATTGCAATAATGAGGAAACCCTTCAGTGAAGATGCCTATGTTATGGAGTAGATGATATCCTACACTGTAAAGGAAGGGGGAAAAATTATCCGTGCCAATCTAATATACTAAGAAATGTCTTTCTTACCCCACATTTGGCAAGTGCTTTCACTTTTTACAGAGAAGTAAAATACACTAACCAAAGATTAAGTATATGATTCTCTCTCTAGTTTGGGCCAATTTTTGATCCTTTGAAGATAGAGAGGGAAAACTCCAGAGCCAAATTATACCTCAAGATGTTAAGAAAAAATAAATCAGGTTTGGCAGGAGCCTTGAAGCTGGGGATTCATACATTATCAATTTAGCACAATAAATAGGATCAACAAGGACTTGAGAATACCAACAAATAAGAAGTCTACAGATTTTGCAATCTGTTTCACTCACAGGCAATTCTCTTGAACCCAGTATGACCAACGTAACTCAGTGTAGTAATCTCAGCTTCAGAAAAAAGTCTCCAAGAAAACAAAAAGCTGTTTTCAGACTGTGGTACAGCAATACTATTACATAAATAAACAATTGCATGTACATTTTTGACAGCTCAAAAAATTCCTAGCTGTCAAAGGCACATCAAATATGGTTTTAGCTGAAGAATAAATAGAATACAGAATTCTGAAACCTGAAGTTATACACTTAACTGAAGGGAAGGCAAATTTCTCTCAGTCCTCCCAAAACAGAAACCAAAACAGCATCCATCACCATGTTGCCAGGATATCAGACATATAAATCTCACTGTTCTTTGCCTTAACAGTTTTCAGATACACTTAACTTCAGATACACTTAACAAATGTGTAAATATGCTCACCACATCCCACCCCAAATAATGTAGTTCGATCCCAAGAGAAACAGAATGACCACAGTTTGGCTGCCTCTCAGGTTAAAGCCCTGAAAGGGTGGGAATGAATAGAGACCTCATCCAGGAACTTTGCCAAAATTTCATTAAGATGGGTATGTGTGTATCATAAATAAATGTCAGTGAGAGTCCAGACCAGACGAGAATTTGAGCAGCTCTGTGAAGTGCTTGGAAAATTCACATTGCACATGGCCAATGGCAAATCTCCCATTGACGTTAATGCATCCAGGATTTCCCTTCCATTGATGAGTAAGACACAAGTCACATTCCCATATCACAGTCTAATTAAGAGAGAAGAATATTTTGAGTAAACCCACTAGGAATAAGAAAAAGAAGTTAGGAATGCTTCATTTACTTCCTTGAATGTCAAAGATATCAAGCAAGTTTTAGTCCTGGGTGTCAAGATAACATGCATGAAGGGCTTTACTTATGTAAAAGCTTTTTTAAGTGAAGTTGTATTGGCACCTGCAGTCTCCCTCCACACACCTGGAAAAAGTAAGAGGAAACTAATGATCATGCCTGATACCTTGAATTGATGCATTGAATTATTCACAACCATCTTCAAAACAGAGAATGGCTTGCACTGTGCAGCAGAGTGGATTGCCTTTTGCTTTCTGCACTCTGTCACCTGATACTCATAGATCAGACCTGGTTTTACTCTTCACAGCACTAGGATTTCAGGACCATTCCGTTTTCAGAAAGACCGATTGGCCCAAACTTTATTACTTGGTCTTTAATTGTTTTCAGAATCATCACCTGCATTAAATCCTGGATGCCAGACTACTCAGTGGAGAGTCTTTATAGTGAAAACAACTTTCAAAAGAAGTAGTCTTCAAATCCCAAGTTGATAAAACTCTGGTCACTTTGTATCTTTCTGCTGCAAAGGAAACCCACAGCCAGGGAGTTGCCATCAAGAATATCATCTCCTGAATATGCTTCAACTGAGGTGCAGTTAACTCTTTTGTCTCTAGTGCAACTTCTTAAGGTTGCAAAGAGGAGGAGTGTGTCTTCATCAGGATCACTGGTAAATGAGGGTAAGGCCCCAGCATGGACTTGGGGTAGAACGAGTAGCAGGCAGCTTGTAGAGTGCAGGAGAAACAAGTTGACATTACTGCAATTTCTAGCTGACACCACCAACACTGAGCTGGATGGCAGTTTCTGACTTCCAAATTTTCATTCCTGGTTAAACGTATTCTTGGATGTTTTAAATACATGGATCAAAGATTTGTATTCTATGGATGCTTGACCAGCTAGAAATGGAAATGTATCCAGGCCAATGTTTCTCTTAACTCATTTTAGATTAGCTACTGAGGAAGGTATAACTCATTTTTATGTCATGTAATTGGTTTCTGCTACTGTGAAATCACTGTACTATTGATGACAAGGGCCCTCACGAGGTTTTTTTGTACTATTTTATCTTTCAGAAATATTTTCTGTACAAACTATCCTTCATTACAGTACATAGATCTTTGAAGTACCTAGATATTCATGTCAGATTGTATTGAATGTTATAACAACAGGATCACTTAAAGGATGTACCGTAAATCAAAGCAAAAAAAAAAAAATATCGGCTGCTGTTATAGCAAGTCTCCAGTGATACAATTTTCCATACACTAGTGGTGCATTATAAATCAACACAGAGGCAGTCTCTTAAAATAAGCATATGCTACCACTGATTTGTTGTATCAAATCACACAATATTTTCAGTTTAACTTGTTGCCTAACTACTAGCACACCTGGGTAATACTGTTCCCAGGCAACAGCATATAAGCACAACAAGAATAGAGCCATGGAAATTTCAATCTGGTGTTTAAGTAGAAGCCTTCTGAGAAGGAGAGGGAAATTGGGAATATAAGGTATTCAAACCACAGAACTCAAGGCATTAATAGAACTTAATCCTGAAGAGGGTAAATCCTTGGGAAAAGATCAAAGAGAAAATAAAAGCAATTATGAGAACATTACAGATAAAAATAGCTAACAAAGCAGCTGTTTTCATGAAGATATGTAAACATATAGAAGAGAGACCATTTGTCATCCTAGAAACCTATAAAGATTACCAGCGTAGAACAGTGTTTACTCAGGAGTGTCTGTGAACTCTTCTGTGGGCTTCCAGAGCTGTCAGGAGTGCCTGGGCAATCGCTGCGGTTCAGAGCTGCCGAGCTGCACCATGACTGTGGGCTAAGGAGCCCTCTGAAGATAATGAGAATTTTCGCCTCTAATCATTGTCCTGAAATCTGTGCATGTCCAAGGAGAACCAGAGACAAAGCAAGTTGAACTTCTTACTCACCTCATCCTCTGTGATTTGGGAAACACTTGAAGCATAGTTTCCAAATAAGCAGCAAAAGCATGGAGGATTGTATTCCTGTGCTAAAAACAATCTGCCACATGGAAGGAGGCCTGTGTTTAAAAGCTACATAGTTAGGCTTAGATTTAGGAAGATAACCTAAAGCAGCTGCAAGGAGGGAAAGAAAAAAAAATAGAAAGAGAAAAAAAACACCCTCTCACCACACATTATCTTCCATCTGTGTCTTCGAAGCTTTGTGAAAATTATTCTTAGGAATCTTGTAGTGTGATGAAAGCATGTAAAGGCTGAGCTCCTGAGAGTCAATATTGCTGCTGTGCACAAAACCCACACTCTGATAGTTAATACCTCCAGATTCTATTTTAAGATAAAAACCATAGGGAGCCTGTTCTACCATCCTTTGTTCTGCAACTCCTGTTATGTGTACGTCTACACAAATCTGTGATGCGACTTGGAAAGCACATCTATGTCTAGTTGAGTTTGGTAGCCTGAAGCATAACTGAATTTATTCCAGTAGTGGCTGTACCATATTTTTTAGGTCCAAGGATCATTAAGAAATATTCTGCCTCTTCCAAATGCTGGTGGTGGTTCCTACCAAGCAAGTAGCAGAAATGTTCTCATAGTTCAGCCTGTTGGACTGCCAGTGCTTTAGGAGAGGGACAGGCTGTGGGGCTGCTCTGGGGTAGATTGGCTGGGAGACCCCATGGAAGCCATGAATGACACTGTGGAAAGGTCTGTGATACATTTCAAAGGAGTATGGGTGAGGCATGGGGATGGAAGAGAATGGGGATAGTCAGGGCCAAGACTACTAAAAGAAAGTTGGGTGAAGTTGCCACGTTGACGGTGGATTACCTTACTATTAATATTAGTGTTTCTCATATTTTGCAAGGTATTTCTGTAAGGTACTTACTGGAAGACTCAAAAATTCATTGAAGTAGTCCACAAGCATATCATCTGCGGCTAAAAAAAAAAAAAAAAAAAACACAAAGTAAGCTTGTACTTATCAGTGCTAACATTGTTTGAATGCACTATTGCCTCAAACAATGATTTTTCCATGAGATATAACATGCAAACTTTTGCAAAATATTATTTCCCACCTCTGAGAATATAATCATTGCATCATTGTTATATTCTAGCTATTGCACACTGCTGAGGTCCTTAGCAATTTAAAACACACATGAAGGTAAATCATTTGCCAAGAAATTTAGAGATAAACCTTCATAAACCCAGCAGCTTCTGAATGCGGGAAATCTGCATGTTTACTTTCAAAAAAATGTGCATAAGCTAACAGTCTAGAAATTCCCCACGTTATACCTTTCTTACATCTGGGAAGGAGGGGAGTATAAAAGTTCACCAGACCCTGCTTCTGCTCCCACACTGCTGCCTGGGGATGTTTGGGGGGGTGTTTGGGGAATAAAAGGGAGTTCACTGGTCTATAGTTCGGCTCACCAAGCAAGCAATGTATGCCATACTCTGAATCTGACAACTGGGAGGCTTCCCGTTGACCTCATCAGAACTGAAGACTGTGTTTGCAGGTGGTTTTGTACCCTTTCCAACCCCTGTATTTTAAATCCTACTAACAAGACTGAAAATCTGTAGATAAGAAATTTTTTTTTTTTGCCAGTGACAAATTAGTAAGTATGGATCCCAATCTTACTTCTACAACACTCAATACCACCACCACCCTTTACAGAAGGTAAAAGTTGAACATTTTTCCATTGGTCTTCAGAAATCTGTCTTCAGTATAATGAAGACCCCTGAACAGTTTTTAATAGTTTCAGTTTCTTGAATATTTTATTATTTCTGCCTTAAAATGAAAGGAGAATACAGCTAAATCAAATGTATTTGCCACTATCAGCAAAGGTGTGGTAACACAAATCTTTTTTCTCTTTCTTAAGTTCATAACACTGAAATGCACTAGTGAGGTTATGCATTGAAGAGAGGTTATGTACAGTGTATGTGGTATCACTTGTAGGCAGGCAGTACCTCAATCCAAACCCCACAGTGTCTAACCTAAATAGAGACAGAAAACTTGTAGTCAGGTAAGGAAGAAATCTTGAGCTAATGTACATTAATATGAAGTCAGGAAGTCCCTTATGTGCTGCATGACAAGTCAGAACCAGACCTGATGGTATTTGTCCAGCCTTAGTGCGCCAACATTTATTCCTTAGCACTTGTAGTTACTTCTGTGACTGATACAGGACAGGCAAGTTAGCTCATGCTCATTCCTGGAAAACACTGGCAACACTGAAAGCAAGGCTTTCTGCATTACAGAGATCATGCTTTCTTTGGACCACAGGCCCATGGTCCAGTGCAGTTGCAGGGCCATGGAGCTAGAGATGTTAGGGCACAGATTAAATAAGAGAATTTACCAAAGTGTCTAGCCCAAATCATTTTTAGGTCAACAGAAAATCCTCTCGCTAATGTTGCTAGGCAATCAATCAGATCCAGAAATCTCAATTCAGCAAGTGTTAACACAACTAACAAAAAAATTAATTAGAAACAAGCTGCAGTTTGCCTCGTGTTTGGTTTGGGTAATGCACAATTAGATTTGACACTGATAAGGATGAATCTGAAGACAAATAGATATGATAATACCCCATGAAAATATTTTCTTGTTTCAAAAGACTTACTCAAAACCATTTATTACTGGCTGAAGTATAAGCTCTTTAAGAATATGCAGATAACATGGTTTTAGTTTGCCAAGGATATAATTCTCTGTAGTCCCATATAACAACAAGAAATATAAACACAGTGGTTGATTAATCAATAAAATGTTTATAATATTGGTAATGCAAGCTTTAATACTTACTGATCTTACTCCATCTATGCACAATATACTTTCCTCTGTTTTTTGGCAGGTTTTTTGTGTTCAGTCATATTTTCATTTGACAGTATAGTTGCACTTTCATATTTGCACATTGTGAGTTATGGAGTTCCCATACACTTACTCTAGCTTAGATTTTTGTGTCACAAAACATTTTGTTTCATTTCTTCCCATGCCATCTTTCCAGCTGCACAGTCCAAATTATGACTAGAAAAAGCTGCCTTACAATTGCAACTGGAGGTAAAAGTGTGCTAAAAATTTGTCCAAAAGTTCAGTTTTGCCTCCATGCAATTTGGGCACAAATAGGAATATCCTGGGCCTGATTTCTATCACTTTTAACTTTGAAAGGAATTTTAAAATTATTTTGGTAATGGTATATAACCATTTCTTAGATATTTTGTGGAAACAAACCAAATTACTTTTTATCTATTGTATTTGATAGCTTTCTCTATTACTGCCATCATGAAAAAGTACAGAAACACAGAAATATTATTAGAAACTAAAGGAGAATGTGAATGTGGGTAAAAGTGGCACCATCTTGAAAGATTTGCATTTCACATTGCAACACCCACTAAAATGGCAGATATCTCTCCACTCTTGAAAAACATGTAATAAATGTCTTCTTTAAATGTCAAAAGTTATACTATAAAACCCCAATCCTACATAGAGCTCTGACAGCTTCATGTCCATGTGTGAACTTCACCTGGACTCAGACATGTCTAGTAACATTACGTAGCCTGCATAACCAAGTTTTAATGCCGTGTAAATATGCAACTGAGAGATGTTATCATGTACATATTTATATATGCTAAATATCTGCTATATTGTTAATCTCTACCTGAATTTGTGTTGATTCTTCTTATGATAATAAACAGTATAAATAAAATAGTA
Organism: Athene cunicularia; assembly: GCF_003259725.1. NCBI lineage: Eukaryota > Metazoa > Chordata > Aves > Strigiformes > Strigidae > Athene > Athene cunicularia. Next base: position 130,961,677 of record NW_020799095.1, read on the forward strand.
TTTAGAGGCTCCCAAAAGGAATAGCAATACATTTATACTTTAAAATACACAATTACAAAGGCATCCTAAATGGGGAAGAGTGGGGAAATAATGAAACGCTACCTAAGCTGCAAGATTTAAGGTGTCATTTCATATGAGGTAACAGACAAACATATATACCTTTCAAATAGGGAGACAAACATCAGGGAAATCCTACAATGAGCTATTAGCAAAAGGCAAAAAAAAGTAAAATAAGATGATTATTAAACCTGGCATGTTGAACCTTTCAGTTGATTGTTTCCTTCCTTCATCCTATTTCACTTTTCCTTCCATGTCCATCCTTATTCTCCATAGTTTCCTGTTACTTTCTTTTCCTAGGTATTTTCAGATTATTTTTTTGTCTGGAAAAATTTTAAGAAATTACACAGTATTCCATACTTAACACAGAGGAAAGAAATGAGAAACCAGACAATAGTTCCCAAAACTTTTTTTGTTCTACACTTGAATGACAAAATGAATGATCAAGCCTTATAATACTTACAAACACTTCTTCTGTTATACATGGAGGCTCTGAAACACAAAAGTGAAATATCATACATTGTCCAAGCAATACAGTCAAGCTTGTTCAACTATGATTACTGAACAGAAACAAAAAGTAGTGAGGCATGATAACCTTCCTGGATATTCTGAAATAAAATAGCTTAGCCCGAGGAAACAAAATAAACTCTAAGAACGTGCAATAATGTTGACCCATGCATAAAAAGGCTGACTATCATAAAAACTGTTTAAATATAATTCAAGTATTATTTAACTAGATTATTTCTCATATGTATCCATTAACTTCTTGTCAACTTTCCTCTGTAAAACTGATTACTAGAAGGTTGCAGGCTTTAATGAAAATACAGATTTGTATGAAACTCTGGGAGCCTTGAACCACAAAGATTATGAATCATGTAATAAAACTTAAAATAGCGCAATTGTGGGTGTTCCCAGATAACCAAATGTCATTCTTTCTAGGACAATATTCCATCTTTTGTAATGCCATTTGAAGGGAGTAAAGTTTTCTCTTCAGACTGATGAATGTTGCTGGACAAGTTTAAACCCAGCAGTTCAAAACTGCTCTCTTGGGTATCCCTGTCTCTGTACGGAGACAATCACCCTGGGGCCAGAGCCCCGTCTATCGCCCTGTGTGGAAAGCGCTACTTACCGGTGGTAAGTCTCTTCGACTGCATCCTGGATCTACATACGTAAGGGCCGGCACCCACTTACAAGCTTACGACCTCATTTGCAAAGGTGAAATCCTTGACTGCAGAGCAGAAAAAGAAGCTGCAGAGTCCCTGGGCCCGGCTGGGGACTGCCGGTATGCACCAGGGCGGGCTGGCTCTGCGGTGCAGCTCACAGCGAGGGGGGTTGCTATGGCACTGCAAACAATGCACGGGATGAGCTGAATGCTAAACAAACATTTCTACTGCTGGTGCAAATCTCCCTGAAGCAGACTCGGATATCAGGCATGATATCCGAGTGATACAGTCCCAAAAGAGGTGCCTGTGAACTAAGAATTTGAGGATACTTGCAGCAAGAAATTAAATGTAACACTCTTTTCTCAACTGGACCTTCTTAGTCCAAAATTATATTCTACCTTCTCCTACATTAACAAAACCCTCCAACCACATGGAATTTTGCCTTAAAAAAAATATCTCAAAACATACAACTAATGACCAATGGATTTACATATTGTATCAAATAATTCTGCATCCGTAAGCAGGCTGTAAGGCTTGATCCCAAGTAACACACTTAGTCCTATTTATGATAGAGAACTTCTACTGTAGTCAAATAAGAAAAGGTGAGGAGCTTTGTATTGTTAAGGCCGAGATGAAATCTGGGCTGTTTCTTAACAGGTACAAACAGCTCCACTGTGCCAGAAACACAACCTGCAGCCTTGGTAACAGCCTTCCCCGCTTCCTCCTACTGCCAAGTCGCAGACCTAGCAGAAATCCAAAGGCAGCTACATTTTCCGACAGTCAGGGAAAAGTTTATAAATAGCCTACTTGGAAGGAGAAAAGACATTAAGAGACATAGAATAGAGTCTACTCCCAGAACATTAGTTTCTTCCTTGGCCCAAAGGGGTACTCCAGGATATAAGAAAAAGTCACATTTCTGGTACAGTCAGTAAAAGCTGTGTACAAAGAAGGAATTCAGACTCCTATATGATGATTTTGGTGTTCCACAACTGGGATCTGAAAAACAATCTACCTAGTAAGTATCTGACCCTACAACTGTGTAAACTCTTCAGGCATCTTCAGATTTTTTGGCATGAAAGTTCCCTCAGAGGTTCTACTGCTGTTACTTCCAGAACAACACTGATTTCAGTAGTACACTGGGATCAGTTGTACAAGGTGTCATGTATGCAAATTACATGAAGGGCTCCTTTGAGAAACCTAATCCATCAGCTGTGCTCAGGAAGTGCCCAAAATGCACCAAGAACTTCCTGTTCCCAGCAAACTATCATTTGTTCCCTCTTTCACAGAACAGTATAGTATCTCCAGTCATACTCTTCAGCTGTGAAAAAAAGTTTTATTTTAATTCATACATGACTTTGGTGGAATCCATGATCAAGTGAAAACAGAACAAATGCACATGCTCAGGGACTACAGCTTAAAGCCAGGAAGTGGTAAGTTTCAAAAATGAACATGCAGCAAATCAAATATGATAGAGGCAAGGAAAATGGCTTAATCTCGTAGAAATACATGGTATTTTGCACGCAGATATACATTCCCACTCCTGGGGATGCCTGCCCAAATACCACAATCACTGCTCTAATTACTGAATACCAGAATAATACTTCTAATTGTGTTAGTGGAATGTTAGCTGTCTGATTATCTGATTAGCTTTTTAGGGTGGATTGTTTTGTGGGCTTTTTTTTTCTTTCTTTCTTTTTTTTTTTTAACTTAAGGGAAGAACAGCATTTCCAAGGACCTGCGAGATAAACTGAATAATGTCATAGACAAGAGACACATTTCAGCCAAGAGTTTTGAGAAGTGTATTGAACAGAAGCAAAGAGTTTTGAGAAATGAATTGAACAGAAGCAAAGAATTAAATACAAAGATTCAAACTTAATTGAGCTATGAGCAATTTAAATAGTATAATGGGTGTTGTGGTGGAGTATAACTACCCTTAAATTCTCTGTATGCAAATTCTATCCAATAAGATATAACAAACAGTAGGTTAGCACTGAATGTCTTACATTTAAACACATTAGTGCCATGTATCAGGACATGTTCTATTGCGATTATGAAATATTTCAATTAGGCATACCTAATGTATGCATAAGAGAAATATGCACAACAAGATAGCCCATAAAATGTAAAGTGAAACCTTTCCAACAAGAAGAGTTGCACTGCACATATATGAAACTGCACCAAACTACTTAATATAATTTCAAGTGTTTAAGTTAATGTTCATTCCATTCCTCTTCCTCCTGTCCCTTCTTTCTGATGTAGGCCTAGATACA
>NW_020799095.1:130965216-130984106 GCF_003259725.1 Athene cunicularia
AAAAAAAAAAAAAAAAAAAAAAAAAAAAAAAAAAAAAAAAAAAAAAGCGCCCTTTTTCTCTCCTTCTGTTGTCTGGTATATTTTGGTATAAAACTCTTAGGTCTTTGTTCTCTTTGTAGTATGCTTCAAAGATTGCATTTTGAATTAAGCTCATCAAGAAATACACACTGTACTCTCTTATGGAGAATCTATTAACAGTCATTATCACTTTCTCATTATCTTAGTTAACAACACACATTTAGGTCAAATATTTTGTGTGTCTGTGTTTCAGTCCTGATTTCATATTGCCAGTGAAAAGTTCACCAGATGGTGAAGCTGAGATATAAAGATTAAGCTCATTCTCCTCCTTTTCCACATTTTTCTTTTTCCATGTTCTTATTTCCATTTTGGTTATTATTTAGCTTAGCAAAACTGCAGACCTACAGAATGTTTTATAAATATAATCAAAGCTATGATCTATCCCAAAAGCATCTGATCTTGTAGAAAAGATTAATAGCTAGACAGGATAGAGAATACGTTCTAAAAAAGGTGATACCAGTAAAATTCTAGAGAAAGTAAAAAGACTAGAAGTAGGTTTCAAATTATTAGCATTTTTAGAAAATCATAATCTAGGAGAAGGCCAGCACAGAGATCTGCACATGAAGACAGATAGAAAGAAAACATGAATTGAAATCTTCTCCAACCCTGTTAGCACCTGCCTCCTCTGCTCATTACTGTAGAGCCATTGAGAGAAATGAGCTTTCAGTCAAGACTGTCATTATCCCTTTGCTAGACACTTGTCTAAAATTTATGTTTTCAGCCATTTACCAGGGAAAGTGTTTCAAAATATCACACAGGCAAATCAGATCAGAAGAGCTGAGGAAACTTCTCACTCAAAGGAACAAGCATATAAGCTACACCAGCTCACTAAGTGCACAAGTCTCCTTGTGACTTGCTCAAGTAAAGGCAAGACATAAATTGGATAAATTAAATCCCAATATGCACTTGTGTTTTTAGATGCTAACCTGTGTTTGATTCCTGGCAGTGAAGTCATGAACATCCCTATTATTACTCATTCAAAAAGTAACAAATACTATTTAAAAAAGCAGATAGGCATCTAAAGGGAGCTCCAAGGGTAGCTATGAATTAATTTCCATGGATTTTCAATAAAAACGCTCCATCTCAGATATAGGTGGGCATTTTGTCACGCGATACCTTTAATACCTAAATATCTTTACAGAAATCCATCTTTAGTTACATATAAGTACTTGTTGTTCTTTGGATGATTGCCACATACATTTTAGCTTTTTCATCTGAAAGCAGCAATCTCATAAACTGGAAACAGGTGCTAGAAAACCTACTTAAACATTGACTGCAGAACTGCCAAAATGGGAGTCAGATCCTGAGAAGAAAGCACAAATCAATCATCAGATAGCTGGCCCTTAAATGCCTTAAGTTATTCTGCTGGCAAAATGGCAGAAGCTGCTTGTTGTGGTGGTACAGCCTCTGTGTGTTGAATCTGATGGTTCTAGTTTACAGCACAGATTAATGCTGTCAGAAAAAGTTAATGCAGACACACAAGGAAACAGGAATACAAAGAATACAAGCCCTCAAAAGAATTCTGAAAGGAGGGAAAAAAAAAACCATTCCTGAAGATAGTCTAGGTGAAGAGTGAAAAGAAAGAGCTTAAAAATAACAGGAAGAGATTAATAGTAAAGAAAGAGAGCACCATAGCTTTAGTCTACCACCATTAGAAACCTTTTACTAGTGGAGGAGGCCATCAGAGGGAAGTCCAAAGAGTCTGACTGCTATAGAAGTCTCTATTTGGATAGTCACTGGAGAATATTCCTTGACTTGTCCATGTCAACAATGACCCAAGGATTCCTATCACAGTCTTATTCTACCAGAACAAGGTAGAGATTTTTTATCAACTTTAAAGGTTTTAAATAAAGTTTGATTCCCCTTTGCTTAGTATGGGTCTTGGTAAAGATGAAGGGAATATAGATGCATACCTGGAAAGTAAATCAGAATTTAGAAGAACCACATAGCAATTTGTGATATACATTTGTACTCTTGCTGTCTCATACATGCTAGCTACCTACTTCATACCTGCAGTCATCTGATCCCTTCAACAAATTTGTATTAGTGTCTTAAGAAATAATGGCTAGAAATTTAGGAGAGTATCACACTATCTTTTCTAGTTGTGGAAAAGAGCATTAAGACTTCATTGAAAAAAATATTCAGCAAGATTGTGGTAGTCTGAAGAAATGTATTAGAAATAAAGTCATTTGTCAAAGACAATATGAAAATCAGGAGAGAACTGCTAGATCCACAAGTATCAAACAACATACAAGATAAAAAAATTTGCATGGTGCATAAGTTTACAGCAAGGAAGAGAGTTGTTTGCTAGCAGCCCTAGTGCCCTACAGTAAACATGGCATAGCTTTCACCTGAAACATAAGATACAGATCAGAAGAAACCATGACAGTTATTTCTCGTCGAGATTTCACTATCAGGGGGTGTACAAGAAATTTGGGCACTATGTACAGAAGATTGCATTGTCACCGTCAATTCTCTATTTTTCATGTAGATAGACTGGAGTCATTGTTTGTAATACATTTTGGCTATGCTAATTTAAGCTTTGCAAGTTTACCACCACTTCTTACTTTTAGTTGTGCAAGTAAATTTCATTACAGTTTTTTTGTTGTTTTGTGTTTTTTTTTTTAAATGGAGTTACTTGTGGCTTGGTTTAAGTCATATCAGTTCCTTGATCTTGACTTAACTGGCATTCCAGTCAATTGAAGAGCCAATGCAAGAGGCATATGAAGCTTCAGCAGATAGGAATAACATATGACAATGATGCCAAACACATTCTTTAGCAAGATCATCTTCTGCCAGTAGGTATCATATACCCGTCAAGAAACACTAAAAGCATACGTATCTTCATTCTTGCTGTTATAGTCAGACAGATGACAACAACAGTCCCCAAACCCAGGATTAGCCAGATAAATTATCTATGTGAGATATTACTGATGCATCAAGCATGTGGATAGTCGCAGTGCTGTTTGAGACAGCACATCCCACTAACCATCAGTTCCCACCTTTTTGTAATATACTGCCATGGCTGCTTGCGTAGCTGTATAATGAAGCAGACTGGGAAGCTGATCCAGCTAAAAAAAAAAAATAAAGATATATATATATATATATACACACACACACACAGAGGTCATAAGGTAAGAAGAAAAAGATTTCATGTACCTCAGCTTCCAGAACATGGAAGTGTCAATGCAGCAGATGTTAAGATAAGAATCCATAACTAATAGGTGTTCCTTAAGGCTTCAATAATGCTTCAGAAAACATACAAAATTACAGCCTTCTGATTCTGTAGGTATTCTACTTTCCTACCTATTGCTCTCCTGGTCTCTGGAAGTACCTTATTAAAGAATAAAGAACTCAAGTTCTAAAATTCTCACCAGTCTTCATTTAACAGACTAAAACTAAAAAAAAAAAAATGCTGTCCTAGAATTGTTTAAAATATCTTACATAGGAATACTTAAACTCTTCCCAATTTTGAGTATAAAAGGGTTAATGCTTTCCCTTTCTCGTTCACTAAAACCATCAGAACATCAATTAATTATGAATAAAATGCATGCAATAAGATATTTTTCTGTGATCATTTTAAGTCATGATAAATTGAGGAGGCACTTGTAGATTATCCATATTTTGCAAAACTATATTGGATTTTATTATCAAATACATTTTCTGTAGTTGGGAATTAAAGTCCAGAACATGCAGCCCCCAGAACTGTCATTTCTCAAATACTTCAACTGCAACACTTCCATGAGAGAGTTATGTTTTGTGGCCAACACCAGGCTGGCATGGAGACTGCTGGACAATCCAAGTACAGAGAGGAACAGAGCTAGCAGGCACCATTTAGGCCAGTCTACAATTCTGTGATTTTTGCCTGGTTGCTGTAGGACCTGGCTGTGCGCCCAGCACAGCTTCATCCTGTAAAGGAGGCCCTGGAGAGGTAATACCATCTGAATTGCTTCCCAGGATGCCACTCTTCTCTTGAAGATTGTGGTATGCAGCTCCTGGGGGAAGGAATTATGGCCACCCTTGCTTGAAGCTATTTAAAACATTTTGCATTTGTAGGGTTGAGTTAGTGTGTAAGGGTTAAAGCAAGAAGAAAACTGAAGTTCTGATCTGTAAGAAAAATCTTTGGTGCCCCCTTGTGATAAAATATTTTTATCAGCAGAACGTATGTATTTGAAATCGAGGACTATTTTCAGTGAGGAAAGCAGCTCAACCCTTAAGAGAGTTTTTCATTTAAGCTAGTTAATTGAGCAGAGCATTTCAAGAATTAGTTTGTTTTCTTATCCATTCTGTGTTATATATTCTCCCTGGACTACTCTATGACAATTATTTAAACGAAGGAAAAAGTCCAGAACAGGAACTCAAACATGCACCAGTAAGCATTTCTGTTTGGAGCAGAAAACAGGCCCCATATCTTGGCTTTCTCAAAAAATCATATTCCATCTTGCTATGCAATAGTAAGAATGGGATACAGAATCTTGGAACAATGTCTTGGCAGAAGCACTTCCAACAGCAAGGCTGAAGAGTAACTGCATCTCTATAATAGGTTTTGTATGCCACAACAGGGTACACAATGGGAAAAGGATAAAGGAAAATTGAACCTGAAAAATATCATAGGAGTACTTCTTTTGTACAAATGTTTCCAAAGACAGGAGAATGTTCTCAACACAAGCAAAATTTGTGTTTAAAAGCCAACAATGTTGCTATTGCCATAATCTGTGTAGCATCTAATCTATCAATGTGCACCAAGAAAGTGTGATGGATTCATACCAGAAAAAACCTTCATTTTGTACACCAGTGGTCTAGATATAGATTAGGTACTGAACTACTGAGTCCTGGCAGAACAGAGCACTTCTAGGAGTTGTGTTCTTCAGGCCTCAAATAACGTATTACACCCAATTCAGTATTTGGGGAACTCCAGTGTCTGCTCAGTGAAAATGGTAGGAGTCCTCCATTTAGGCAACAGCAGCGCTTTAGGATGATAATTAACATTTTTCCTAAAAGTAGAAGACCACTGCGGAACTGCTGACTATGACTGCAATAACCTTGCAGTTCCAAATAACTTTTAGCAGTGTTACTATGTTTATCTAGGGTACTATTGCTTCCCAGCTAGCTGTCCCTCTTCTGCCAGAAATTGCTATCCTTCTACTGCTTCAGCTGGTTCTAGTCATGACACAATGTCTAAGTTTAAACAGCTTACAGAAACAGGTTTTTCACTATGATTCAGGACTGAAAAGAAGCAGCTGAAATACAGGCACTTTCCACATCCCATTTGCCAGAAATTGAAGGTGCCTACAGAATTAAGACACAACCACCCTTGCAGAACTGTTTTCAGAATGAGTTTCAGAGTGCAGAGGGGAAAAATTAGAAGGGCTTTTAACACATGAACTCCAGTCTCCAAGTCAAAGATCCATTTTTACGTGAAGCTTGCAGTATTCAATAGTGTTTGAGTTCATTCAGAACACCATGCCATTCATATTTTCAGCTGAAGAGCTGGTTTCTTTACTGCTCATCTATTAGCACTCAGCTCAATAAGACCTTACTAGAATTTAGACTGCTGACAAGTTTGGGCAGGTTCTAACACTATACAGAGGCTTGTCAAAGTTAAGAGGAAAAATATGTGTTAAGTCTTTCTGTAATGAGAATTTCAACTAATCAGATCTCAGAAAGTCAGTAAGTAAAAGCAAGCTTTGTTTTTGTTTAACTAAAAGTAAACATATCATGGCCAAGAAGCAGTCAGATTTTGTTGGGGCATCTGACAAGTAATAACAATCTGCTAGATATTTTGCATCAAAAAATATTTTATAAGATTCACTACAGAGAAATTTGCACTTATAAAAATATAATCACACCAAATACTAAATCACAGTGAGATTGAAGTAGAGGAAGAAAAAAGAAGCCTGAAGCTTAGTAGTACAAAGTACAAGGTTACATACTTAAGGCTCAGTAAGAATTTATGGAAAAAATTAGGATCTTTTCAAAATTTGAGAGAGAAGAATGTCAGAGTACTACACCTAGTGACTAAACTGCAAGTGTGTGGAAGACGTATAAAAGAAATGCTAATCTTAGTATGCATTGGTCAAAGTATTTCTGGTATTCTGAAAATAAAGACCTAATATTGTTCAAGGTCTTGAGAAGGTTTTACCTGGAATGCTGATTGCGTTGATTCAAAGAACAGACTCCAATGGAAACAGTGAAGACAGTTAAGCAAAGTTAAGACAATCCAAGTAACAGAGGTTGTATCTAAGAGATGATACTAAGTTCAGAGTTTTCTGAAAAAATCTAAAGGGAAGAACAGATGTGTGGAATAGATATTTTAATAGCAATGCTAGGAAAAGGCAACTGGTTAAGCAAATAGTAGAGCAGTCTGGAATAGGTCTCCAACATAAAGGTCATGAGACAGTATTCTACCCAGTTTTAAGACAGAAGTTGATGAGTTGACATAAGAGCTTAGCACTAGACTGTAGGAGTCCCTTTCTAATCTGACACTGATGTATTTCTTCACATGCCTATGAAAATAGAAAGAAAAGTAATCACTTCTTGTATTAAAGTTAACCTACATGACCTAAATTGCCTAAGGGTTACTAATGAATAACCAATATATGGAACAGGAAAATAATCTGACAGATGTTCATGAGCTCCTTAATTTAACAAACAAAACTTTATTATAATTTTTAGCTAGTTAGTGATAGAACATACTAACATTCTCTGTCCTATAAACAATTCAAAAGATTTATAACAATTTTTTGCCTAAGCTCTTCCATACTTGTCACCAAGGAAAGAATGATCAGAGACTTAAGTAACTTCAATTTCCTTCTCACAGACCACTTGAGGTTTATGGCTGCTGCTCAAAAAAAAAAAAAAAGATTTATGAAGTACTATTCTTGCAGCAACATCTGTCAGCAGCAAAAGGTTACTTCTAAGAATTCTTTTTCAGAATTTAAACCCACATCTCCAGCTCTAACCATCACCTTCAGAAAACTAAATGCATTCCCTAGGCATCCTTTGCAGGCAATATCACCCCTCCCACTATAGATCATGCCTGTCTGAAAGGAAATAAGGATTGCAAAAATGAGGTTTTCAGCAGCAAATAAACCAAATATTATTTTGAACATTCATTTTAAGGTCATTATCCTCATCTTCCAGAGTGAAAGACAATTAACTCCTCCCTTTCCAACGATCTGTTGTCAATTGTAAAAAATAAATTTTGAGGTGGAGAATAATCATGGGCAGCATATTTTAGGAAACTCTAGACTCCCTGACACTCATGGACTGGTTTTTTACTTTGGGTTTTTTGGTTTGGGGATTATGTTGGTGGTGTAGTGGTTGATTTGGGGTTTTTTGGGGTGTGTGTGTGTGTGTGTGTGTGTGTTAAGAAACAAAGCAGGAACCTATGTTCTCCTTTGCTGTTTCATTCAAGTCCAGACTCATATAGCTTAGTGGTATCTGATGGAGACTAATTGAGGTATAGATTATACAGAAGAAAAAAAAAAAAAAGCAGCATACTAACGGGGGCTCAAAAAATATTACTTCCACTCTCCTACCCCAAAGACTTCATGTCTGCCAAAGCAATGAAATACCATGAAGCAATTTTGATTCCTTTCACCCAAACTATTAGATAACTATGACATACCTCATGTCCTATTAGATACATAAAACTAGTTTTATTAGCAAAAAAGTCACTGTCAAAGAGAAGCATTACACATAGATGAGAAGTCTTGTTTTCTCAGTTCACCCCCACCTCTGGGGTAGCAGTGCACAACAGTAGAGAACTCATTTCATCTGAATACCAGAGCATAATTACAGTTGTGATAGACCTAACTGAACAAGAGACATTTGATTCAAGAAGAGATTTTTGCAAGACAGATTTAGAAGGAAAAACAAATTTTTAAACATTCCAAAATGGGGGGTAGGGGTGGGGGGTGGTGTTGTATAAAATTGTGAAATAGGATTGAAGTCTTTTTTTCCTCTCAAGCTACTCTTTGTTGGATGGACTCTGTAGATGTCAAAGACACTACCTTTCAAAACAAACAATACCTATGCAAGAACCAGTTTACCAACCCAATTCTCCCTGAATTATTCAGATTCTAACAAAAGCAAACTCTCTGGATAAGGTCACACAACTCACCAGAATTTTTTCCTCAATTGGAAAGGATACTTAACAACTGGTTCTTAAACTGAGTTCCCATATGGTTTTCCATTCAAAAGTGCACCTGTTTCAGAAATACTTTCAGAACTATTGCTAGTTTTCAAAATAAGGCTTGTACCTCATGTGTTTCTGGACTGGACTGCAATACTGCACATCAGAAGATGAACTAAATCCTCTCACTGTCTGTCATAGCTCTCCCATAAATATCAAAGATGCATTTAAAGCTTTTTTTTCTTGAGATATAAGGTACATTGGTATGACATTCTGTATTTATTCTGCATTTCCATTACTACCATCCCCTATCTTTTGATAGTTCAGTGTCAAGAAACAAAAATAATCCAAATTATTATCAAGTTAAATTATATGCATTCAGTTTCGTGTGTAATATAACTTCCTGCCTAGCAAGTTCTTCATTGTGTCAGTTTAACCTTTAATATACACTATTAAACACTTCTAAAAATGTGTGTTTAGTTACTTTATACCCAAGAATAAAAGAACCAATCCAATAGTTCTCTGAACACTTGTTTGGAAATTTCAATTAAGGAAATACAAACATTAAGCAAATCAAATAATTTAGCAGTTTTCCTGCTTGCAATCTCCTCCTCTAATGAATGCCATTCTTCCTAAACCAAAACTATGTACACACATGCCTCTATATTCCCTGGCTTGCCCCAAAAATCATGCCTTTCAATTGTTCCCTCAGAATAGATTCTATAGAAAGTCCTCTTTCAGTCTTCCAGTTTAAGTGCTACCTGTCTAACCCAAGCAAGAATAATGCAAAGGCTTAACAAGTACAAAGAAGTATGGAATGAAAGTGTTGATAATTTTATTCATGCAATAAACATGATTTTCTGGCAGATATATTGAGTTGATCCCTTCTTTAATACCGTGTTTGGTTAATAGAGTTGATACTACAATTTTACAGCATTTTACTAACCATGTTGTTCTTCCTCCTTCCAAATGCTATGTGGAGCTATTATCCCAGAAATCAAGTATAGTAAGAGTACTAACCAAATTCCAAATCACAACAGAGATGAGAAATAGGAAGTGATGTTTCTAGAACATCCTGAAGTGAATTATCCTGGTCCATCTGTCTTAAAGATCCACAGACTGTGTGGAAAGGGAAGAAAAAAAAAAAAGAAAAAAATCTCAGAAGTTGTTATTTGTCATTTTCAGACAATAAAGGGATATGCGAAAAAATATTAATAGATGCATATATACAGCTTATTGCTTAGTTGAAAGCTCTTTTATTTTTTTAAATCAGGCTACTTTTAAATATAGCTCAATGATAAGTCTTACCTATGAATACACACATTAAAATTACATCACAAATATAACACATAGGACAAAATCAGAGGGAGAATGAGGAAGAAACACCAGCTGACTACAGGTGTTCTGCAAGATTGACAGATGAACTCCTTGAAAGGACAAATAGGACAATATCAATTGGATAAGTAAACTGATATTATATCTTCAGAAAGCGAGTACTCTGTCCACTTCTGTCACCTGCATTTCAAGCTGTTTACAACTGCTAGGAGTTTAAAAAAAAAAAAAAAAAAAAAAAAAAAAAAAAAAGACCTCAAATGATTTTTGTGTGTTTAAGAGGCACATTGAGTTCTTTTTCTGTAAAGGATCATCATATTTAGTTCAAGAGCAAAGTCAGTGAATTCCCTTGATTAAATCTACACATAGAGAAAAGATGTTTTCTAGCAGGGGATAATCCTTTAATTCAAGCAGACGTATGAAGATGATCCAGTATCTGGGAGCTGAAGTAAAGTCAAACAGCATAAAGGTAAGTTCACAACAAGGGTAGTGCAACAGCATACTTAGATGTGCGAATATATACTGTATCACCTGAAGTTTTCAAGAAAAGACAAAAACTTGGGGAAAAAAACAGTACAATAGAACATCCACACAGCATCAGCTTAATTTAGAAATTACTATTCTATTCACTTGCTGTACAGAGGTTAAGAGAACAAAATTATTCTGATATAAAATTCAGACAGCTAGTATATTGCTTTTGAGGTATCATCATTTATGTAGGTAGAAGTATTTTTTACATATGTACCTAATGTCTCACTGTGATATTTGTAAAGCATTTACTGTAATTTAAAATAAATAAATAAATCCCACTAAAGATTTTTTAAAAAAAAATATTTTTCTTTAATCTGTCATTAAGACAAGAATCACATTTTTAAACATCTGAGGTGCTGCAAGATAAATACTATATTTAAGATACTTTATTAGAAAATTAAGATGTTAGTAAGTGCCTACCTACTACACAACAGGTAAAACAAGACAAAAATGTTTTAAAATGTTCACTTTTTTCAAAAACACATACTATATTAAGGTATATACACATGAGAAGTTATATTGATAAGTCAGCAAAACCACATTGAATTAGACTTTCAAAATGCATATATTTAAGACAAATACAAACAAGACTGAGAATTTAGGAGAATGGAAAAAGGAATTAAATGTAAGGATTTACATGCCTTACAAATTTAAAGTCTCTTCAAGTTTCTTTTGCTTTGGGCACTTCCTGGAGGGGCATCTATTTTGCTCTTACGTTTTGCAGGTAAACTATTACATTCTTTTGATCCATGGAAAGCACGCAGACATAAAATACAGAACTCAAATGCACATGCCTCTCTGCTACACAGCCCCCATTTCTTTACCAATTGATATTTAGCAGGATATTGACATCTTGGACAGGGTTTTAAAGCTTCATCAGTGAACAGAGTTTTAGCAACCTGTAGCAAGAAGAGAGAGAGAAGAGCTACTTAGTTCTTATAAATAAAAATTTTCTAAAAACTGGAAGTGAAGATTTTCTTAGCTACCTACTTTTATGTATTCTTCCTGTCTACTAGTTGAATGGGGAACAGAGCTGCATCTTCTGGGTGTAAGTTCAATGTATGAAGAAGGTGTTTGTACTACAGGAGTTCTAGCTTGAGCTTGAACGCGCCTTAAAGCAGATCTATTGAGAACATTAAGTCTTGTGGCAGCATCTGCAGCTTTCAAGAAATATTCCTGTTAAAGTTTATAAAGAAAAAACCAAACACAAAAGGAAGTAAATTCGGGTTTTATTTAATTTGAGATTTGCAGCTGTTTTTTGACTTCCCCCCCCATCCCTCTAAAACAACACATTAGAAAAAGAAATTATGTATAGTGCATGTATTTCCCTTTAAATGTTTATTAAAGGAGCAAGAGACAGGAACTATTGAAAACAAAGTCATATGAGCAGGGTCAAAAAAGTAAAAAGTCAACTGTCTTAGCACTCTCTACTGGTCCTAATGTTCCTGAATTAGGACACATCTCAATAGCATGCATGGAAATAACAAACAAAAGTTTTGTCACAATTAAAGGAAGGTTACATGGAAGTGTGTGTACATACATGTGGAATAGCTGAAAAAAGTTATACTGCTATTAATAAGCTTACTCTTCTAGACACCCCTTAAAAAACTTCTATTATGTCCTTCTGATATTCACAAGTACACCATGAAGGTGGTTAGCTACAAGCAGTCCTGAAAACCAGGAAGTAATGTAGAGTGAGTCCTACAGCACCGCAGACTAGAGTGAAATGGAAAATGAGGAACAACATGGCACAAAGGTAATAGGGTTTAAAATCTAAAGCCAGAATCAGTCAAAAAAGTGATCCTACAGGATTCTGGGGTGGGGAGAAGGGGATGGCAGGAGAAGAAAGAAAAAAAAGAAAATGTCTTACATGGTTGAAGGACTACTACTTAAACTGTGAACAGTTGAAAAGCAGTAAGAGCTATTATATTCTCCTGGTAGACTCCTTCACATACTCGGAACTGTCTATCAGCTTCCATTCTGTAGCTTTCAAGATCTTTCCCCTGACCTATCTTCTTTCACACTTGAAAAAAATACTACCTTTGAGATGAAACTTACCCCAGCTGCTTCTTTCAGGTGTTTTATGTACAACTTTCTTCTCTCATCTGCACTTTTATCTTGTACAACGATTTCACGCCAGTTTTTGCTTACTTTCCAAATGCTGGAACAAATTAATGAAAAAAGTTATCCACTTTCACATTTTTGCCATGTAGTACAGAAGGCATGATAGTAAGACTACCTTTTAAAGATTTTTGCATGATTTCATATACTATTGGTCATTTTACAGACTACTACTATATACTAGCTCACCATATGGTTATGAAACACAGCTCGTGTTCTTATGTGCCACTGTATAGAACAGAAGAGTCTAGAGAACCGCAATACAAATAACACAGCATATCTTTGATTTACAAAATCGTTTCTTCCTTCCATGTAAGTCACTTACCAAGTTTGTTTCTGAAGTCACATTTTTGTGTTCTGAAAGCATCCATGCCCTTATACTTCCACCTTATTCTTCCATTCCCTTTGTAACTAATAACGCACATGGCACTCGACTTCTTTGAGCTAAGTGACAGTTTCTATTGATTTAAAATTAATCTAGAACATTACTCATGAAGCAAAATTATTTGAGTATCCTTAGGAATAACTGAGGAAATTAAATACACAATAATAAATTTAGAAAAATGTAGTTTGAGTATTATGCATTATTGGGGAACTTGTAACTGAGGAGAAATTACTTTCTAGGTTTAAAGAAATTTTTAATATATTTTAAAATATAGAAGTACCATGATTTAGTTTTAAGTTTACTAATTCCCACATTTGGCTTTCTGTTTGTTTAATTCCCCCATACAAGATATTTTTAGAACTACACAGAAAGAGCCACTTCGTTATTGGTGAAAAAAACTTTTTAATTTCCTCAGAAACACACAAATTCTACTGATAGCACCCTCTATTCCAGAAGGTGTTCCAATTTTTTTCAAAACACACAATTTTTCCCCCTTTTTTGGGGAAGGAAAAAAAAGCAGTAGTACTTACCTACATAGACTTTCCACTGTCAAAGCATCTAAAACTATAGCAAGAACATGTTTTAGATTTCTGTATTTTAGTTCCGTTAAAATATCTAATTTTTCAAGGCCCATTTTCTTGCCAATAAGTCCAGCAAGAACATGTTCTAATGCAAGCATTTCTGTTCCATCAATATTCTCTGATATTTGATTTTGGTCTGATCTTTGCCTTTGCAAGCAAATTTCATGAGCTATTTTCAGAGCTGGAGTCCTTGAGAGATCTCTGTGACTTACAACTAGGTCTCCACTAGGCTGTTCTTCCAAAACTAATGCATAGTCTTCATCTACAAAGTTTCTTTCTTCTGTTGACATACACACTGAAGTAGAAGGACTGCCATGATGATCTTCTATCTCTGACTGTGAGCCCTGTTCCCGAAGAGTGGATAACCTTCTAACTCGTTCAAGTTTTCTTGTCTTTCTTTTACTATCCAGAGTTTTGGAACCTTCTTTACGTTTTTTTAAGAACTCTTGGAAAGATCCCTCATGATCAGACAACGAGTCTCCTGATTTGTCCAAATGAAGTGAATTATATCCACTGTCCTCAGGTGTTGAAAGATCTGGGTAGCTTGCCAGCTTAACAGGGGAAGAATTTATATCACATAGTTGAAAGTTAAAGTTCTCTATGAGACTGTTGATAGAAGTCAGGAACTTACCCTCACCGGCCTCAGGTAATACATTGTCTGTAGGAGTCCTAAGCAACCCATCACTAACACTCATAAGGACACTTTCACAGAATTCATTAGCACTACTAACAATAACATCCTTACACTGAATTGGAGATAAACATTCTGGTTCTAAGAGTAAGGGGTCCTTGCATTTGGACTCATCTAGTGTCGAAGTCCTTTGTTGTGAAAAGGAAAGTCTCCGTTTTGGACAATCAGGATTGGAGTCCTCAGTTTTTGAACTGTTAGTTATCAGAGATTTGTAACTTGTATCTTGTGGAGAATCTGAAGCAGTTTGTGAAAGATTCTCTTCAGAGCTCAAAACATAAGAGAATTTTTTTTTCCTGCTGCTTCCTGAAGAACTAGCTTGTCTTTCACAGCATCCTACACTTCCGCCAGCTGGAACAGTCTTAGATAAAAGCAGCCTCCTGCGTAGGGAAGAACCTTTTCTGCCCACTTTAGGAGTTTCAAAAAAATCTGTACTTTTATTTGCTTCTCTTCTTTCTGATAAGGAGATAGAATTCATTTCATTCTCAATTGATGATACAGGAAAGAGGGCATTTGCACGAATGTGCTCAGAATGCTCTTGTAGCGATAATAAACTCATTACACTCGGTGCTTCTTTATATTCTACATCAGGATCTTTTACTGACTCATTGCATCTGCTGTCCAGAAATACTGGAGTACAATATGTTTCTTTAAAATTGGCATATTTGAAATTGCTGCTGGGAGATGTTAATTTATTTCTTTTAAGAATATTGAACATTACTGAATGACTGTCTGACATCTTCTGCTTGGCACTTTGACTTTGTAAATGAAGATACCAGGTATTTCTGAAACAAATGATAAAACTAGTCACCAAAATACTATCAAATTAGTGAGAAAGCCTTGTATAAGTCTATCAAGCTAGCAGCCATGACAAAAACGGTGAAACAGGGCTTATATATGAACACAAAGATAAATTTCAGTCAAGCAGATAGTTAAAATGAGTGATTAAAATGTATAGTATACAGTAAATGAGGCAAATTAAAACATATATCCAGTTAGCCAGTTGATCTACCAATCCTCATCCAAGAGAAAACACTTTAAACAAGCGACACAACAATTAAAGTCTCATTTGTGCAGAAATCAGTGACAAAACTCCCTCTTGTCCCAGTGGGACCAAGATTTTTATTATCATTGTGTTATTGGTTCATCGAGCCACTAACAATTCAGTCCTCAAGAACTAGCAAAAGCTCTGGTAGTAGATGAGTTTAGACAAAAGGCATTTTCTTCTTAAGAAAAATTAGAAGATTTATCATGAAGCCACCAGTCAACATATCTCCCTGTTATTTAGATCACTACAGTCCCTGGAGAGGATAAAATATGACTTCTAGTTACAAAGTGAACAGTGCATTCACATCTGCCTTAACTTTTAAATGTTATTTTGTAAAGAAGCTCTCTGCTTTTACTCAGCATTGTGAGTAAACTGAGTGTTCTGAAGCTTTGCAATTTAAAGGAATTGAGGGACTGACTATAGAGCCCCTTACCATGTACATAGAAAGTTTATTTTAAACTTAGTAAGTATGATAGCTTTTAAGAGCTACTGTAACTTTTCTAGGAAAATGTATAAGTGGCTGATGTACCATCTAAATAAGAGATGTAAGAAAAAGTCTTACTTTTTTGCCATTTGTATATGGCAGTTTCTCCACCCTAACCAGAGTGGCAACAGGTCACTGCTTTCTACATGCAAGATGCAGTAACTGTATAAAAGATGTTATGAGTGATGCCAGTATGAGGACTGTTCTCACAGAAACTGTAGTAGTTCACATTAGCATTGCAAGACTGGAAAAGTTCGAATCAGCACCTTTTACTGCGGTATGTTACTGGCCTCCTGAACTGGTGTTTTGGAACATAAAGCCTGGAAATAGCAATTGACTTTTCATAACAGAGGAAAATACAAATTTTTAAAGGTGACTTAAACACAAAATGCTAAGATATTGCTAATATCTCAACAGTGCTGACTTGGTCAAGCCATAAGCAACCAAATGCAAGCAGTGAGAACTCAAATTGCCTGGGGGGAGACTATTCTTTGATGATCTCAGGTCATTTAATTTGCATTATTTGACCCATACTGAAGGCAGTTTATAAGATCATTGCAATATAGAAAGTGCTTTGGTTTGTTTTCTACTGTGAAGAGACAGCAACATACAGAAGTTCAAAAGGAACAGGATATTAAACAGACTGTGAGAACTCGGCATAAAGGCCTATAGAATCATGCTAATATCAGTATGAAATCAAAGAGATTACAAACAAACCAAAAAACTCTATTCACATAATTGAGAAAAATTCTTCTAGGAAAGAAAGATATGTGAAAATAATTCCAAGATGACAACAAGCTGATGTGTGGCCTGCTTTCTTTCCCTCTCCCATTTACCTCTACCTACAAGTACCTTACTTTCACATTTGTTTTCTCTCACTGCTTTTTCCTCATTCCCTGTTTTTACTTGGTGAAATAAGTGACAGCACAAATAGTAAACATGAGGGCATAGCTTTTAGCTAATTATTACATTAATTAGGGATAACTTCCTTGACAGTGTGGGACCAACACCAAGCAATTTCTAGTGTTTCATCTGCATCTCTGCAACATTTTAGGCAATAGGCTGAAAAATGTTGTGTCATAAGCTAGACAATAACTATAAAAAGATAGGAAAAAGGTATGAAGAGTCTGGGTGGGTTGCATGTGTTCCTGTTCTCCAGCAATTATTCACACTATGAGCAGAGGACCACATCAGCATAGCTCTTCTTTTGTAGAAGGAGGAAGACCTATAAGAGACTTGTAGTAACAGTAAGGCATTATATTTGTGTAATCGTCAAGAAGAATAGAGGTTTCTTTTTCTATGCTGAATTTTGGTGAACTGCAGTTAGTTAGCAAACATTGCCAGGAGATATTCCTACCAAAAAATGTTGATGGACAGAAATTTAAACTTTGAATGCTATCTAGAGACAGTTTTTCAAAATCTCAATCCCACCCCCAAAAAAAAAAAAAAAAATCAGGTACCCAAACTTACCTTTAAAAATATTAATATTTTCTTTAAAAACAGTCAAACAAACCACACAGTTAACAAAAAGCTTTCACATTTAGAAACTTAATGTTCAGGTAGCACGCTGAAAAAACAACAAAAGGAAAACTCACACTTGCGGCTTAATTCTCAGACATTCCATGGGAGAAATTATCTAATCTTCTGAACAACTGGGAGTAGAGGAAATGTAAAATATTACAGAATAAAATAATTTAAGAAAACTTGGGCTTCAAGTAACAAACATGACAATTTATTTTATTTTTTTTTTACAGCTGTGGAGGAGATCAGAATAGCGGAGTTGAAAGAACGTTGAGAACTCAAAAGCCAAAAATATGCTGTAAATACGCCAATGTCCAGCAGGAGGAGCCTGTGAGCTTACTATATTGGTTGTGAGAATACTTAAGAGGGAAGCCACGGCACTGCAGAAACTGAGTGAACAACGTCCGTTATACTTTTTTACAGCAAAACCCTTTGTATACGCGTTCATTTTTTTTTCCCCAAAACGTATTACTTGTGTTAAATTAATTCTTACTTTGTACAAGGTCTCATTTACAAATACAGTACAGAAAGGAAAGCCTTTCAGAGGTGCTAAACATCTCTCAGAATGAAATGCTACTTATTTTCAGAAGAGATGCTTAATAAAACCTCTTATGGCTTGTCTAGTGTTTTATAAGCACTTTCTCTTTTATCAGAAGAGTTTCAGCTACTAGGTTTGATACATAACATCAAGCCCTCTTCATTTGTGGATCTTGAAGTAATTTCGAAAAGTACTGTTAACCTTGCTTTAGACATCATAAAAAAGACATGCAGAGAACAAAAAACGGGTCACACAGCAAGTCAGCTACAGAGAAAGGAATAAAAAACGTATCTACTGAGTGTAGATTCCTGTACTCTATACTTTTCTCATATCTGTTATTAATTTTATAGTTCTCAAATTGATCTACAAGTCAACTGCAAACTTTGTGGGTTTACAGACAAAATCTTTCATATTCAGAGACCCAGACTACATAAAGAACCAGATTCAGGTATTTATACAAGGAATAATTTCTGACAAGTGTAGTCTTACAAAGTGTCCTAAAGAAGTATAAGTGTTGGTAACTGATGCCTGTAACTCAGACATGAGTTCTAGGATGGAGTCACGCCTCTTCCTGATACTAATTTACATTCCCAGTAACACACACTGAACATTTATCCTTCAAACAATGTTTTCTCTCCTTGTTTGTCACCATTCACCATTGTTAACAAAACAGATAAAGGCAAAGTTTGGTGATACAAACAAATTTTCTCTGTTATTTGAGCAGATACATGTGAAGACTGCTCTTTGAACACCCTGGATCTAAAAACAGAGAAGTCACTAATACCTTCAAAGGTATTCATATTGAAGGTGGCATAGCTAAATCCTATCTGTAAAGTGTAGGTCACTTACCCTAATTTGTGAAGCAACTCAGGATCGTCCAAAGCAGAGGTGCTGTATTCAAAGTATAGCTTACCCCTACTGATAACCTGAAGTGAGAAAGGATGTGGAGAGAAGAGAGGTGTAAGAGAAACATTACCCAGCTGAGACAGTTTTCAGTTCGCCTATATATGCGTTCTCTGCAAAGTCTAATTAAACAGCGAGGATGATAGTTGGCGGCTGCCTAGGGACCCCCACCTGAGGGTCTCTCGGTCACCTGGGATGCCGGACGCGAGCAAAGCAACAGCTTCACCCCCTTATCTGGCAAACAGCTGGGCACAGGAATGAGAGCCTGGCGGTCCCTACCACGGAGGGCAGCTGAGGCGGTCGGCAGGGCTCCCTGAGAAGGGGTGAAGGCGAGGAACCTCTCTCCCCGACTGGCTGGAGAGAACGGGAATCCTGTCCCCTCAGCAGCTCGCCGCCTGGCTCTGGGGCCCGTTGCCCTTAGTGAGGAGCCTCTTCGCTTCTCTCCACCCACACCGGCTCCTCGCGTGCGGCTGCCGCTGCTTTCCCTCGCTTGGATTTAAACTACCCGCCCTTACCAACCGCTGCCGCGCTGCCTCCCCCGCC
>NW_020799095.1:130984156-130987643 GCF_003259725.1 Athene cunicularia
CCCCGCCCGCGCTGCGGCCCTCGGGACAGCGGCGCCGCCCCAGGGCGAGGACAGGTCGCCGGCGGGCTGGGGGCGCGAGGAGGCCGCGCCTCCGGGACGCCAGAAGATAGATACCGGCAAAGCTCTCCTCTCTCCTCACGCTTTATACTTCAGCCCTGCGGCCCCCGACGCACCCAGCCCACCATTAAAAGAGCCCCTGCGTCGTTCTTCCCCCTGCTCTACTTCTCAGGTGCCTGGCGAAGGTGAGGTTTTCCCGCCTGTGTGAGAGCCCTCTCGGCCCCTGCCGGGGGGCGCCAGAGCTGAGGGGGGGCGCCAGAGCCGGTGGTCGATCACGGCCAGGCGAAGCCTTTCACAGATAACAACCCTTACCTGCACCACAACCTTTAAGCTGGAGTTACAAGGGTGCTAATTAATTGGAGTTAATTAGTACATTTGTACCCGACGGCCCAGGAACAAAGCAATCAAGTGCTATCTCCTTTAAATCAGCTGCCAGTCAGGTGGGAGATGCCTTGTGATGTCCCCTAGTTTTTGCCTTGGTTTTAGTTAATCTGTATATTAAGAGCAAACCAAACAAAACTAAAAAAAGAGATATAAAGAATACTTGGGTGCCTGTTTTTCCTGAGCTCCGTGAGGATAACGTGGGGCTACACACACTTTCACCTACCTTCTGGCTTCAAACAGGCTGGGGGAGCAGGCCTTGAGGCAGCCACACTGAGGGGGGGAGCGGGAGCAGGCACTTGCCGCATAGGAAAGGCCAAATAAATAATCACTGTGTTCTCCTTCTGCTGGGTGTTACTTTCCTTCACCTCACTAATATAACATTTACCCTAGGTTATCTCATATTTTTCTGGTTCTTTCCCTGTTTATGCTTCCAGTTTTCTCACTCCACCAGAACAGCATCAGATCTGAATGAGAGATGTCAAATCATCTCGTGTGACTCTAAAACAGCACCTACATTTAAAGAAGCAAAGTACAGTCCTTCCAAAGAAACGCCAAAATTAAGTAACATAACGTCTGTACATGAGATTTGGCAAGTCTGCAGCCTTTCCCTTTGGCAAGCTCCACTCTTCCAGACTTTCACAGCCGACTCGGTGGGTGGGCAAGGGGCAGTGGTGGCTGGCAGGCTGAGAGGGGCCTGAGGAAGCATGAACTTAAAAGTTACCTGTCCAGAGTGGGGGGTGGGGAAATGTGACATGTTTAGATAAAGACTGTTGGGGTTTGTGACTACAAGGTAACAGGGATAAAAAGAGAAAGGCTCTTAGGGTATCTCCCCCTTCTTTCTTAGAAGAAGAAATCATTAGAAGCTTTCTGGAATGTAACACAAGTTTTCTGAAAGTGCTTTCTGTAATATCATCTACTTCACATGAACTAGAAGACATTATTTTTCAAATAGTTGTGTTTGTTTATGAAACAAATTACTTCTCCTGAGAAATTGGCAGCTTGCTAGCTCCCTGAAGTGGGACACAGCAGCTGCAATTTCTGTCTCTGTCACTCAAACCGGGATGGACTTGAGCGACTTGGATCAAAAATATCCAAGAAATGTAACCAGTTGTAATTGCTGCACAGAACTACTACACCAAAAAGCTGAATTAACAAAAAGCGTCACCAAAAAACCCCAAACAAACAAAACCACACAAATAAAACCAAACCAACAAAATCTGAGAACACTGCTTCTAAACTAACAAAGTGAGGTAAGACAGTCTGCAATACACTCACGTTGCGCTCTGCTCCTTCCCATCTGAAAAGTACCTCTGCAGCTCCCCGCCCCGCCCCACAAGCCTTTCCTTACGCTTTCTTACTAATTCCCCGGGAGCTGTTACACTTTACGGGACGGTCTCTCACATAGCCCTAACCCTCTCTCCTACTCTAAACTCAAGGAGCATCTTTAGGGCTAGCGTTTATCACTCCATCACGATGGGGTTTTACTCTTAAAGCGCTCCTCTCGAAGGAGGCGGGCTTTATCAGAAACGGCTAAAGTAACAGAAGCTTTAAGATTGGTAAAGCATCCTGTTTTTCAAGAGAACAGTTAAAGCATGCCAATAAGCAATTACATGATTTATTTCTTAATAATGGTGACTTCTTTACCACAGGATTAACTATAACTGACTTTTTCATTGTATTAGTAATAATTTTTAAAGGACTTATTAATGGTAGTATTATTAATAAGTACTTTAAAAATTATCGGTTTGACAAACGCATTTTAAAATACAAAAAGAGCCTAGAAAAAAATAATACCAGTTGGGTTTTATTTGTTTATTTATTTCCTGTAATTACCAGGAAAGGTACGGTTCAGGCTTTTTTCCCCTCCCGCCTCTGCTTCAAACTCTTGGTGCACACCCGCACCTCTGAAGACCGCGGGGGAAGAGAGGACGCAGGCAGTACCGGCACGGCGAAGTCAGAATCAGAACGAACAGCTCTGCCTTTCACATGCCGTTTTTCTTGCGTGCTTTATTCTGACACTCCAAAAGTTATATTTAACTTTGTTCGTACACAGCAGTATGGAGAAGCAGGTGAGCTGTCTAAAATCATTACTGTATTTTCATTACGTTTAAATTAAATACAAAATTAGGAAAACCTTATTCATCGGGTTTATTTTAGATAAGCCATAGGTCATGTAGGAAGGTGATTTGCTATGATGAGAACAACATCAATAAATTACAACTGATAAGACCTCATAAGTACCAATGCATTTGGGTGCTGAGGAAACAATTTTTATTCAGTATTCAGAAACAGAAAAAGACCTCTTACTCTCGGGAACCTTTGAATGATGAAGTCATTGAAATTGGCATATTCACAAAACACAGTATTGGTTAAGCATTTTTCCATGAATAAAGCAAAGATAGCTAATTCTACAAAATGCCTATCGAAGATTTAAAATTCAAACCGCCGGTGGGGTGAAGCCAGTGACTAGGAGAGCAGCCGGCATCGCTCCAAGTCTCGTCTGTACCGTGTCAGTTCAGTACAGTGAGGAATCGCCGCCGACATCTGAACATCTTTCGTTCTACGACTTTACACTTAAAATATACAGCATCGCAGCTCGCAAGTTTGTTTTAATATGGGTCCAGACGATACCGCCCACAAGATTAAAATACCAAGATGGGTTTTTTATCCACGGATCTTCTGTAAAATGCTTCTCAAAACGGAAAGGACCTTGAGGTAAAACACCTGGGCGGTGTAAAACTCCTCAGCCGTTGATCAGAGCCGGCACAGAGGATTCTTTGGTCGGGCACAGCCAAACAAAGATACCGAGTACGTTGGTTCTTATTTTATCTAACCACGCAGCTGCCTACTTTCCTCTTAGGAAACCGGCGCTGCTATTCATATGAAAGCTTGTGTATTAAAAAATGCCACCATATATTTTGTGCTTTTAAAAAATTTTATTTTCAAAGTGGTTAAGACCGATAGCTATTTATTACTTTCTCAACCTAATTATTCAGCGGGGAGGCGGCCGGAGCTGCCGGCAGCTCGCTGCGGGGACCGACAACCG
>NW_020799095.1:130987693-130992654 GCF_003259725.1 Athene cunicularia
CCGGCGCCGAGGAGACGGCGGGGCTGGTGGCGTTGCTCGGGCGGGCGACTGGGTCTTGGGGCTCCTCCGGCGTTTTGGGGTTTCTCCTTTCGGTACTCGGTAGTTTCCTTCGCTTCGGGCGGTGGCGTGGCCGTGGTGAGTAGAGAAAGGCCTGGCCCAGCTCAGCTCAGCCTCGTGGGCTTCTGTTCTGCGTAAAAACTGCAGGGCAGTGGGGAAGGGCTCGCTGCGGGATCAGGGCGGGCTGGGCTGAAGTGTCTGGGGCTGAGGGGCCGGTTAGCTGTGAAGAAGGCCGTCCGTCCTTCCTCCTCCTCCTCCTTCGTGGGCTCTGCGGGGGGTGAAGGAGAAGGTTTCTCTCCCTTACAGGTACGGGTGGCGTCCTCAGCACGAGCAGCGTGGTTGGCGCTCCAAGCCGACGCGGTAGGTTGCGGTCGCAGCCCCACGCATACAGATTGCTTCTGTGGACCTTCTGTCTCTGCAGCTTGGCAGCATTTGCCGTTGCAGGGTGCATGAAGGCCGACTAAACCCTGGCCTTCCCTGCAAAATACATAGCTATAGGCCATTGCTGTGGTAATATTTTGCTGCATGAGCAGCACCAACTCAAGTTACTCAGCTGCATCTTCCTTAATTGAGCTCTCTTTTAGAAGATGCTGCTGTTTTCAGGTGCTAATGGACAACTGTTTATATTTTGCTATAATCTGTTGACACAATATCACTGTAACACGTGGATTAAGATGCCACTGTGGTTATGGCAGAGCAAAACTTTACTTGAAAGCTGTATAGTTTAATGAATTAATCTCCAGTTCTCTCAAATGGAGTAGTATATTGGGGAGTTTATCAAGGAGGTTTGTCAAGTGCTGATCAAACTCTTAAAGGATGAACTGTTTTCAAGACCCTAGTTTTTCCCAGTTGAATTTATACTGAAACAAACTGTGAAGATCAGGGAAATAATCCTTACTGTAATTTTAAGCAAAAACATCTGAGAGTCATGCTCATACAAAAGCATTATGAATGCTATTTACTGGCATAAGGGGTATGAATTCTTGTCTTCCATGTTGGGCAGAACAGCAACACAGAAAACATCAATCTCAGAAAAACTACAAGGAGATATTCACATGCTAGTCTAGACTTGCATCGGGCAGAAAAAAGGTTTACTATCTCTCTGGTCGTTAAGTAACAACCTTAAAATTTATGGTTGCAACTGTATTTTCATGTTAGGATAGGATTACTTAAAGCTTGGTAGAATGTGGACTATATGTAAGTATTGTGCCTGATGCTGTGAAGGAATGCTTGCCTCCAAATAAGTCTGAATGATCAAAACCATTATGGGGCATGAAGAAGTGTTTGAAGCATACCACTGAGTTACCAGACTCTCAATCGGTTTGGTAATCATACAAACCTAAGTTAGGATTTTGAGGGTGGAATCTCTTTTCTCTGGCCCTTTGTTGTTTTGTTAATTTTTGGTTTGTATGTTTGGGGTTTTTTTAATTCCTGTTACTTTTCTACCTAGTCTGTTCCCAGGATTCCTAATCCCTTAGATCAACGAAAAGGTAGATTAAGTTAGCCAGTGTTGTATCAGAGGGGAAATAATATAATGTCTTATCTTGTTTATGATAGCATTGTTGTTACATGAAAGGTACATAAGAAAGTATTTATTTTTATGTTTCTAGCAAGGAAATTCTTACCATTGCCAGGAAAGAAAATATTCATTGGGCTTTAATGTTTAAAATCCTGTTTAATAGACAATTTTGTGCCATCTCCATCTTTGGAGGTTTCTATAGCAGATTGGTAAAGCTCTGAGAAAGCTGCTGTTGTTACTTTGCTTTTGAGAAGTTGAACTAGGTGACTTTCTGAAGTATCTTCCAGCATGAGTTATCCAATACAGGTGGAATTTGTTTGTATTTACTTTGAAGGAAGTTTTTAATCTTCTGTTAGCTGTAGTCTGAGATATTGCAATGATTGTGTATGCCTTGAAAATCTAATTAAAAAAAACCCTGGCGTGCATGTTGTGTTTTTTGTTTAGATCATGGATTCACAGAAGGATGTTCAGCCTCCAAAGCAGCAGCCAATGATTTACATTTGTGGAGGTAAAGAAAAAACATCAGTGAATTTTTTTTACTTGTTACTGGAAATTTGGTGTTTTAATAATGAAGAATGCATAAGCATTGTACTAAAGAGTACATAAATGCAAATAGTTGCAGTGTGGATCTTGATGTTCTTTAAGGCTTTTCACACCAAGGGTACCACATATATGGGGTATATATAGATAGCAATGTGGAAGTAATTCACTAGAGCTTGTGTTGCTCTGTGAAGGTCCTCCATCTCTAGAGGATGCTCTGTCTAAATGTCTGTTTGTAGTGCAGATAGGTGGGCCTTTTATCTAATGCATCTCAGAGGTTTTTTTGAAAATGTATGGTCACTCAGCTTTTATTGAAGTGCAATAGTCAAGTTCTCTCTTACCTATAACAACTTAAAAATTGGTGATTTTGAGTTATTACTTCAGGAATCTGAAATATTATGTCTGTTAAAAAAAACTTGGGGCATTTTGGGGCTGAGATGAAGTTTTCATTAGTAGACAGTTGTATTAAGAGTGGAATGTATTATGTGCAGTGATAATGTAATGATTTTTAGCAAGATCCTCTTTGATCTTAATATAAGTGAAGTTTGCTAACTTTTTCTTCACACAGTATCTTGATACTCAACTCTTGATACAAATTCACTATGATTATTTTTTATGTTTGTCACAAGTAGAAATGTGACTATTATGACTTTTAAAAGTTATATATGCATTAAGAATGTTGGTTTTATTTACCCACTCCCTTTATTTTCCTCCATCACATCAGAATGTCATACAGAAAATGAAATAAAGGCAAGAGACCCTATCAGATGCAGAGAGTGTGGCTACAGAATAATGTACAAGAAAAGGACAAAAAGATGTATCCTTTTACATGTGCACTTGAATGCATTTGGGAAGCTCTGGATAGAGACAAGGTATATAAGGGAAACAGAGTGGAAGATTTGAGTAAGAATATTTCAAGGCCAAAAATGAATACAGTAGAGCAAAGTACTATAGGGAAATCTCTGCAATGTGATTGGGCAACTTGTTTTCTTTCCTGGCACTTTCTCTTTTTCCATTTTCTATGCAAAATACAATAAACTGTGGTAGTCTGCTGGGTGATGTACTGTGAATTGTTGATATTGCTCATCCTTTTAAGAAAAGGAAAGTGTCGTGAGGTTAATTAAAGATGAATTTTAAAATATTTTTATGTAGTTAGTTGTGACTTTTAGACAGTCTCTTTTCCCTAGCCCAATCTTTTTTTCAACCACAACACATTTTTTTCCTTTAACTGAAGTATTCCAGTGGTGGTTTTTGATGCTCGGTGATGTCTGCTGAAGATATAGTGACTTCATGATGCAGTTTAATATTTCTGATAACTCTGCTCTGTAAATGTTTGTGTACAAATGCACACTCTTATTTGTCTTTTAAGAGATTGAAATATTAAAGTTTATTGTGATACTAAATTTTGTCTATATTGTTTTCCAGCAATAGATTTCTAAAGCAGTTGTTTAAATTGTAGACAGAGTATGCTTTAGTTTTTTTTAAGTTCAGTGGTATTGTATTCTTTTTGAGTTACCCTTGTTTTCATTACTCTCGTCTAAATTTTATTTGCATTTTAACCTCGTTACATATTCTTTGAACTCCTATGAACTGCATAAAACAACCGTGTTTTGAGTAAATTCCACTGAAAATAAATCAAAGGCTACACAAGGCTAGGTCTGAAACACAGGTCTGGATTTCAAAAGAGCACATCTCAGAGGACTTGAGAACACCCAATTCAGGCACCCAGTTGTGGATGAAGTGTCAGGAAAAATAATCTCTCATAAGAGGGGAGGGAGGCGAGGTAAGCATTAAGAGACAATGTGTAAACCAGAAGTTCCCAAAGTGCTTCTTGACTTGGTTGTACTCAACGAAAGATTTAGATCTGTGCTATAATTTGGGTAGCATCCCAAAACTAAAATAGCATCTTGTTTTGCTTTTCAGGTGACTTCTCAGGGGTCTGTGATATTAAAGATCAAAGTTGTTTTGTATTGATGAGCCAAAACTTTTTGCATCTGTCTTTTTGGAATATCTGTTAATATTAAAATATCCTTACCATTAAAATGTACTACAGAATACTGCTGGATTGTGCCTGATGCTATTTTAGCCTCTGTAAGTGCTTCCAAATCTCAGTTTTGATGGTGCTAATGATGCTGTTAATGTTGAGATAATGTGTTTAACTCTGATGAATATAGTTTCTTTGTTACAGACTGCATGACCATATACTGGCTTATAAATGAACAGAAGCCTTCTTGATGTTTTGGAGCTGTTTGGTTAAGATTTTGTTAGGTATCTTACCCGATCTTAGCTATTAAGACATTTCTTATCCAGATTTTTCCTCGCAAGCCAGATACACTCGAGTATAAACGATAACATTTTTACTACACAGTTGCTATCAATTTGTACACCAGGCTGTCCTGTGCCTTACACCCGCACGACAGAAACAAGGGAGCAGCTACTGATGTGACTGCTCAGGAGTTGCCCACGGAGGGCAGTACCAGCGCTACAGAAGGTCTGGTGGAATTAAAGGACGGGTTTGTCTGGGCTGCGGACAGCCTGGGCGCCTATTTCTGTCAGACAAATGCAGAGAAGAGCATCTGCTGCCCTTGGGCAGGGGTGCAGACGCGCTGTAGGGAGCTGCCGCCGGGCGTGTAGGGCTAGCGGGCACCTGTTGTAGGCACGGGGGGAGACCAGCGTTGGGAGGGGGACTGGTTGTTCGGAGCTAAGTGAAATACTGCACTGAAAACGAAGCGGCTGTGGTTTCATTAGAGCTACGCCCCAAGTGTGGTGTTTCGGTCCCTCGGCGCTGACCGCGGGGCCTGGCTCCCGCCGCCGGGCGACGGCGACGCGCGGCCCGACCTCCACC
>NW_020799095.1:130992704-131078791 GCF_003259725.1 Athene cunicularia
CCGGCGTCCCCGCGGCGCTGCCGCTCGCCCGAGCGCGTCCCTGCGCGCAGCCGGCCGCCATGTTGTACATAGCAACAGTTGCTAGTCACGGGCTGGCCGCGCTGCCCCCGGCTCCGGCTGTGGTGTGAGGGGCCTTTGGTGTCGGTTTGAAGGTAAATTCGTGACTCCGGGGGATGAAAGCCGTTTTGTCGGTGGCCGCGGAGCCGGGCACGGTGCTGCGGGGAGCTGCCCGGAGGAGCGGGGCGGAGCGGAGCGCGTTTGGCTGCGGCGGTGTCCTGGTTACCGCGTTGCCTGAGGGCGACTCTGGGCCCGCGAGGGAACTCTGCCTCTAACATTCATCGAAATACTGAAACGGGAGAAAACGTGCAGTTTTGTGATGAGTACCCCTCCTGATTTTTACTCATTATTTCCTGTATTTATCTGTCTCTCCATACATGTTGTTTCTTTTCCTGTTAAATTCTTGGGGTAGAATTCTATCTTAATGCAATACCTAATTATTACCTGTTACTATTTAAGTGATACTATATTCTAAACATTTTTGTGTAACTACAAATTAATATGTGTAATTACGACATTAGAACACAGTTATTTCAACTAGGTTTGTATCTATACATAGATATTACCACATACCAGCTAGCTGCCCTTATCATACATGTGAAAATAACTGATCACTTTAAGCACTATATAACATGAGGTAAAAAAAAAAAAAATGCACCATAGAGCTTGGAATCAAAATAGAAGAAGATGCAGATAAGCAGATCAAAGGTACAGGGAGACAGGAAGTGTCCAGTTTGAACACCTTACTTCATCCATTACAGGCTTACTGGAAAAGATTCAGATTAGTATAGTAATAAAATCAGAGGCCCAGAAAATGCAGATACTGAGGAAAGACAAACAGCTGGATTTATTTTGGCTACAGAGAACGCAAAGGTTATCGTTCCATTAGATACAGAAAGTTGGTTAACATCTTCCATCTACAAAAGTAGAGGGTCCTGCACCATGTTCTCCTTCATGCCCACCACAATTGCTTAAAATGGGTAGTACGATATTGTGTTGAAAGAGAAATAGAGAATCTGGTAGGCAAAATTTGGCAATTTTTCTTTAAGCAGTCTTTCTGACTTGTTCTGACTTGCAGAAGCAGTAGAGTTGTACATATTCTTTTTCCAAAATATATCTCGTATATAACCATACTTCTGTCAGTAAACCTCCATCAAGAATCGTTTGTGTGATCAGGTCTTCAACTTTGAAATTTTTCTTTTGTGGCAATAAGTTTGCTTGCATAATAGAGTAGTACTTCAGAGCATGAGCAGGGTTACTCCTTATATTAGCATTGCTTCAAAATACAACTGAGTGCTACAGAATCACTACATATTTTCTTTTTAATATTTAGTTATGGGTGATGAGTCAGTACCATTTTTGCTGGACCAAGGAACTACTAAAACATACCAAATACCTATTGGTCATCTAGACTACAAGTTCATTGAAAAATGCACAGATGTTAAACACCTGGAAAAGATTCTCAGGGTATTAAGGTAAACATATTTTCCTACTTTCTTTACTAACTATATTCCTGTTCTGTAAAATTAGAAGGAACCTGTACCTAAATACTATATTTGTCTTGAACCTCTTTGTGACTTTCTAATTTAAAAATTAAAAGGTGAAGTTAAACTAGTCATGTTAAAAGTATCCAAATGGTAACGCTAGAAATGCAGGTCCTGTTTTAACTGTCCGAAAGGTCTGAGTAACTCATTGTCAGGTTCTTCTCAAATGGCTGCTGCTGGATTTTGGTTCTGTTGTGAAGCCATCTTGCCTGTTTGTGGTAATTTTGGATGCCATGCATGTTTTAACTTTTGCTGGAAATTACACGAGCATTTTTTTATGAGTACTGTGATTATAATTTGAACTGTGTATGAGTATCCATTGGAAAATGGTTGAAGATTAACTCACTGGAATTTTCTGAATAAAATGTTATTAGGTGATAGTAGAAATCAGTTGTAACAGGAAAAATAGTCCTCTGCAGTCATTGTAGTGACTACTCAGAGAGGCTACACATGGAGAGAAATACGAAGGAAACAGTGCAGTTCTTTTTTGTCACTTTCATGTCGTTGCATTTTAAAGGTCTGGTGAAGAAGGATGTTATCCTGAACTTACATTGTTTTGTGAAAAGCGAATAGAGCATTTAGATCCAAGGAGCAGAGCTCTGAGAAAAGATAAGCCTGCAGCCACAGCTTCTGATTTCACAGCTGAAGAATGGGAAACAATTAATAGCGAGCTGATGGTACAGTATAACTCTTAATTTATAATGATCAGTAATATAATCACTTTGATGTATCAGTCTTCCTCTTCTTGTGCCTAAATAGAATGTAATTATTTAATTGAGGAAATGATAGAAGGATTATGTTGAGGGGCTTAAAATTATTTTCTTGAATTAATGTCGCTGAATCTTTAATGCCCAGTTTAACTCTTTGTTGATTACTTTTTACTTAAAAAGCACAACTTTTTTATTAATTGCTTTTCCCCATGAAGAGTGGTGCATTATAAGTATAGTTGTTAGGGTCATTGTAGACTATGAAGTATATGTACTCTACTGCAAGGTACAGATATTTATTGATTTTCAGAGCTGGGTGACAGAAATGAATGAAGATGATGAGAAACCACAGTTACTGAGAGCAGACACGTTGCATGAAAGACAGGATAACTTG
Organism: Athene cunicularia; assembly: GCF_003259725.1. NCBI lineage: Eukaryota > Metazoa > Chordata > Aves > Strigiformes > Strigidae > Athene > Athene cunicularia. The sequence continues at coordinate 130,995,407 of NW_020799095.1, forward strand.
CCCCCTGTTCGTTGTTCCAGCACCTGTCTTCCTGCTAATCAGGTATCTCTAGTTTTCTAATGTATGTTAATTATATATCTCTATAAAAATGGGAATTTTTATATGTACAAACTTTTAGTCATTGAGCCTTTATTACTATATTTATTTTATTAACCAGAAAATAAAAACCTTTAAGTTCCCTTGCAAGAGATCAATGCTTAAACAAAAGTACCTCCTTAGTACTAGCATGTGCTTTGTAATATTTTAATTCTGATCAAGAATTCACTTCTGAAGTAAATCTCCATAAACACCCTTTTATATTCTTTGTTTCACATTTCAAAGTGGTATTTCAGCATATGAACTAGGTTTCTTTTGGATAAAATTATGCCAGGAGATTTTCTCCAGCTGCTAGCAGGCTTTTGTTCCATGAGACCAGACAGGAGCTAGTACAAAATAAATACCCTGAAACACATACAGTGTGGATGTTGGACCATCTCCACCAGCTGTTTCACTCTATAGACACTTCTGTATTGGGTTGCACTGATGTATGTGTAGCTTTTGATTCCCCTTATCTCATATCTTCATTTGGTATTCCAGCTTCAGCCATAAAGCATACTTAACAAATCTTCAGAACTACAAAATAAACATTAACATTTTTCCCTAGGTATTAGTTTCCTCATGGTTTGGTGGCAGGTTTTTTTTTTTTCATTTATCTGCCTGAAACCTGTTTTGTCTGTGACCAGCTTTTCTTGCTAATACTAAATGCAGTGCTATTGGAGGGTCTGGCAGAAAAGTAGGTGTGGGACAGGATTTTTTTGAATTGTCCGATGTTATCTTGGATGGTTTCAGTCTGATTCCCACTATTTTCTTTAGAATTCTGGAACACTTACAACAAATTCACTGAAGGATTTTTCTTTTGAAAGTTTCAATTTGAGAAATGTTATGAAAGGATACGTCATGTGATATTTCTTACTAATTGTTAATTATTCCAATAAAATTTGTCAAATTATGTATTAGTAAATGCCTGATTTGTGTTCCTGTGTTATCAGAAACTACCGTTTACTGTCTATTGGTACTTAGACATCAGACCAAGACATGTGGGATAACTAGGCACTCACCATTATGTGGTATACAAAGAGCCTGGGAATTCCAATGTAATGCTTTATAAGTGGTCAGTATTGAGACTAAGGTGTGCTTTTGTTTTGGTTTGTTTTGTGTTGTGTTTTTTTTTATTAATCTGTCCTCTTTCACATTTTGCCATGTATGTTCCTCTTGACTACCCTATTTTGCCAAGATGAAGAGTGCCACTGTAACTTTACTCATTTATGTCCTGTATAAGTGTTTCCTGGAACAGAAAATGGTAAATAAAATATCATGTGAACTCAGTGAATCCAGATTAGAATGTAAGCATAAAATGGTGGAAAATAGCTTGAAATCTAGGATACACAGTTTTACTGAAGAGGATGTGTTCTCCATTGAAAGACAAAATATTTATTCACCTTTTTTTCCCCTACTTTAAACCATGCAAAAGTCTTCAGGTCAAGTTTTTATCACTTTTGTTCTTCATACAAAGTTTAGGTGTTAGCACTGTTACCCAGGAAACCTAGATACAGCCTTATTTGTGGTATATGATTTCCATTCCTTTTATTTAAGCAGATAGCCTCTGAAGTAATTATAACCTGTCCTGGAAGAGAGAAGGGAGGCCTGAAATTGAGTTTTAGCATTCATTTTTATTATGTAGCAGTGCAGTTATATCACTACTAGATCACCACTGAATAAAAAAGAAGCCGTTTCTATAGTATACACTAAATTTATACCTGTAATACAAAATATTTTCTTAAAAATTATTAATATAATTAATCAGGTTTTATTTCTTTTCTTTCTTGCTGATAAATCTTACTATTTTTAAACTTTTTTTACTAGTAAGTTAGGACTGTAATTATTTTTTACACTGGCATCACATAATTTTGTCATGTGGTATCAAGTATAAAGCTGCCACAATAAATTTCTCTGATAGAAAGAAATCCACAAGCCCTTCCATAATTTTATGTTGTTATTTGATTAGAGTCTGTTCATCTGATCTGATGCATGAAAAGTTAAGTATTTTCAGTTAAGCCAATTCTGGAAATCCTTATTGACCCTAAACCAGTGGATTGCACCAATAGGTACAAGTTTGGTAAATAGAAGCATCCTCTTGTGTCTGTAACCACATTTTCTTGTTGATACTATACGTAGGTACAGTTTCAATTCACTACTAATAGCTTATAACTTTATATGGTATCTTCTTCTTATTGATGTGAAGTCATGGGGAAGATTTTCAAAAAATGTATAGAAAAGAGTGAATTTTATGCCGTATTTCCCTCTAACACAGTATGGAAGTTTGTCTTACACCCCTGTTTTTCTTTCACACTGACCAGGACTGTGAGCAAAATAAGAGGACTGGAGACACAGCTTAAATTTTTTCTGTTCACATTGCTTAATTATTATTTTTGCTGCCTCACTTTTTCAGGACAGAACTAAAGCATGGGTTTAAAGATACTCACTTGCAAAAGACTGTATTGATGGTATTTCAGTAGACTTAGGTTCCTTTGCCAAACAGTTTCCTAATGCTATTCCAGAAATTTCTGTCCTCAGATGCCACCTACAGTCCAGGGCATGTAACATGCATTCCAAATTCTGTGTTATAAAAATGCAGTGATCATAATCTATAGATCCTTCCTATTATTTTGGATACTCAGAACTAAAAAATAATACTGGTTAGCTGACACAGAATAGCAATAGTAATGTCTTAGGCATCGTGCAGGGTCCAGAGGAGAGCCAAGTCCAAATTCTGTGTCATGTGAACTGAAGCCAGTACGTGCTTTAATCATTGGTCCAGAAATTGTTCACTGGGCTTCAAACCCTGTGGGATCCATGCATTGTGAATTCTGGCAAGAAAAATGTCAAGGGCAGAGATTTTTATTTTGTTTTAGTTCCAGAGCATGCGAACATACTTTTTTCATGAAAGCCTCTTGGATGAGATGTTCTGAAATATTACTGAGAAATTCCTGACTCTGCTGGAGCTGCAACTTGGTTACAATGGTCTCAAGACCTAGAATTTTAAAAATTGTGTACGTTTGAGTCAACACTTCTGCCTTATTCTTAAAAGGACACACCACAGTTCTCTCCCTAAATTAAAGTTGCGTTAGTGTAAATACGAGTTTTCTTCTGAGAGTTTCACAATTTTTGTGCTCATTAAGTTAAGGATTTCTGGTTTGAGAAAAAGATTTAGTATTTATTAAATTAGTAAGTTTGTGATATATACCAGGATGCATAAATAATGATAGCTCATGTTTCAGGAAGCCATATTTAGGAGTTACCTCCTCCAAACATGTGCTGATCATTAAATGTATTTGTCATTTTGTCTAGCTTCTTGAAAGACTAAGAACATTAAGAGTAATTCTGAAGTTATGTACTATGAAAGTTTGTGTAACCTAACATTATAGATAGAAATGTTTACAGGAAGGGCCACATTTGCATTATGTAAATGGCAGTGTTTACATCCAACTGCAGAAGTATTTCCTTGTTACAGTGTCACCACTGGTAAATCTAGTTTAAGAGGTTGCTGCTTGTTTCTTTGGTCCAGTTTATCACATATTCAGTTGAACTGATACAGATATTTAGGGATTGTACTGTAATCTCAATCAGATTGTTTGTTTGAACCCAGATAACTGTAAATCTGCAACTCCAGAAACAATTGCATTTGCCTAACTCAGTGAATGATGGATTACAAGGTAAGAGGAGGGCTAAATGGCCAGGACAGAGTAGATGGGAAGATTTTGAACTGGCTGTTCTACTGTGGAATACCTGTTTGGAACCACACCTTGCTATTAAGTATTGTTGAAGTCAACAAGCAGGGAGGGCCCTATCAGAAATACAGTCTCATGACAGGGGTAGTAGAGATGCCAAAGGTGCCAGCTATGGAAACAGGTTCCATTAGTGTAAGGAGATGGGTTGTGATACAAGTCAGTAGAATCTGTTTCAGGAAGGTCCTAAAGATAAATTTTAGGCAAGGCAAATTCAGTGATGGAGCCTGTCTAAAACCTAGAATGAGTGTAAATAATTTTGGTAATTACCTTGAATGGAGTGTGAAATAGTCAAAAGAAGTCCAGATGCTATTTTGAAGTATTTCTAAGTTTGGTGTGAGGGTTCCGGGGACTGTGAGAATCTGTGCATTGCATTCTCTTGGGAATGGCAAGCCTAAATTTGAGGTTACTGATTCAGTCTCAGTGTCAAGCACCTTACCACGAGGCTGCGCTTTCCCAAGACTGAGTTCTCCCTTGCTGTGTTGAAAGAATGTTTGGAAGATGGCAGCACAAGATGCAAATTAGGAAGGGCAGTCTCCTGTCTGAAAGTTTTATTCAGTGCCTCTGCAACATTTAACAGAGCAGTGGAGAGAAAGTGGGAGACGGAAGAGCTCCTCGGATTATAACAATATGTGAAATACATGAAGATTTTCTTTAAAGCAAGATGAATTAAGTTTTCAAGGTGATGCTGAGATTAGTCATGAATAGTGTTAGTTACTAGGAATATGTATTGCAGAAACAAAACAAAACAAAACAAAAAGGCTGTGAATTTCCACTTTAAAAAATTGTCTTACAGGCTGGCTGTTTCTCTTTCAGAACAAAAAATTACTAAACAAACACAGCAACAAGAAAAACATACCACGGGATTACAGTGAATGGGACAAGTATGTTAAATCCTTTATATTTAAGTTTTTATTAAATTTTATTTGTTTAATAATGGAAAACAGTTGTTGTTTTTTAAAGTATTTTCCAGAAACATAGTATTAAGGTCAACATTTCAGGGAATTATAACACTTTGGTGAAACGGGTTTTTCATAATAAATGTTCTGTTAAAATGCAAATGATGTATTGTGGTGCTAACAGCTGAGAGCAAGTTAGTCTATACTTTTGTACAAGCTGCATGAAATATAGCAATTCAGAAAATATAAATAAAAAGTGGTTTTGTTTCAGATTTCATTTTTCCTTTCAACATCTGACATATAAAGTCTATGAAGGTACATAAAAGTAATGAATTACAATTAGATTAATTTATCAGTTTTTGAAAGCGCTTCTAGGGTTATTTACCATGAGTCTTCTGTGTACCTAAAGCCACAATTCTAAATTAAAAACAAAACTGATGAATCCTTATTCTTGCACTGAGCCCTGCTGACCTCACTCTTGAGGCAGGTGCATCAGTTTGCTCAGATGCAATTACACATAATCAGAGGTTTACACAGTCAGTGACTGACTTCTAGAGTGGATGGAGCCCTTATACAAAGACATTCCCTGCATCATGTAATGGTGGCATATTACCCTCCCAAGCTGTCTGACAGTTTGATGCCCCCAACTGTTGAACATGAAGGGGGAAATGCATATACTTCTCTGTTTATGGTAGCAGCTTCTCTCTAGCTCCTGATACCTGGAATATGATGCTCTAGAATCAGAGTGAGGAGGCACAAGTTTCCAGTGCAATAGATGAGGAGCTAAATCTAGAGACTCTGGTGTTTGGGTAATGAAACTCTTAATGTTTCACTCTATCCCCAAACCCCTACAAAAACTCTGTCTGCGTAAGATGCTGTTCTTACAAACAGCTTGCCTGTCAGTTATTTTCATGCATGTATTTTTTTCAGAAATTGAAGCCTTCCTGCTCAAACGTGGACAAACAAAAGAGGTTATCAAAATAACTTCCATAAAATTTTTTTCTTTCATCCTGCTTTTCACTGTATCCATTAAACCAATCATTTGGGGATTTTGTTTTAAGTGCTTTAGCATGCTGATAATACTACAGTTTCTGAATTTTCCCATATAATTTATTTATTTTGCATTATTTGAGTATACTGAAACAGAAGTTGTTTGAAAGAAATTTTCTGGTTTGAGGCATATGGTGCTCTTAAAACATTTTGAGGATTATTTCAAAACCTTCAAATAATTGTTTAGGCAATTTCTGAATAAGATGTTTTACTTCATGTTTTAGAAACACTTTGAAATGTGGTTAATTTATAATGAAAAGGTGAAAGTACACTAGCAAAAGATCAGAATAAAAATGGGGAACAATTAGTCTTACCTGAAAAGGTTTGGAATTGGATAGATTTTCAAAATTGTGTCTCTATTCAAGATAGAAATTATCATATTGTCATTATTGTGGAAAGCAAAGGCTATTTCTCATTGAGTCCTCCACAGAAAAGCAGTGAGTGTAGTGTTTCTAGATAGTATAGGAATTGGTTATTACTCTGTTTGTTTTATAGGACTATGGCAGCAATATTTATTTGATATAAATTCCTAAACATTGTTTTCAAAAGCAGATTCAGAGTAGCCTTGGTTTTTCTGAGACTATTTTGAAGTCTCTTTTGTGTTTACCATATTAATTGCTTTGAAGCAGTTTCTTGGGTGTTTTGGCAAAGGTTAATAGAGATATTTGATAGGGCTGGGATTGAGCCTGATGATACTGTTTCTTAAAATTTACCTGTCTTTTTTGAGGAGATGGCAAGGAGGTGAGGCAGACATTTTTCTTGGTTTGATTTTAACCGGGAGGGAGGAAGAACAGGGAAGGTAATGTATAAGCAGGAGAAGCACACCAAAAAAAACCACAAGGAAAGGAGATAAGACTAAACATCTTTTTCCTAACTAGTCAGGGATAATTGAACACAGCCTTTATCTCTATTTTCCTTTGGTTTATAAAGGAAACATTGTATGCCTTTTTATTAGTAGAGGAGTCTTGCTGTGCACCACTATTGAATTCATTATTTTTATTAATTTAAGGTTCGATGTGGAAAAGGAGTGTTCTAAAATTGACGAAGGCTGTGGAGAAAGTAACTCAAAAGCAAGATTCTTTAGTAGGCCAAGTCTACCTATAATCGAAAAGAATATAGACACAACTGGTAATGTCCTAGAAAACTATAATTTTTCTTTAATTGTAATACTGTGTTGTAGAGTGTGAATACAAATTGAAGAAGCATATTACAGAGTTAGAAATGTCTTTATCCATTTTTCAGTCCCTAGAAATGACAAAAGTTGTTAGCAGGTCAGCTGAGCTGGAAGCCATATTTGAAAAAAATCTAGTCTTGGTGTTAATAATCAATTAAAATATTTATGTTGTGTTTAGACTGAGAGTGCTAGGTAAAGAAGTAAAGCATACTTCTGCTGTTATAAACCAGTGATAGAGGTTAGCCAACCATTTTCATCTTGCACTCTGAATTGTATGCCTATCAGAAGAATTTAGGTTTTTATTATAGAAAATAAAATACAGATCTGTCTTTTAGTAAGCCATGTTCTTTTAAAATATACACATTATGATATTCAAAGTATTTTAGCTGACAGTGTTTTGATAGCATCTGTGCAAGTTGTTAGTTGTTTTTATGTATAAATATTTTTTTCTAGGCATGACAAAGAAAGAGAAGATTTTTATTGCTACTCGTGAAAAAGAAAAGGGCAATGAAGCCTTTGCCACTGGCGATTATGTGGAAGCAGTGACATACTACACTCGGTGAGCAAATGCTATTGTGTTCTTTTATTTTAATGACTGTCACTTGTTAATATTATTTTTAGAGCAATAATTAAAGCAACTTCTTACTGAAGCAACCAATAACAATTAGATTATTTTCAAAAGGGCAAAAAGATTTTACGGAAGAATATCTTAAGCACCGTTGCATCCTGATACTAATTTTTATTTATCAGGAAGAGAAGTGGATAAACAGTGATGGGATGCAATCTGCAGGTGTCACAAACTTCTTCAGATTTTTAAAACCATTGAGATTCGTGGGCATGTTTACAAAAATAAAAGGATAAGCAGTATGTTGATAAATTAATTACAAATTCTAATTAATCATATTGGTAGAATTGTCTTAATTGTTAATAAGTAAAATGGATTTGATAACCTCTTCCTAGGAGAAAGAAGAATCACTGTGTAGAGCTTCATCATAACTGTAATTAGTAGCAATAGTATATAAAAAAGTATATAAACACAGGATTAAAAACAATGAGACAGTAATAGGTTGCTTGCCTTATTTAGTGCTCAGTGGACTACATTCAGGCTTTGCCTTTATTTATATAAATAGAGGTTGTCACTACAAGACCTCTGTTGTATTTGTTTTAAAAGTAGAAAAGTTCAAGGTGAGTGGAATTGAGCATGACAGGAAGAACAAGATAGTGTTTCAGTTAAGGTATTTGAATGCTACCTTGGCAGAACTAGATTTTTTTCTCTACCTTTTTCACAGTATTCAAACATGATGCCATTTATACAAACCAGAATCTTCACATGAGACCAACATTTGTTTCTCATTTGCAGATGCCCATCTCGAGACGTTAGAAGTCTGACTTGCAAAAGTGCTGACTGCTCACACATTAAACTGATGTTAAAGGAAACTCAATTTTGTGTTCAACTCCATGCTTTGAAATGATAAGGACTTTAAAAAATCATAAAGTCTAGAAGTGTCAAAGTTGTCAGAAATTGAGACCATGTGGGAATCTTGGGATATTAATGACAAGGGTAAACTGAGGGTAATGATATGGCACTACTGTGAGATAATTCATGGGCTATGCTATTATAGTGTCGTATCTTAAAAACAAACTTATGAGGGAGTTAATGTGTTTGTGGTCAGTGCAGACAAGTACAGAGAAAATAATGAATAGGAATAAATTGTGTGCAACAATATTAAAATAAATATTGAACAGTTTTAGGAAGCACTATTCATACTGTCACTGAAGGAGGCAGGGTTTTGTAGAACAGCTTATGAAAATTTACCTGGAGATTGGTTTTGTATATATGTGCACAAAGATATTGATATTCATAGTGCATAGACTGTTTTAAACGAAGGCATTTGATGTGTATTTTTTTGTTCTTGTCTTGCAGCCTTAACATCTTTCTTGATCTTATATTCATGAGTGTGAATATAAAAACCATCCATAGCTGTATTTCACATATAATAAATAAATTTAAAAGCCATAATATAAACCCCAAGTATTTTCTCTGCTTTTGAGGCATACATAAGGTATTAATTAGTAAGAATGGGCAGAATCCTTCCTGTTGGAGAATCTTTCCATATTTGACCCCCATGGGGCATTGTACACCTGAAATATATGATATTGACCCTGCATGCTGGTCTAACTGGGCACTTTTCTAATACTGTCCGAAAATTCCTATTTTCTTACATTTAGAAATATTTAAATAAAATATATTTTGAAGTGAATTGATAATAGTTTGAAGGGGTTATTTCTGTATGGCTAAAATGGAAAAAGAGTTTCATGTAAAAATAAGCAGGGTAGAGTTATTCATTCTGTTTGTCTTGTAATGAGGCCTGCTATTCTAAGATGAACGTTGAGAGTACTTTCTATTCTATAAAAAACAAACCCCTCTCATTTCTAAGGACATGGACATCCTCAGACATAATTCTGTTGTGCTGATGTGATTCTAAAATAAATGGATCTTGCATATTTTTCTGCATACCTCTAGTGAAATCATTCTGCTTATTAATTCCAGTTACACTGTAGAATCATAGAATAATTTAGGTTGGAAGCAACCTCTGAATGATATTTTGGGCAAATTGCCTTTCAAAGCAGAGTCAAGTTATATGAGGTTACTCAGGCTTTTGTTCAATTAAGTTTTTATTACCTCCAAGGATGGAGATTTCACAACCCCTCTGGGCAGCGTGCTGGAGTGTTTAACTGCCCTTATAGTAAATTTCTTTTCCTAAAATGTCATCGGAAATTGCATTTTTTCAACTTGTGTCTGTTGCTTTTTGTCCTATCAGTGCGCACTTCTGAGAAGGATGTGGCTCTGTCTTCTCCATACCTTCCCATTAAGTAATTGAAAACAGCTACCAGACCTCCCCTGAGCCTTTGATTCTGGCTGAACAAACCTAGTTATCTCTGACTCTCCTCATAAGTATTGCATGTACTTCAGTCCCCTAACTGTCCTTGTGACATGCTGGACTCACTCCTGTCTGTTGGTGCCTTTTGTGCACAGGAGATCCCCAGACTGAACACAGGTAGTTTGCTTGTTGTCTCACAGGTGCTGAAGAGAGGGAGAGAATCACTTCTGTCAACCTCCTGGCTATGGTCTTGCTAATATGGCCTAGCATGCAGTATGCCTTCTTTGCCTTGAGAGCACACTGTTAACCCCTGTTCGATTTGTTGTCCACCAGAGCCCTCAGGTCCTTTCCTGTAAAGCTGCTTTCTACCTTGTTGGAACCCAGACTGTGCTGTTGCTGGAGTCATTCTCTTTCAGGTGCAGGATTTTGTGCTTGCCTTTTTTTGAACTTCGTGAGAAGTCTTCCAGCTCATCTGTTAAGGTCCCTTTGACTGGAGTTCTGCTGTCCAGTGTATTACTGACTGTTCCCCCACAGCTTTGTATCACTGACAAACTTCCTGGGGGTTCTATTCCATCTTATACCCCCCCAATAAAGATGTTAAAAAGTATTGATCCCAAAGGGAAGCCACTAGTAACTGGTCACCAGTTGGACTTTGTATGGCTCAATTCTTTGAGCCCAGCAGTCCAGTTAATTTTCTGTCTGCCTTATTGTCCACTTCCATAGTCCAAGTTTTACCTGTTTGGCTATAAGAATACAATGGGAGATCACGTCAAAGGCTTTGCTCTGTCCTTCCCATCCCATCCCATCCCATCCCATCCCATCCCAACTCACACTTTCACAACTAATTCTTGACTGTGAGTAACAATTCCAGCAGAGTATTCCCTCTTGTCAGTTTGTTCTGTCAAGAAGTTGTCTTCAATATGCTCCAGAAATTTCATAGATTTCTTGTGCCTTGTCACTTTACCCTTCCAGCAGATACCAGGGTGGTTCAGGTCCTCTGTGGGAAGCAAAGCCTGTAATTGTGAAGCTTCCTGTAGTTGCCTGAAGAAGACTTCATCTGCTTGCTCTTCTTCATCAGGCAGTCTGAAGCAGGTGCTTACCATGATGTCACCATGTCAATCTGACCTCTTATTCTTACCCATCAGCTCTCTTGGCTGACGTGTCAGTCTCTTGCCTGTTCATGACAAACTTTGCCTGTTCCAAGACAAATCTTCACACATTTAATCACTGCATAGACTAGAACACATCACCTCCTCCTCACCTTCCTAGTCTTTCTAAAGAGCCTGCATACCTCTACCACAGCACTCTAGCCACACAGATTATCTCACCATATCTCTGTTTTCCTACTGACATCATAGCTGCACAGACCTTTTATTCTTCTTTTCTGTTTCAAATGCTTTGTGCATTTGTGCACAAACGCTTGAGATTGTCCTGCAGCCATGCTTTTTTCACAAGGAAAATATGAATCTCTTCTAGTATGCTGTCCCCCCAGCACTTCCCTATTGCCCCCTCTTCCCAATGAACACAGTTCAGTCCTCCTTGCTAGGTTAGTAAGGGTGTTGACGAAGATGCTCTTGCACCATTTTGTCATATGCATCCCAGTTGTCCTTATTGCTGAGATGATCTTGTTGTTATAGAGGTTAAAGCCCTGCCTACAATACCAGCCATGCAGCCAGACATTGACCTGGACAATTAGTCCACTGCTACCTCACTATTTCCTTTTTACAAGCAAGATCAAAGAGAAGCCCATGGGCCCCCTTCATGTTCTTCATCATAACCTCCCGAGCTCTGTAGTTACTCTTGATACTCTCAAAGGTTTTGTTTGGCAGTTTCTTTTGAGTCTACATGAATGTCAGCAAGGGTTTATTTGACAGATGAGTCATGGCACCATGGCATCTTCTCTGCAACATCTCAGATCAAAGCCCTTCAAGAAACAGACCTCTGAAAATGGTAAATCTGGTTGGTGGATGGTTGCCTCCAGTCTCACAGGAGGGAGTTTCTAACCACCATTGCGGTTGGAGTATCAGTATTAATATTGTTATAATACTCTTTTCAGCTTCCAATAGTGAAGTGTTTCTACATTCAGGTTTTTCTAACTATGAGCCTACCATGGTAAATATTCCCTTTTTTCAGGAGTATATCAGTAATACCCACTCCAGCTGCATATAATAACAGAGCTCAGGCAGAAATTAAACTTCAGGACTGGGAGAGTGCTTTGCAGGATTGTGAGAAGGTACTAGGTATGGAACCTGCCAACGTAAAAGGTAAAGTAGAACATAAACTTGCCTTTCTATGTATTATTTTATTTCTGGCAAATAAAATTGTCCATATCCACTCATGTTGTTAGTTGGCTTAACTGAGCTTTAGATCAGGTCCAAGAATGAATAAGGAAACAGAGTAGCTCTGCAAGGTAACTTTAACAGTATTGTCCAGATCAAGGAAGTTTTATGCAATTCATCCCATTGATCTGTAATGTGTATTCTTATGCAGTAGCATGCAGCTAACTCTTGTGTTTCATATGATTGTAAGCCCTCTTGTATTCATGCAGTGCATTGTTTCCATAATACCCACACTAAAGTATGTATTACTTTAAAAGCAACATGAAAACAATCGAAGTTGCTGATTTAATCCTTTCTGAGGTTAAGGGCTTGACCTAACTATATTATCTATATTTGCATGGAAGGAGGGGAAAAATATGAAAAAATGGTTCACAATTAATGATCACAGTCTCAAAAGGTGTCATGTGAAATTGCATCTTTAAAAGACAACTCATTACTAATACAGAGTCATTACGAAGTAAATGCAGAATCTTAAAAACTGCTTTACTCTTAGTAAGTCTAGAAAAAACAGTGTAGTTCTATCTGCTTTATGCTTTAAATACATAAATAATACACTTTGTTCCTTTGTAGCTCTGATGCGCCGTGCCACTGTACACAATCAGCTGCAGAATTACCAGACCGCTGTAGAGGATCTGAACAAAGTATTATGTGTTGAACCAGAAAATGCTATAGCTAAGGTAAAGATAAATGGGTTGAATATGACTAGAAAGAGGCTGTATGCAGCTGTAGCATGAAGTGAGTACAGTTAATATACTTTGATTTGAATATGAGTTTTGAGGACACAATTGATCTACTGTGCCAGTGATCAGTTTCCCAAGACCACATAGGTGCCAGTGGTGGAAATTAGGTACTTGAATGTGACCAGATCTTCTGTTCACTACTTAATTGTGAGAACCTGTAGGCATTCAAGTCTTTTCTATTAACATAATTTAGGTGTCTAAAATTTTGCTGCTGAACATACTTACAGTATTAGTGTCTTAGCTGATGAAAGTTATTTGGAAATCTCTTGCAGAATGGGGATAGTTCTATTTAAGTTTGGCACAACAATTCACAAGAAAAATTCAAAAGAGGTGCCAAGCTTTTATTGTTGTAGTGGTAAAATTAACCCAAAAGGAGAGGACCTGGGTTCACTCATCACTTCAGCTTGATTCATTTCTCACCTTCCAGCTAGAATGAAAAAACTGTCATACTTTCTGATTAATCTAGACCCTTTTTAGCCAATTTTGGATCTAAGAAGGCTGCATGTTTTCTTTGGAGACTCAAGGTCAGGGTGTGGTCCATTACTACTATTACTTCAGATATTTAGGAGAGGATTGGTTTGGATCCTTTCATAGGTATCTTAGGGGTGGTTTGTGGGTTAGAACCTAGTCCTTGCATTTGGACTCTGTGTTTCCTGAGAATCATCAGTGCTAGGCTGTTGTGATATTAAACTGGTCTTTGTTAATTAGGAGTCCATCATACTGCTACTCTATCAGTTTTTTTTATGTAGGACTTCTGCATGCTATGCAATTGCCTCATCACCTGAATTTCATTCAGCTCTTGTTATTGTCACATTTTGAGCTGCTAGCAGCTTGCTGATTGCTACTACTTCCGTAGAGTTATTTGATCTAGATACTGATTGCACCAGTGAGAGAGGTCAAGCCTGTTATGTCAAATTCACCAAATACAGGATTCATCTCTTTTAAGATGTTCTTGGAGCTGAATTCCTGTCCAGAGTAGTTCTTAAATTTCGCATCAACCAAGGAATCAACCTGCTAGCTTTCCCCCCCCCCGCCCCTTTCTTTCTTTTTAAACATCTAGCTGTGGGTTTGAGTTCTAAAAGAGCTTTGGGGTTTTTTTTGCTGTTTACAAGGACGAACCACTAAATAGCTTGTGAGTCTGTATATACGTAAGATACTCATTTTGAGTACACTCTTCCTCTAAATACATTAGTAGCTTTGCTGAGCAATGCCGCTGTAGCTGAGAGCAGATGTCTATGCTTTGTCCTTATCTGAGCCAGCTATTATGCCTTGGCTGAGACATCCAGAAGTGACCAATGCTTGGCATAGCATTTTTGAGCTGCAGATTCCTTGGAGGATCCTCAAAACCCTCTTGAGCTAAATATGAAAGTATGGAACACATGCAGAGTGAATGTTTATGTGCAGGGTCACTAATACAAATGTAAACTAGTAACTGGAATTCTTCAAGATAATTTGTTCATGTGAATCTCTGCTTGTACCTATCCTTGTTTTATCTTTTTCTTGAAAAAGTGAGTACTGAAATGGCATTTCCTTGTACAGCACTGAATTAAATTCAGAATAGTGCATGTTGCGTGTGTCTTACTCTGCTCTTAAAGTGTAAAGTACAGTTGGAGTATTTTTTTGAGTAACCACAAAATATTTATGGAATGAGAGGCTGTTTGATCATCTAATTTGCAGTTCTTGCAAGAGGAGCAAACCTTTTCATTATTTCACAGTGTCCTTCTGCTATACTGCTAAGAAATTGTTTCTTGGTTCTAGTTCTATCAGTTACACTTCATCAGATATTCATCAGACACCAGATTCTCCACAGGATAAATTTTGATAAACTGATCTTAGGCTTTTTCAGAGATTCTAGAAAGAGCCTGCTTTCCACGTGTCTCTTCTGAGTAGACCATGCCAGATACCACAATAGTACAGTCTACTTTTCTCCTTTTAATTTTTTTTTTTTTTTTTGCTTAAGCAGTTAATTCAGGAAAAGTACTTATTTATTTGTGTGATATCTTCTGAGTCTCTAAGAGGCAGAAATTGAGTGTTAATCTTTGTTTTGATACTGACTCTTGGAAAATTCACATTTATTTTCTCCATTTTTATATTGATAACATTTATCTTGATAGTTCTTCAAGATCTTATGTGGATTACTTAACAGAATAAATTTTCTATATATAAATTAAAATATATATACCTAAAAAAAAGGCTTCTGCTATTGTTTTTTCTCTATTGCAGAAAAATCTTCTAGAGATTGAAAAGCAACTGAAAGGTTTAAAGCCCGTACCTGAGACTCGAGTCAAAGGAAAAAGAATACTTATTCAAGATATAGAGCATTCAGAAGGTGATGGAGAAAGAGGGGAAAATACAGAAGAATGTGAAAGAAGCAGTGGAGTTAAAAGTAATGTCATTTCCTATTTCATTTTAACTGCCTTTTGATATTGCAATGTGTGTTCACACAATTCATCCATATTTGCTTGCAAAGAGTTTTGCCTATTTGAAAACTAAAATTACATTCACTTGTTAAATAGATCTGAGTGTGAAATCTGGAATCCAGTTACAGATCTTTGGATTTATTTCTAGAAAGGATATAATAGATGCAGATGGAAAATGTTGCTATAAATCACCTACTTCACTGTGTCCTGTGTAATTTTATACCTATCCTTTGATGTGGACCCAGCTCGGAATTTCTTCTGGTGTTAAAGAACATTTTGTGTTCTTTAGCTCTTTCTCTTGCACTGCTCTTATGCCTTCCCACCATCACATTTTTCTTCTGCATTTTTCCTCCATTGATTGGATCAAAGGCTGTAAAAATGATTGTGGCATGTAGTTCTATTTTTTTGATGCTGTTTGTTTTGAAAACTATCAATCTTTTTTTTTTTTTAAATGTAAAAGATCATCTCTGTGCTCTGAAAGTCTCTACTGGAGTTAAACAACATGTAATTCTTGTACTGTGTGTAGTATACAAGCAGTTGAAATCTCCCATTCGTGGATTAGTGTGTGACTCACTGCAAGACTGCTGAGATGAAGCTACCACCATAATCAGCATACATGACTTGTAGGAGGCAGTGAGGCAGCATGATCTATTGAGGTTGCACTGACAGGTTAGATTCAGCTGCATATCTGAGCTCCACCATGCAACAGAATAACATCTCTAAGGTTTATTTCCACCTTTTCTCCTTCTTGTTGGTTCTTTAAGGTAATGTGACATGACAACTGCGACTTTTGTGTTTTCCGTGGCCTATGTAGTTCTTTATCTTGAAATTAAATCAGTCTGTGGGTTTTCCAACTTAATTCTGACTATACATGTGTGATTTAATAATGCATTATTTACACACAAATTTAAGGAAAATATGTTTTTCAAGATCAGTAGGTATCCACTAAGTCTCCTCAGCTAAAACCCTGGAAGAAAGGATGGATCATGTCTCTAGCCTTAAACATTAGTTAATTTAAGGTTGCTTTCCATTGGGAGTGTTTAGATGACTAAGTGCCTTCTAGCTTGATAGGAAGACTCGCATTCCAGTGATGAAAGGTTAGGCTTTTAAATGTAGGGAAGATTGTCAACTGACGTCAGTGTCACATGTGTTCATGTGATATACATAATTATTTAAGCATCTTCATAGATTACTCTCTGTTTTCAAGTACAAATGGGAACAAATATGAAATCAGTTCAGTTATTGAATAAATATGATCTGTTCTGTGAACCTAACAGCAATAAGGAGACTAAGCATCTTACACTTCTTCTCTATACATCTAGTCATGTAGTCACAGTCAGTCCAGTAGTCTATGTAGACCAGTTATGTAGTCACATTTATTTCACGTCCTAGCTGGTAAGTCTCATGCATTCCTACTAAACTTATAATTTAGAGACCGGAAGAAAAACAACAAAATATTTTTTGTTTTCTTTACCTCTGAAGAGCTGATTTCTCAGCTTTGAACAAAACATCCTAAATAGTCTTCTTCACTGTCTATGTAACTGAAAGCAAAATTATATGAAATAATTTTTGTACAATGGTAACAGAAAATTGCTTACATCTTAGACACTAAAGAGTAGTATTCAGGCACTGTAAAAAATAAAAATCATGCATGTACTTGACAAAGAACTGCTTTTTAACACGTTTATAGAAGTTACAATCTCAAGTGATAAATATGGTTTAAAGGTAAATATATCTTAAATAGCCCCCTTTAATTCATAAAAGTTTGCTGCATTGTGTGGTATTTACTTAATCTATTACGATACTTTAAAAAAATCACAGTAAACAGTTCTGAAATTTGGTAAATATTTGTTCGTTAAGAGGAGTTAATTTGTTTAAATGCATACAAATTAAGCCTAAGTTATCTTTAAAATTATTATTTCTCAACCTGTTATTGCTGAAGTTGACAACAGATCTCTCTTTAAAAGATGTACTTCAAGCACATACAAGAAACCTCTCAACATACAAAGCTGTGATTTGTGAATTGACCATGAGAAAATATGTTGCCTAGAGAGTGTTTTCTTTGTGCATGGTTCATTTATTACACTTTAGAGGTGAAGAGAATATTATTATTCTGGATGACTTTGTCCCAATTCAGGATATATAGTTTTTACTTTTTTTTTGTGTCCTGCTGTTTTGTGCACCTTGAGATTGCTGGTTTTGTACACTGACACTTGGTATTGAAGCATAAGAGCACCTCTTTTTCCTTTGTGTTAAATCCTTCATCTGACTTCTAGTTTCACTGCCTATGTGGTATTAAATTTACTTGATGCCATAGCAGTTGGCTACAGATAATTATTTTGTGATTTTTTTTTTCCAGTCTGTTTTCTACTTGATAGCACCAAACTAAGGTCTTTGTCATTGAACACAGTAGTATCATGATTTAGAACCATTCTTAGATTGAAGATCATCTCCTTATATCAGTGCAATATCTTGTGACTTTGTTTTCTTTCACTAGTTTGTCCTTTTTTGAGAAAGTTGTTAGGAGCTGAATAGGTATGAAAACCCTCTCTAGATCCTTGGTGAATTGTGTACTGTGTTCTCAACTAGTCTTAACCATGTATCAGGGCTTCTCTGAAGTACTGAGCTTTCTGCCCTTAAAGAAACAGAGCTGTCATCGTAATGACTGATTTACAGCTTTCCAAAACAAAGAGGGGTTGATAAAACACTGAATTTCTCCTGTTGATTTTCTAAGCATGTTTTATGAAATTAACATCTTCAAATAAGACTGGATTCTTTGTCTTTACATTTTTACTTTTTCTTGAATTATTCCATGTGGAATAATGAAACATTTATTTGATGTTACAGATAATTCTTCAACAGATGTTGTAATATTTCGTGACTTTTCACAGAGAACAGTGAGTAGTGTCTTACATTTTGAAGTTTCTGATTTGTTGAGAAGAAAAGCATATTGGGTAGGAGACAATTAGAACTCTTTCTACTCAAGTAATCAGTTGTGCTTCCTGGTATTGCTTTCTACTCTACCACTGAGGCTCTGAGATAACTGAGGTGTTATCTGTTGGTTAATGCTTACTGGCTGTTCTGTATCCTTGCTTACTTGGCCTTTATGCCATATATGAATTCGCACCTATCCAAATCTTAATGTGTAGTAATCTCTATGACTAGAATTTTACTGTAATAAGAAGTTACTTTGCCACTGTAGCCTTGAATAATTGACTGCATCTGTTCTCCTTATGGTTAGAACCTTTATTGATGAGGTCTTGTATGAGGACATTTGGCCACCTTGTTATCTGATACAGTAGTTATTCTGTATTCCTTGAGACTCTTTCCAGTGTGCTTGTTCATTTGTTGTTTTTAATTTTTTTAGAATTGTAAACCCTCTGAGGAAGGAACTCTCATTTATAATTAATTTGTATAGTGTGTAGCACAATGGGGCCCAACCTACTGTGACTTTTAGGCTCTATTGTAAGCTTGCAATAGGAAAATTGAGATCATGTTAAAATAAACAGCATTGAAATTTCACTCTAGAATTGCACTTGTAATGCATATCCCAAAGAAAAACTCTCAATTACAGTGTCAATATAAATACTGACCAGTAAATCTTTTTTCATTCTTTATAAACAAAGACTGCTCCTAAGCAGTCAGAGATCAGAGTTATTTGAGAAGTCTGTTCATTTCATGTTCTGGCACAGAACAATCCAGGTACAATCTCAGTCAGCTAAACTAAGAACACATAATACAAAACAGATACTTGCTGACCATGTGTGGCAAAAAAAATATCAAAATTAATCTGTGGAGATTTGGTCCATTTCAGTTGCCTGCATATGTAACTAGTCCAGAGCAGTTAAAGGACTTGGAAATATTTCCGGGCTTCATAATAGGTGAATTCGCTGTGAACTAAGCTTACTTATGTTGCTTTTTATTCTGCCACCATTATTTTTGTGCCATGCTTTTGGAGGATAAATACTTTGTGTAGCTGGAAATTAATTTTAAATGAAATACAATGTCATCCAAATAAAAAACCCCACCTTCAAATATTCCTTTTGAAGTATTCGGGTTGCTTTTGTTTTATGACAGTCCTTCCATTTAAAGTTTGTTATTTTAGTAGTAACATGAATTAAAATTCTTTCTAGTTTGTATTTGTTGTCATTCTGGTCAAAATCCTGTCCATACTTTTCAGTACCTTCCTTTAACATTTCTTTGGCATTTATAAAGTATCTAGACTTTTTTTTTTTTTTTTAAGAAAAGTTCCTAAGTGCTGATTTTCTTCTTTTTAAGGCAAAGTCCAGAATACTGCTTTCAAGAATACATTTCTCTGTAAAGACCAATACAGGAATATTGTTTATGTTATAAACACTGAAACTGAAAGACAGTGAGAAGTAGATTTGAGAAATATATCTGTACAACTTTGAGCATGGTGTTTACTCAGTCTGGAAATATTTAGGCAATTAGCATAACCTGACAGCTAAACAAGTTAACCATGTGTATTCCTGTTTTCAGGGGGACTCCAAATGCTATAAATGTTTCCTGTTTAATCCAAGATTGGTTCTGTGCACTTCATCTTCGGGAAATTTTCTCCTGTATGTGACATTGACATTAATGACATTCACATCACACATTATCTGCCTTTCTTGCTTTGTCTCTATTAGTTGGGATGCTCTTCAAGAAGCTTTCTGAAAACCTGTCCTATTTTAAATGGTTTTCACCTTTTTTTTTACTAGAAGGTATACAGAGTGTTCTCTGTTTTGGTGGTTGTAAAATGAAAGTATTTTAGCATGTATCCTAAAGAAATTATTATTATCCTACTACTGTCTTCACTCATCTGCTCAACTAGCCTTTTACCCTCATCCTCCCTACCAAATAGACTTTAAACCTTTTTGGCATATTTGGCACTGCCAAATTGGATAGATGAATGAAAGTCTCAAATAAAATGATTTACTTTAAGTTTTATAAAAATGTCTGTGTGGGTAGAATTGATTTATCCTATCGTTTTCCCACTGTGGAGTATACTATTAAATGTGGTATTTCAAAAGAGAGACTGCAGCGAGGAAGGAGGTAGTCAGAGCTTTTGTCTATTAGGCACTAGAGAATCTATAGTTTTTAAAAATCCTATGCTTTGTCATCCTGTTCAGTATGATTTCAGTAACATTTTGTTAATAAAAAAAAAAAATAATCAGAGGTTTACTTTGAGTCAACTGGAAGTATTACTCCAATATGTGAGGCACGAAAAAATTTTGTTGGACAGATGTACACAACAAGTTAAAGGGAAGGTAAAACCCCAGCATCTTAATAGTGCCCGAACACAGAGTTGCCTTTGTGTGACTGGTAGTATTAAGTTAGGCTCTCTGCAGAAATCTGTATTTGAATACTGTGTTGGTAATCTGTTAGTAATTCAGATGAATAAGAAATATACATATATATATATATGTATGTTAATATCTGATATCCTTGTATGACTTTTTCCTAATTAAATTTTTAATAAATAATGAAAGTTGAGTGAAGTATCTGTAAAAGGCTTTTTGACATTATCTTTTAACCTTGTTGAGAATGATTTATAAGCTTTTATCCCTCCTATTCTGTATTATTTGTGAGGACAGTTTTGTAGTGTGCAACATTACTGATTCGTTAGCTGTGCATTCTAATTTTAACATGCAAGCATTTTGATTTGGTCATGGGAAATCAAAAATATCAGTATTGTAACAGCCAGTATTTAAAGAGTTAATGTCAAGGTGAACTCTGTACCATTCTTACACTACAGAACAGGGGTTCACAGTGTGCCCAGCAAGGAGAAATGAGATTTCATAGTAACACCTTCTCAGTAATAATTGCAAGTTACTTGTAAGTAGGAATTTGTCTGTGTTCTTGGAAGTGTTTTCTGAGGCAGATAAATCTTTGTAACATTACAGTGCCTGAAGCATTTGGTACCGTGTTCTTTGGCTGTACACCCCTCTTTTGCCAGGACGATAGTTTCTTCTGATGATGCAAGCTCTAACTCAGCTCATTAACTTCCTTGTAGAAATTGGTGTGCCAGTAAGAGGAGAGGCAGCTACTGAGGAGGCTGCTATGGGGAACGCGCACAGAAAGTTTCATAGCAAAGGAGGCGGCAGCAAGGCGGAGGACAGAGAGACACAGAAGCAGAAGGAATCCACTGAGAGCGGATTTAAAAAAGGCACATCAGAGAAAGAACCACAGAAGCATTTGTCAGATCATGGAGGTGAAGTTAATGGCTATTTACACAGTGGTCAAAAGAGTGAAAGCCCCGAAGCCGAGATCTCCAGATCGCATGGGGCAGGGTCTCAGTCGGCTGGTGATGGCAGTTCCACTGCACTTCCTCCTGCTGCAGCAAAACTGAAAGGTGAAGGAAATGAGTTATTTAAGAGTGGACAGTTTGGAGAAGCTGTGCTCAAATACTCGGAAGCAATTGAATATGTCACTGCTCTAGGTAAGTGTAATACTTTATGCTTAAATCTAAGATTGTTGTTCAGATTATTTAAAGGAACTACAAATGAACTAACCTAGCCTATCCCTGGATTTTTGGCAAGGGTTATTGTGCAGTAAATTCTTTGTCATTTCATTAGAGGACAGTTCATGTGACACAAAATATAGGAAGATGAGTGAAATAATATTGTAACTTCCTTGGGGCAGAACTGTTTGCATTTATTTATGTGTTTGAATAATTACATATTGTGGGTGACATGATAAAGGAAAGCTCCTTACAGCTTTGCATTGTCAGCAGACTGCATCACTGCAGTGCAACTTAACAGCATGCACGTCTTTAATTTTTGAATGTCATTTTAGTGATGGTCTTTGACTTTAATTGTAACTTCTTTTAGGAGAACAAAGTCCAGATGATTTAAGTATCTTGTACTCAAACAGAGCAGCGTGTTACCTCAAAGAAGGGAACTGCAGGGACTGCATTCATGATTGTAACAGGTAAATCGCAACCTCCTGTGTAGAACAACAACATTCCTGATGATGATTAAACATTTAACTGATACATTGTTATTGCAGTTTGACTTAGAACAATCTTCAATAAAGTCTGATTCCCTATCTAAATTACAGATATCTTTGTCAGTTTATGTAAACAATCCCATGGAACCTGGGGAAGAAGTAACTTTTAAACTACTGTTTCATTGTGTGAGGACAGTTGTTAGGCTTCTTGTGTACACAGAAGTGCACAGCAGAATTAAAATTTTTAAGATAAAAGCAGACTTACTTCAGTGATGGTCTGTAGTAAAATACAGGTAAAATCTTTGTTAAGCCAGATGCTTATCACGGTGTTGCTTTCAAGCATGTATATATGATGTATATGTTTGTGTTCTTTGTATTTGGTTTGTGGGGGGGTGTTGTTTGTTTGGTTTTTTAATACATACTTGGCATAGTTATAAACAGTAATTACAACGACTCACAAATTGAGCTAAAATCTTTTCTGCTAATTGTGGCTTTTAAAGATGTAGGAATTAAGAAACCTTCAATAACTTCCAAACAATGCCTTCCACGAAATTATTACAGTATTACTAGGTGTCTTTTTTTATATTTTCATAGATAGGGTTAGTAAGACTGAGGCTTAAGCTGCAAGAAAGAAACCCAAGACACTTAGAAATAATATTAATTAATAAAGTTGGGGTTTTTTACAGCACAAACCAACTGTTAAAAAATGACTGAGAACTAAAAATATAATATGCATGTACATTGGTATTAACTAAATATTTGACTTACTATGTATATTCTGACAGAAAAGTTTTCCAAAAATGTGATCTGAAAAAATTGACTTGTTAACAATATTTTATTAAAATAGATGCAGGACCAGCTGGCTGATAAAACAAAATGGCATATATAACAGCCATCACATTTTTCTATTCAGGAGGTTGGAAGTATGGAAAACTTCAACTGAAATCAGTAATACAAAGGTTTGGAGTTTTGTATTCTTACCAACTGGAAGCTTATTTTCTTCTTAATGACAGTGTCCTTAATGTCATGCATATTTTCTGGTTATACAAGGATCTATGATGCTTAGTGAACACAACAGAGGTAGAAATAATTTAAAGACTGGGAAGCAGAACTGCAAAACTGCAAACACACATGATGATCTACAAATAGGTTACTTGATTTCAAAGTTAAAAATGTTGTAGTGCTTATATTCGTGATATATAAAAGTAAGTATTGAACATTTATCCTTTATTAAGTTTTAGTTATTTAGGTCTTAGAAGTCTATGAAAGACCCTCGGTTGGATCTGTCTTGGTCTCAAGACTCTGATTTGAAGTGCCTTTGATTCTTGTTACAGAGCGTAAAATAGGGCTCCTGTGCACTAATGTTCATTTATTTTGTACTGTAGTGTGGATATGGTCCCTGGCTGTATTATCTTTGTATTCTACCCTGGAAATGTAGCTTTCCATTCCCACTGATGGTATTCTTCAAGCAGTGACATCTTCCTCTTAATTTATTTATGGTTGTTTTTTTCTTCATTCTGATGTTAGGAACCTGAAATTGCATTATTATTATTCAAAGTTACAGAATGACAAGCACTTTTGCACAGGTTTTGTAGGGGCTGTGATGTTGTGCACTGCTCTAATTTTCAAATGCGTTCAGCAACATAAAAAGAAATGGCAATTGGAAATGTTTATCCCAGAAATCATTGTTTCTTTAGCTTTAGAAGGACTAATGGTGCAAAGCCAATCTATAGCAAAGAAGGCCAGCAGCCTCCTGGACTAATAAATAGGAACACAGCCAGTGGATTGAGGGAAGTGATTATCCCCTTGTACTTAACACTTGTTAAACAACGTGTATGATAGCTGTGTTGGTTTTTGGCTTCCCCAGTGCAAGAAAGATAGTGATCAACTGGAGTAAGTTCAGTGAATTGTCACTGAGGTGGTTGTGAGCTTTGGAGCACTTGCCTGGAGAGGAGAGGCCAAGGGAGCTGGGTTTGTTCAGCTTAGAGAAGAATGGCTTCCGGGGGTCCTAACAGCAGCCTGTCTGTACCTGCAAGGAGATTATCCAGAGAATGGATCCTGGCTCTTTCTGGCAGTGCATTGCGGGAGGACCAGAGACAACTGGCAAAAATTGAACTATTATACACAAGGTTCAGACTGTGTTTTAGGAGAAACCTCTTCCCCATGAACAGTGAAGGGCTTGCAGCAGGTTGTACAGGTGTTGTACAGAGGTTCCCTTGGAGGTTTTCAAGGCCCAGCTGGATAGAAAGCTGAGCAACCTTGTCTGACCTCAGAGCTGACCCTACCCATAGCAGAAGGTTGGACTAGGGACCTCTCAAACTGAATTGCTTTATGATTCTGTAAAGTCTAATTGGCTAGACTTATCTTAATTTCAGTATTTAGAAGTTTATCTCTCTTTCTCTTTAGCAAGAATAACTGATTTATAGAAGGTAGTCTTTCATAAATAAAGGCTTTGTGGACTGCTTCTTTATATTTCTGGAAAAGGGCATAGTGTTTGGAAGGAGTTCTGATTGTACAGTGTTGGGGGTTGAGCTCAGTGTTGACCAGGCACAGATTCAGAAGAGTAGACAGACAAAAGACAGGTACAAACCTAAAAGCAAAAAAAGGTCAGGTGTATATTCATGTCTTACTAAATGTATTTTTTATGTGCATATTTCCATGTAAGGAAGAAGAACTGAAAATCATGTAGCCAAAAGCACCATTTACTTGAAATCCCTATAGATGTAGGCATGACTTAAGAAAAATAGCTTTTGCTCTTAAACAGCTGCCATTACATTAATCTTTTCTTGGTGATGAAAGCAGTTTTCCAGATGGAAGATAAGGATATGAGTAGAGTAAGATATAATAAAAGCACTAACAATTTCACAACTGCATGTCCTTTAGGGTATTAATATAAACCACTTAGTCCCATTTCCTTGGTTATGTTACTGTAAGGCCCATCTGAAAGCATGAAGTTGTTACGTATAGTTCTGTATATCATAAATCACATTTATTAATATTAGTTGAGTTACTCTGTTTCAATCCTGCATTTTTCTTTTGTTTTCTCTAGAGCTCTGGAGCTTCAGCCATTTTCCCTTAAGCCTCTTCTCCGACGAGCAATGGCAAATGAGTCTATGGAGCGGTATCGACAGGCATACATTGATTATAAAACAGTCCTACAAATAGACAGCAGCATCCAAGCAGCAAATGATAGTGCTAATAGGTAACTCCACTTACAAATTTTCTGGTATCAGTCCAAATAGAAAAGTAGAATTTAGTTTTGTTCATTGTATACGCTCCCTTTGTTCTGTATCTCTCAGAGGCAGGGTCATCACAACTAGTGCATTATAACTGGAGGACTGGCTGTGTCACTTAGTTGTTTTCCCATGGCTTCACAGTTTTCCTCTGCCAGCAGTAGGTCACCTTCTGTTTTAAAAATGTAGTGTTTTAAAGGCTTTTTTTACTGGTGATTCAACTTGTTTTCTTTCCTAACTTGTATTTGATACCATATAAAACAGTACTTTAAGATCCATACCTTTCCTCTGACATTTCTGTTTCCTTTTCATATTATCACTCTTCCCATGGCAGTTGGAGATTTATGTTGTTTGAATGCTTCAGTATACTGCAGTTGTGGAAACACCGAAGTAGCTTGATATAGTGGCTGGCTACAAAGCTTAGAGGTGTAAAAAATATACTTGAATATTATTTTAAACTTAAGTGTTAATACTTCCAACATTAATTCTTGCTGCTAATAGCGATGTCCCAGTTTCTGTAATTTATTTTAATAGGGTAAAATTAGTGTATACTCACAATTGTAACTGCATTCTCATTAACATATAGTAAGAGTTTAAGTGCATGAATAATAGGATTTTCCTTTCCTTTTTCTTTCCTTTTTAACGGACAAAAAAAGTATTTATGAAAGCAGGAGAGCCATTAGTCATTGAGCAGACACCCACATGCATGTGACTTCGAACAATGGAATCTAGTACCTTTTTTTTCTTAAGGCAAGGCCATGAGCACTTGCATTATTACTTCATTTAAAAGTCCATAATATCTTTATATTCTGCTTAACTGATCAGAGGTGGCCAAAGGAGATCAAGATGCTTTATCATCTCCTCTTAGAAGTCTTAGTTTTGATAACACAACAAATTGTTACTGATGTCCTGTATCTACACTAATAATAGAGCACTTGGATTGGTGAGATAACTGCTCATCCTGGTTATCTGTGTGGTTATTATACTTTTTAAAAAACTTCTTGGCTTATTTTATCTGCAGATACTCTTTTCATATTTCTCCTTGACTTGTAACTTGCTTTGTAATAAGCTTATTTCCCTTTTTTCCCCTTAACACTCTTCCTTTTCTCCTCTCTAGGCCTTCCTTATGTTTTTAGCTTCACTGCTCATTACTCTTTCCTCCCTGGCAACCCATCACCTTATTTCAGCTGCTTCTTCCTTCTTCTCCTCTGCTGGTAATTCATTTTTGCTTGCAAATTCTTAGTTTCTAAAGCATAGACCTCCTGCGTAATTGAACTTTTACTGTATTTTATTTTAAAATATTTTATCATTTATGAATTACACTGCAGTTGTTTACCAAATTATTCATTTTAATTTCCCAAGTAAGAGACCTTTTTAAAAATGAATTTTAACAAAAATGATAATTCCTCTACTGCCTTTTAACTTAAAGGGACAGCCCCAAAATTTAATTTAATTTTCTTTTATATTATGAGTATCAGATCTTAACAACCTGCTGTTATTGGAGGATTTCTTTGGTTTTAAGTTCTTGTGGGAAATTGGATGGTGATGCTGTAGGAAGCTGACAGGAAAAACTTATCATCCTTCTTGTGTCTGAGGGTGGGTTTGATAAATTATGTTACAGCTTGTCTTTATGTACTTACATAACTAATCAGGCTTTCCAAAAATCTTAGAATTGAACAGGTGTTCAGTCTGATATTTCCAATTATTCTCACATAAAAGACAGGTAGAATTTTTAATCTAAAGCCTTTACCTGATAATTTTGCAATTGAAAGGAAATAATTAAGAATGTAAGTACATACTTATAAGAAAAGTCAACTCAAAACAAGTATAAACAGTTATTTGAGTGTTTATCATGTTGATTAGATGATGTTGAATTGTGTCTTTTATTGGTTATCCTGAGGTGATTTTTGGATAAATTGGAAGGACTGTTTCTTTTAATGCTGTGTGCCAAGTCACAGGAAAATGCATTCCAAGCACGCTTTTAATCAGTGCCATTTTCCTACCTTTGTGAACATCAGTGTATTTCCTACTTTTGTGTATTTTAATTTCCTTAATTTCCTTGGTTTATTATTTGCTGTTCACTGTTAGAAATACAGAAGCTCTAATGTGGAGAAATGTGTTTATGCATTTCCATTTACTAAATTGAAGTTTCACTCCAGTTGTCTCCTTTAATATCAGTTAGCAAATTGCATTAAATAACTTGAGGGCTTTTATTACAAAGTCCCACATGAGTGTACTGTACAAATAAATTTGTGATGAACTCCAAAACTGCAGGATTGTTGGGTTAAGTTAGGTTGGTGGTGGTGGGGAATGAATATTTGTTCCAGCTTTTTCGTGAGATACCTGTGCTTTTTAAACTAACCATGACATGCAGGTATACATTTTTGCAAAGACTATGCTTAGATGACTGATCGTCAAATGCTGCAAGATTCTTTCTGTTGATTTTGATTAATTAGATCAGGTTTTTTTCTCCCAACTTTTTAAGCCCATTATGATAAATGGAGAAAAAATAAACAGAAGTCAACAGGACTGTGGTTTACTGCAGAATTATTCGGTTACTTTCCATGGGAAATACCTAAACGTAATGAATTGACTTCTTAATATGAAGTGTACAGTTTTGTCTTCTAATAAAATAACCTGAGTAAATCTTCAGGCTGTTTTAATTTATGATTATGTGCCACATTTTTCTTAACAATTAAATTCAGGTTATCATTAAAAACCTAAAGTTTTAGTAAAATTAGAGCAAAACAGAACTTGGACAAGCTGCTTTGTTGGTATGTCCTGTAAAATACTGCTTAGGAATGATACAGGTAGATGAGAGCCCCTGGAAGGGCATATGCAGCTAACACACAGAAAATATTATTCACTTAGAAAACAAATAAAGCAACTAGATAATACTACAAAATGTGATACTATGTGTATGAAGAAATTTACTTTCAATTCAAAAATATAAGAAATGGTATGTTTCACGCAGCTTTATGGAATATATAAAATCACACGTTATATATCTCTACAAACAGTCTTTTTAGTTTACATTGTTCTTTAAAATATTTTGGTAATTTTTCTTTTACAGTAAAGAAGATTAAAACATGCTGCTTCTTGTATTGTTTTTTTCTATCAGACCTTAATGGGAAAAGAATTTGGTCCTGAGTGCTCTGACTCTGTTGCCATAGTATTATACCAGGGCCCCCCCTTTTTTTTTTAATAGCTGTTATTCAGATATTTAAAAAGATCAAAACTGTGCAAGTAAACTTTATTGGGTAGTTCATGCTTGTTCTATCTCATTCTTTATGTCACATTCAAGGTTCTTCATTTTTTTTGGTGATGTGTATTCCTGTAATACATTTTTAAACCTGTGTTAGATGGAAATGTACCTAACAGACAAAATTCAGGTTTACTGGCTATAGTATCAATGTGACTTGCTTTGCTACTCAGTGCAAATTTTCCTTTGTTAAAGCAGGTATTGGACTTACCACCAGCCGTACTTGACTCTTAAACTCATTTTGAGATTAGATGTTTATCTCACTACTATTCTCATAATTTTTTTTTTTTTTAAAAACCCATGAACTATGAAGTCTTGTATGGCTTTACTCATTACGTTTACTTAGGTCTTTCTCCAAAATGTATCAGAGCACTGGGAAACTCCCACTTGAATGGATTTTGAATTGAACCTCTTGTGTATGGAAATAGTTGACATATACACATGGTTGGTTTAAGAAAGATTTAGCAAATCTTATGTATTTTCTTTGAATTTTTAGATGGGATAAAGAATGATTGATTGATGAATTTCTGACTGTTCTATAAAATGCAATGTAGTATCTACTTTGTGACCTGCACTGGTTATTTAGAGAGTTATTGTGTAAGAGGTTTCATTTGACATTGGCAAATTTTGGTTCCACACTTTGTCTGAGGATATTGTAATCTACGCGTTTTACAGATTACACCTATGAACAGCTGAGAAAAGTAGGCAAAATAAATACATCTTTTTTTTTTTTCCCTATTTCTTTATTGCATGTGGTAGGCAGCATTTAGAGCTTAGTTGCAAAATCAGTCATTTACTTAAATATTTACAGATTGTTCTGAAGTCAGCTTCTTGTGTTCTAAATGCTAGCATAAATACTCTGGAAAGTGAACAAAGTTGTTAAGTCTTAAATAAGTGCAATACCACTGACTGCTGTAACAATGTTTTTTTAAATTAGTCTTAGATAATTGTTTGGTTGGTTTTTTTAAAAATTGGAGCACTGCATTATTTAATTTGGCTGTGAGTTATTAAAGTGTGAATTAAATATATGAAAAGTCACGTTTGTGGGGCTTTTCTCTTTCAGAATAACGAAGACTTTAATAGATCAGGATGGTCCCAGTTGGAGACAGAAGCTGCCACCAATTCCAGTTGTCCCAGTTGCTGCTCAGCTACACAGGTGGGATGGAGGAGACTTTACTTCAGAGAATAAGTCAAAAAGTACTACAGATGTCAACAGGGAAGAACAGTTGCAGATGAATCGTATGTATAGCCAATGCTAATATATATACAAAATATATTTGAGATAAGGAATAGGATTTAATAATGTCAAAGAAACTGCTTTAGAAAATATTTGTCAGAGACCTTTGTGAAAAGCCAAGTTAGATTATGGTCATTTACATGATTGGGTTTAATGTGCTTTATGGAGCCACAGTTATATTATTTTTAAAGGCAAGTAATGTAGGTTTCAGTATGCAATTTCTGAAGTTATATAAAATAAAAGAAAATAAAGCAAAAGTACTCCTCAGGAGTATATTGAGTCCTGTCACAAGTATCAGTAGTTTCTCTGAGATCATACTACAGTTATAACACAGTTTTCCCCCGCAAAAAAAATCCAGCCTCAGTAACATAAACAGTTGCATAATCTGTGGATGTTATTTAAGTGTTCATGAAAGATCTTCAGAATAGAAAAGGTAGACTTGTAGGAGGCCAGTGGTTAGTGAAATGGGCTATAGAAGAACACTGCTGATTGATTTTTTTTTTTTTTTTAAATTTTTTTTTTTTCCCTTTAAATGATGGATTCTAACTTTGACACCAGCCATTTAGTAGACACCTTTCAACGATGTTCTGGACTTGTTTACACAAAAGCACTGGGTGCTTAATTCCTTTAGGATGCTTTCTTCCTGTTTTTTTTTCCCCTTCATTGCAGTTTCCATTTTTCTCCTCTAGTAAATCAGGTGATGGAACCTTTCTGATTCAGTTTTTGTTGAGATTAAACATTATTTTTGCAAAGGCCTTAACACTGTGATTTTTTACTTGACTACTAATCAGTTCTCCTTTGAGGTTATTTCAATATAAAGTAAAGTACTGCTGAAAATCATCTCCCCTTG
The DNA here is from genome assembly GCF_003259725.1 of Athene cunicularia. Lineage (NCBI taxonomy): Eukaryota > Metazoa > Chordata > Aves > Strigiformes > Strigidae > Athene > Athene cunicularia. The sequence continues at coordinate 131,026,268 of NW_020799095.1, forward strand.
ATTAACACAGGGGAGTCTGCAATGCATAACTGGGTTGCTGGCCAAATCTGTAGCAGTGATAGGGTTATCTGTCCATAATGCATTATTGCAATAACACATATCCTCAAATAATCTGCAGTCTTGGGCACTACAGATTTAATGACTTAAAACTGATCTTTCAGATAGCATTGAATTTATTTGTACCAGATGTCAAATGACAGACAATTTACAGATATCTGTGTTTATGAGAATTGGACATTTTTCTCAAGAATAAGACATGGTTCTAGAAACTTGAAATAGTGTAGTGCATACTCAATTCCAGTAATGCTACAGAAAATTGTTTTTCATTTAAGAAACATGAGGCATGTTGATGTATAATTTAAGATCAATTAAATTGATAAAAATTTTACTCTACTTTCTAAAATGTCCAGAGACAAGTATTTTCATACAGTTGTTGTCAGTACATGTCATTGTTGATTCATCACTCTTAAGGACTGGGCAACAATTGAGTTTCTTTTGTGTTTTGTAAATGGAGTAGAAAACTGGTATCTTGCACAGCTGTTGCTATTAAACATAAATGCTTCGCTTGAAAAGTGCTTTTTGTTGTACTGATTGTACTCCAGGTTTTTTCTGTTATTAAAGAGTACAACTTGCTGGATTTTTATTTCAATGTGTAACCAACCTATTTAAACCTTTTAAATAGTAAATTTGAATCTATATAATCTTGTGTAACTTTGTGAGAATTTGCAGATCATCATAGTGAAAAGTACACAGATAAACAGCTCCTGAGAATGGTAGTGTTCATATTTAGCCCATTATGAAAGTTAAAAAAACTGGCCATCAGTGCCTTCATTAAGTGTGCTCTGCAGCATTTTGATGCAAAACACATCTCAATCTATTTCAAAGAGAGTGGGCTTTGGTTAGGCTTTGGTTTTAGGAATATTAAATGGAGACTGTGTGTAACCATTTTCTTCTCTGAAGGCTGAATCTAAGGTTGTGGTTGCTTTCTCAGGCCCATACTAAATTAGCAGGACCTGACAGTGATAGCTGGTGCCAGAAGCATGCCAGCAATAATGTTCAGTCAGTACTAATACCTTACTGTTGGCTGACACTTTTTTGCAACAATTGTCTGTTGGTTTTTGTGTCTTAGAGCCTGAGTTATAATTTAGTTGTGTTTCTTGAATAAATCAGTTCTGGTTTCACATCATTACTTAATTTTTTTCCCTAAGTCCACATGTAGTTTTCTGGTATAGAAGACTTCCATGGTTTTATAAAAACTCACTGAGCTTAATTATTGGTTACAATTACATGGTTGTATACATATACACTGTTTAAAACCTGAAGCTTGGCAAGGTGCTCATATTCTTTAGCAAGGTACAAAAAGTAGATTTTTTTCTATTGTGGTTTACTTAGAGCTATGTTACTAATTAATGTTTGCTCAAACAGAGACATGAAACTGCAGTCAGGATTGGTTTCCCACTGCAACCATAGCTAAAAACTGTGGTCTGACTCAGAAGCATATGCAACAAATAATGTAGAGTTTAGAAGGAAAGACAATTATGGAAGAACACAGTATTAGAAGTATAGTTAGGTTTTCAGGTTCCCAAAATCATCTTTTATAAATGGTTATTAACAGAATATCACTGATGTGTCACTAACCCTTATCAGTGTGATGATTTGTTTCTCATTGTCAGTTCAGCATAATAATTGTGATGGACAGTTGCTTGCAGAAAGAATAGTAGATGAAGTTATGGCTGTCTTGGTGTGATGGTGGAGATCTAGAGGGCCTTTAATCCTGCTGATTAAATCTCCACCATTGTAAATAAAACTGGTATCTCAGTGGAGATACATAGTCCCTCTCTATGACACAGAAAGGGTAGACAGAAGGAGGAGAAAACATAGAGCTGTCTGTTGCATTCCTGTTATCTTCAGTAAAATAGTTACCCTGGTGCATGGGGTTGTGCCAAATGTAGGTATTATATGTTATGCCTTTCTAGAGCAGCAGAGAGATCTAGGACAGAAATGGCAATGTGTAGACTGATAAAGATACTTCAGCTGCAAGGCATTTATTCTTAGTCTGGGTAGATTATTCAGGTACCCTTAATGAACTGACCTTCTTATGTAACACTGTGATCCTTTTGTAATGTAGGTGAGAAAGCTGAGGAGAAGTTCAAGACGTTAAAAAATGAAGGGAATGATTTTGTAAAAAAGGGTAAATATGAAGAAGCTGTAAATAAATACAGTGAATGCATGAAGTTAAATACTGAGGAATGTACGATCTACACTAACAGGTAAACATCCAAAATCTAATCTGGCTTTGTGGGATGACAGTGGTTATATTTTCTCACAGCAGGGAAGAGGTTTTGTATCCCTTCAGTCACTGCTGTAAAAAAGGATTTTTTTTTTTCCTACTTGATGGCTGTTTCTAATAACAAAAATGACTGTTAAATCTCATTATTTTCCAAGGGAAGCATGTATTAATGTCACTGATACATATCTTAAAATCTTTATATAAATGGAGTAAGCAGTAGTAAAAGTTATAATTAGCATAGCATTTTGCAGCAGTTTTTGAGAATACTGGTATGATTTTAATTAACTGTAGCAGCATCTCAAATATGAAGAGTAATAATTCAGAGAAAATGTACATTTTGAGAAAATAAAAGTAGGAACATGGTCATACAACAGAATTATTTTAAAGGTTGACCTAATTCTGCAGCATAATTCTTTTCAGCTTTCTTATCAGCTTTCACAAACTAAGAAGGATTTGATTAGGCCAGTACTTGGACAGGAGACTTCCAAGTAATAATTAGGTGCAGAAAGCAGTATTGCTGATTTAATCTAGAGCACTTTTTTACCCAGAATGGCTGTATAAAATCCACACTATATCTAAACCACTATACTATCATATTATACTAAAACAGGCTCTGCTTTTAAAGTACTTACATATCTGCCTAACTTCAAGCATTAGTCATATTTGAATTTTTACTTTTGTTGAAGGAATTGACCCTCTCTAAATCCACCCACTGATGATGTTAATATTTACTGGGTTTGATGTACTTTAAAAGATACCACAATGAGACTGAACTGTGTGAAGTATTGTAATTAATGTTTATGAGTCGGATACTGTTGGCAGTATAGCACTGTAGAATTTACTTATATTGCAGTGTATTCTGTTTTTCTGTGTTAGAGCTCTCTGTTACTTGAAACTGTATAAATATGAAGAGGCTAAGCAGGATTGTGATCATGTTCTTCAGATAGAAGATTCTAATATTAAAGCTTTTTATAGAAGAGCACTAGCGTACAAAGGATTACAGGTGAGGAAAAAGAACATGGCAGGTATTCTTAAGCACTTCTAAACTTGCTTATCCTCTTCAAAGGCAAATCAGGTAGTTGCAGTCAATGGGTGAATGCAAACAAAGTATGCAGGTGCTGATTTACTACTTTGTATAGCATTAGGCATACATAAAATATATAAGTATTTTTGCAACATTAAAACCTTCATATTGACTTGTAATAATTTGAGAAAATACAAGAATATTAAAATAAATTAGGTTTGACTGGAGATTGGTTAAGCAAGTTTCAATTCTGTTCCAATGTTCTAATATTATTCTGGGTATCCCAGTCTATTTTTTCTGACAAGGTATTTACTCTCTCTTTGCTGATGACAAATGGATTCTCTCCAAGTCTGTCTTCATCTGTCCAAACTAAAATCTCAAGCTTTCTTCTAGCATCTGCTCATATTTGAGCACTTGTCATATTAAACTAGGGTTTTAATTATCTTCATTCTCTCTCTCTTCCTTCCCCAGACATGTTATAAACCTTCATCAGTAATCTGCTTTGTCACTCTGTGGACAGTGTTGGTACTCAAACTTTTTCTTTCCATTTACAGAGTGTTATCTGTACTGTGCTCATCTTGCACACAGTTATTTGAGTATCCTTTTACCTGATCATCATAAATGCAAACTTGCATTGCTCATATCCATCCTGAATGTGACTGGAACTTGTGTTCCATCACTTGAACTGTGTCAATCCTTCTGTCCATCCTTCTGTCGTTTCCCCTTCTTCAGTGATGTTAATTACCCCCTACACTTCATAATTCTTTCATAGCAATCCTTACCCTACCTGTCAGCTCCTACCTGGTATTGAGCTACCAGCTTCTGACTTCTCTTGGCTCATGATGGCAGCTATCATCATCTACTTTGTCTTAAATTTTACAGATATCTTCAAACAGGCATCTTAAGTGCCTTCTCCTGTGTTGCTCTTTATAACTGAAGGTGATCACGCCAAGCATCCACCAAGTTTCAGCAGTGTCCATCACTTACCTTAGACCTTCATTGTGTTTGATGCCTTAACAAAAAATTATGATTGTCTCTCAGCTTACAGATCACCTGAGGACAACCTGTTTGTGCTTAATGGTATACTAGCTTATTCTCATCCCATGTTACAATTCCAAATGCAGGTTGTAGGAACCATGGGATGTTTTGTTTGTGATAAATTTGTTCCTTTGCTACAGTAGCTATAAAATTTTTAAAGGTTGCTTTGATTAATATTCTGTAACTGTACCAAGCTATCTGGTATTAATAATTTGTAACCTTATGTTGTTGAAGTAGATAAAAAATTAGTATAAATATGAGCAAAGGTATAAGTGATTCTACCAGTCAAAAAAAGGGAATTACACACTAGTGAAGAATGTCAAGAACTGGAGAAATAACTACTGCTATTTTGAATATACTAGAAAAAAAATGCTATTTTTGTATTAATGAAGACATAACCTGAAACACTGTTCATGGATTCCTTCAGAACAGTCTGAGCTTGGGAATCCCAAAATGTTTTGTTGTGGTTGGATTTAATGCCTTCATTATTACTAATTCCAGGAATGTGAGTGATTTGTAAAACCAGAGAAAGCAACAAAAGTGATTTGAGGTTGACAAATGACTGTAATGAAAAATTTTAAGAGCTGAAAGCATGTAGTTTGGCACAGACCTAACTAAGCTGGGAAGTTTTATTTGTATATAAATACCTAGATGTTTAATCACAGATGCTGCAGTGGAATTCAATGTAGTAAATGAGGATTTTTTAAATAGATTTACTGAGATGTAGTTAAGGGAAGGTGGGGAAAAAATTATGCTTGTGTGATGAATAAGGCCTGTAGCATAGGACACAGGACCCCAGATGGCATCTCCTATAGTTCATGGTCGAGTCTCTTGCTTTGGGTGCAACCATCTTGTATGATTCTTATTGAAACGTCTGGCAGGCTGCAATTTTAAATCCAGGAGTATTGGTGGTTTGCTGACCTTTGTGATAGTTTTCAGAGGTCTGTTCTAGAATGTCATTGTAGTTGTAAATACATCTGTAGTTCAAATGATTTAGCTTAATTAGTAGCTGTTTTCTGATGAAAGCAATTTGCCCCCTTTCTGCATTCATTTGCTAAAGCAGAATAATTCTAGTTCTCTTTCATTGTATAGCAGAGTTCAGTTCACTTAGAGACTTACTGCAGTGTTTCTGCGCCTTGAATACTGGTCATAAATATTGAACAAAATATTCTGTGTAGGAAAGAGAATATGAGTGACTCGTACACTAATGCTTTTATTACAGTTGAGATGCTGAGGAAGTACCTCAGATGGTACATGAGGATTTTTTCCATGATAATATGAATGACTTATGGTAACCTTATGATACTGCTTGTGAAAAGAAGAAATACTAGGTTCCTCACATGAAGAAATTATGTTGATCTTTTACTGTTTGCATGGTCTTTTAATGTTTACAGCTACATTTCATCCTTATTTTTGATACTCCAGCCCTCAAGGAGTCTTGATTTTTCTGTGTGATATTCCAGTCTTCCTCAGAGTTGATGCTATTAATTTTGTCTGTCCAGAAAATTTACTCTAAAAAATCATAATTCCTAATGTCAACATTTGAAATAAAAACATTGAACAAATGAAAATACATGATTATTGAGGAACTGTGTCCTAATGCCACTCTATTGCTGCATTTGTCCTTCTACTCCTCCTTATCCCAGAGTTCATAACATAATCCCAGTCTCAAGTATTACTAAAAATTTCCCTTCTCAAACTGTAAGAGATGGTCTGTTGGATTGAAGCCCAGGAAGATTAGGTGTATTTTTAATCTAAGTTTATTTAACTCTCTTTCATTGGCGAAGCAAGTACATAAACTGTGGATGGATTCACGTTATATTAATCTTGAAGAAGTGTTGTGCTGTAAGCAATTATGCTTAAAAGCTGCAGTCTTCAGTAACCTATTCTCTGATACAGGGAATATGTTTCTCAGAATAAATAATTTCATTTTACATATTTAATACGGAAGTAGTCACAAAATGCTCACTCAGACTTGTCCTCAGTTTCCTTTTTTCCCTCTAATGAAATTACACTGTCTCTATTTAGATCATTTTTGTCTACTTAATGTCAATATCCTAGCATTTTTATTTTTCTTAATTGTAAAGGACAGTATGGTAGTTCAAATTTATTTTTCTAGTGGTGTGCTTATGAAAAAATTATTTTCCCTTCCACTTACAGAATTATCAAGCCAGTGTTGATGATTTCAACAGAGTACTTCTAATAGATCCAAATGTTCTTGAAGCAAAAAAGGAGCTAGAAGAGGTAACCCAACTGCTTAACCTTGACAGCAGTGCTGTAGCTGGCAGTCAAAAGAAGAAAAGGAAGAAAATAACCATACAAGAGGTATACCTGTTCATTTCTAAAAGCAGACAGTACAGAAGCCACACTTGAAGAGATAATATTAAGACTTTTGTTCTGCACTCCTTAGCTCTGCGTTTTTTGGGAATGGGGTTGTATTTTTCATGTTATTTTGAGAGCATATTGGAGGATTCTTGCATTTGATCTGTTCAGTGTCCATTGCATTCTATAGTAAAGCTTGGACTGCTTTATATTTAGAACCACAGCAGAAATGGAAAAAGTACATTTAGATGGCACTAAACTTGTAAACAGAAACTGCTTAGGCTTCAAAATACCTGTTCTCCAGAATGCATCTGTCAAATAGCAGTTTTGATTTTAAAGTCTGTGTACTTGGGAAGCCCCTGGGCCTGTGCTGGCAGAGGTACCTTGTCAGCAGGTGTGCTGGCTCTTCTTGTGCTAGTAGTATACTGTTCTGAAGAATGAAATCCTAGTTTAAAGAGCAAGAGTATGGGTAAAACATCTGTGGGATCTTCTAGAATAAATACATGATGTAACGTTATGTACGGGATCAAAATGTTAGCCTTGCAGAGTTCTGGGTAGAATTAGGTGGTGAAAGGATTTTCTCAGTCATCCGATTTTTAATTTTTTTTTTTTATTGTAGCTTTGCTGACCCTTTAAGAATGGGTTTCTTTTCCCTTTTAATTTTAAAACATATAGTTAAAATACATAGTTACCCGTCTGTACAGTGACACTGTAATTTGATAATGTATTCAAAACAGTGGTGTAATGGAAAATGCATTTATTAATATGGAAGCAATTTGTTTTATTGAAACTTCACATTGTCACGAGTTCATGGGATTTTATGTAATTGGCATAAGCTGGGTATAGCGTTAGTTAAGCTCTGAATTGTGACAGAGGGACCTGGTGAGTATTTAGAGGAGGTTTGGGAAGTGACTGCATTGTTCAGAGACCAGCTAACTACATTACTGGCAGTGGTAATTTTCTCCAGGGGTGGAGCAGGAAGCATTTCTGTTTGCTATCATAATGCTATCCTAATTACAGCTGCCCTCTTAGGGAGCCTTCCCTGTTTATCTGCTGTAGTACAAGGTAGTTCCATGAAAACAGACTGCAAAGAAAAGTAAGGAAAATCAGAAACAGGTTTGTTTCTAATTGTTGGTTATTGTTGAAAAATAGAACAAAATGTCTATAAGCCCAATGCAGTATTTTCCAAAACTGACTAATCTATCTCCCCTGTACTATGCAATACAGTATGTTCAGACTTCCTGAAAAACTTGGCATCCTGTGTAGAGACCTGTGATGAGTTTTAGTCAGTTTATACTAATTCCACAACTCTTAATAGCTTGAGATGGATTTTAGCAAATGTAGTTGAACCCATGGTTAATTTTCTAGCAACTGATTCATGAAACTCAATACAGACTACAGACTCAGGAGGAGTGGGTATTCAGGCAGTTAGACCATGCCAAGCTTTCTCCTTCCACAGCGAGACTTCAGAGAGCAACCTGACATAGCTGCCATGTACGTGCACTATTCTGAAGGCACAGCAGTGAAGTGAAACTTGGGTCTTCGGTGATTTGACTTCAGTTCTGCTTGTCTTCTGCAACTTCACATTTAATATATGTATACAGTCCTCCTTAGCATTCTCCCAGTGGTCTTCAGTTGTCTTTCTGCAGTGGAGTGCCAAGCAGTGAAAGGAAATGTAAAATACACACTTTTGACTACAAAGCTTTAAAGATGAATTAGAGAGCTACTTCTGGCAGGAAGTGGGACATTAAAAGAACATAGGTGCCTTTCTTTTACACACAGTAAAATGCTATCTTTAATTTAGTGACACGATTGATGGATATATGCATGCAGTTTATGAAACTTCGGGTTATCTATATATCCACATTAATATGATTTGTTGCCATTTTCTCTGTGAAGGTGGCTGAATCTGATGAGCAGGAAGAGCGACGGTTTGATACATCAGAAGATGTTATGACTGATCATGTTACTTCTAAGGAAGCAGTTCAAATGAGTGTGCCACTGAAGACCTCTGAGAAACTGCATATTTCTGAACCATCTAATGCTTATGACTTTGGTCAGATTATAAATGCAGTGAATACCAATAAGGATAAAGCTGCTTGCGCAGATCTTTTAACAATTACCGATCCAAAAAAATTGCCACTGCTGCTAAGTAACAAACTTGAAGGGGAAATCTTTTTGATTTTTATCCAGTCATTGGAATATTACGTAGCTGGAAAAGATCCCGGCCTTGTGTATCAACACCTTTTCTACTTGAGCAAAGCAGAAAGATTTAAGGTAAGATCCTAGATTGAGTGTGTACTTCAGTTGCATAGAAACCTAAAGGAAATTTTTGTATCTTAAAAGGAAATGATACACTGATTCTGTATCTCTGTCAGATACTATGATTTTCAGTCAACCTGTGCTAATTATAAAATAATCTGTTTTTTCAGGTGGTGCTAGCCCTTCTGAGCAAAAGTGAAAAAAAACAGGTTCAGCAACTGTTTGACTTACTTTCAGAAAACCAGACTGATCAGTACTCTTTGGAAGATCTTGAGAGCCTTAAAAAGGTTTATGAACTTTAAGACGTTAAAATTTATTGGTTGCATGCATATAGTTGATGTTTATAAAATAGATGTATGAACTCTGCAGACTTGCATGGGTTAAAGTGGGACTGTTTGAATTCTGTTTTGTTTTGACAGCATATGCACATTTAAAACTTGCTGCTCTTTTTTTCTTGTAGTTACATACATTTTTAATCTTTAGAATTTAATGCATGTCTGTGTTCAGTAACAGAGTTCATGTTATGTGATATAGCAATTTTATTTAGCCTGTGTTAATTATATAAAAATATATTTTACATTTTATATATATAATGTGAAATATCTTGATGGTACGATAGTACAATTTTAGTCAATTGTTATATCATTTTGTGAGTTGTATGTTCTTGTGATAAAGAAGTGTCTTCAAGATAAACGGGTCAGTAATAGCTTTGCTAAAATGAGTTTACAAAAAGTATTAACATTTTTCAGACAAACAGACCATCTGTTTCTTCACTATCCCTTGTCTATACAAAACAGATTTAAATATTTTTGGTGCAGTACAGTTTAGCAGCAAAGGTGAATGAACAATATATTAGCTTGTCATGGAACACTGAGTCAAAATAATTAATTAGTAAATAAATGGGTATGGTTTTAGAATTATTAACAAGGAAGTAATTTTTAGGGCACAGACAATTATTTTTTCTCTGTGTGTGTAATGACTGCAGGTTTGTATGGCCTGTGAAGTGGCAGTGGTAAACAGGAAAAGTGGCTGCACTTAATTAACTCTGAGTTTTGTAATCAGATTATTTAAAACACCAGCTATTTCTGTTTACAGACATATTTATAAAGCTAAAAGTAAAACCATTTTGTGGACAGTATGATTTTTTTTTTCTTATTTCAGGCAATACATAATGTTTTATATTTGATTCTGGCAAAGTTCCTTTTTTCAAGTTGAAGCTTTTAAATTTTTCAAATACCCCAATGCCTTCTTTGCACATGTAATATAAATGTATATTAAACTCACTAGCACTATCATTAAGAATATTGTTCTAATGAAAACTTTTCTCAGGCGTATAGTAATTAAAAAATTAAAGTTTTTCTCTTGAAAAGTACAATTATGAATTCTCTTTTCTGGTTTTCTCTTTAGGCTTATAATTCTGTCATGTGGATTATGAGTATTGTCTAGAAGTAGAGTGCCAAGAATGAGGCTCTTAATTTTTCAAGCACTGTCAGTACAATTGATAGGTTTTGGTTTAAATGTCCTCTTTTTAGGAGATTGTCGTGTGTTCAATACCACTCATCTAATTATGCATAACCACTGGTACTTAACCAAAGGGCCAATTTCATTCTTCAGTCATGGTGGCAAGGTATTCAAAATCACTAATTTTTGTGTTAGTGATTTTGATCTTATTTTTTCCACTGCAGTTTGGCATGTTCAGAGAAGATTCACTGCATGTGTCCAGCTTAATTGACGTGGTTTAGAAAACTTAATTGAATTTCTTTCAATAGAATTCAGGGTGTTTTAAATAACAATAAGTAAGAGTTTGGAGGATTGTATTAATAATAGACAGAAAAATTCTTTTGCTAAAAGAAAGCATAAAAACCAGCTATGTCATTTTAAAATAGTCTTAGCTGCAAAAACTGTAGTTAAGAGCCAGGGTCAAAAGCCACATTGCAAGAGCTCTTGATGAAGTTAAATCTGTGCCACCCAAAGTCCCAAGAGTTTAAAGTTCTTTAGATATCGTCTCAGAAGTCTTGACTGCTAAAGTTTGTATAGTTCATTTTGACACTGAAGACAAAAATCAGCATCTTTGCAGCAACAGATCATAATAAAAATATAATTTAGTAAATTTAGGAGACATGTTAAAAGGACAAAATGGCTTTAAAAACCAAGAGATTTTTAAATGGAGTGTTCTTGACAAATCATTTATCCATGAGGAAATAGACCAATGGATTTTCATAGATGGGTATACAGTATCACAGTTAATATTAGGACAGTTTTAATGCATCCCTAGCGATTAAACTAGAAACCTGAATGAGTCCAGGGAAAAGTAGGCCACTGGTGCTAGAAGAGACCTTTCTTCAGAATACCCTCCAGCTTGAATGTCAGCTGAAACAGAGGTTAGTTAACTCAGTTTGAGGTGAAAACAAGAGATCAGCAAATCAGGAAGCTGAAATTGTCCTTGCTAAAAAGTTCTAAATGGAGAACAGCAGCAACGTGTTCAGGTGAAGCTGTTACCCAGCTGGTGTAAGGGAGCCATCACCAGCTGCAAGCAGAGCTTTATACCCACGTGTGTCAGATGCCATCAGCAAGAGATTAAATAACAAACATCCCCTGATTTAAAAAATCAGCACTTCGCTGCGGTGACCCATCTTCTCCAGCAAAGAGTTGATCATGAGTACATCTCTTCAATACACAGTAAGCAGACTTGCTAGAAACTCAGCCCAAATTAAATGTGTGTCAACTAATGGGTTTTCACTTTTGGTGGGTGATTGAGTTTGATCACTTTAGTTTAAGGCAGACCATAAGCTTTGACTGGTTGAGTGTTTAGACACCACCACCACCCGCTACCCCAGACGCTTTGGTAGACAGCCCCTATACTATAGCTTGACACCGGTCTCAAACAATATTCCAGTATATTCCCAGCCTTTGTTGCATGCCAGCAGCTGCTTTGTAATATTATTTCAAGCTCATTCTAGTCCATGATCCCAAAGGGAAAAGAGGCTTTCTTGAAGTCCTACATTCTTTAAACCACCGCTAGGCTGGGCCTGCGCTCTCAGCAGATCCTGGACACGGGGCCCATGCTGGGAGATTCCCGCGGGTCCTCTAGCATCTTACTCTGCGCCTCGCTCTCACGTGAATCTCTGAAGCAGAAGTCACTTAACAGTCATTGATGCAGTAATTGTGAATGCCCTGCACTAGGGGTAGCAGGCCCCTGCAGTTTTACACACTGAATCTTTATTACATCTGTTCTTTAAGTATCAGGTCAGCAGTATTATCTGCACAATCTTTTCTGTCTGATGTTCCTTATACCTGCCTCAACTGGAAACTTTAGACCTCAGCTTCCAAATTTAAAGAAATACATATTTTGTAAGAAAAATGGCCAATGAAGCTGAGCAAAGAAATGAAACAAGATTGACATAAGGCCTTAGGCTGGCAGCACTTGTAGTCATTTTGGTGATGTTCCTGCCTCATTCAGTTTTCTCTGAGATAAGCAATTTAGTTCAGACAGTATTTGGGAGGGCCTGACTGATAGGCAGAACAACTAAAGACATAGAACTTACAAAAAAACCCAACTTGTTGGGGACTGTACAGCTGATTTGGCCTGAACAGCTCAAGCCAAGGCCACTAGGCTTTAAAACCTGCCCCTTTTGTGGGGCAGCGTTAGACTTTTGAGGGGCCTGGGGTATGGGAGGGAAGGCTTTCAGGTGTTCCTAAAACCACTCATTTGACAGGTAAGGGCTGCCTAAACGTGTCCTCCTTGGCTTAGTCTGGGGAACCTGCTCAGGGCCAGAGGGAGAAACCTCTCCAGCCCTGACTAGTTGCAGCATAACAGCAAGGGCAGGATCACCTGTCAAAGATGAGGCCCTTGGCCGGGCAGCACGGCCTGGGCTTGCACAGAAGAGGCCACAGCAGCATCCTGCTGCCTTTTACCTGTGATGCTCGGGCTGGGCAGCCGCTGACCAGAAGCAGCTCCTCGCGCACCATGGGACTGACTGCAGAATGCGTTCTGCTTCCCCTGCCCCTGCTGTGCTTACACCGCCCAGCATCAGCAGGAGAAGCTACAGAGCAGCTGAATTGCTGCTTTCCCTGTTGCTGGGTCAGGAGCTCATCTCTCCCAGGGCAGTCCCTGTCCCTGCCATTCCTGGCCTGAGTTCCCCCCCCCCGTTCTGAAACCTACCTTTTAAATCTGATTGCTCTGCTCTGCCCTCGGCATGCATTTATCATGCTCTTTTTTCTCCTTCTGCACTCCATAAGGATGGTCTCTTCTGCTTGGTTGCCAGGTTGAGCTGCTCTAACAGTCAAGACTAAGACCATGTCCGTCCCACCTCAGCACTGCAGCAGGTGGCTTTCTGTGCGGCTTCCATGTACACACAGGGGCCCAGAAACAGTAGAGCAGACAAAAGGAGCAGGGGAATCTCTTCTGGTTTACTGGTACTGGGTTTTACATCCTTTTAAGAATAAAGCATTTTCTCTTTAGAAGACAAGAGAATCTCAAATGGTGTGGCTGGCTTTGTGGTGGGGAGACCAAATTGCAGCATAGTATTTATCGCTCTCTCAAGCTTGTCATTCACCCCCTCACAACCAAAAACCAAAACCACCAACAATACAAAAACCTGCCTCAGGAGGAGAACACTGGTTATTCAGGTGATGGGAACAAGCAAGCGAAGTGTAGTTCCCAGAGAGGCAATAAGCTGGCCAGTCCCAACACAGCAGCTGGTGAGTAAAAATATCCTGTATCACCAAGCTAACCAGGCCTGCAGTGACCAATTTGCTCGTGGATACAAATCCCTGTTTTCAACCCAAGTGGAGAGATAGCGAGTTTCTTTCTGTAACCACTTAAAAGGTGGCTAGTGGCTAAGGAATAGTGCATGCCAGGGAACAGGGGTTTGGACTACTGTTACTTTGCACCCTTCAAGATATTTTTGAATTTTTTAGCAAAGCTATCACCAGGTAGAACAGGTGCTGTCACCCAAAGGGCAACAGTAAGAGGTGTGACAAGGGATGAGTGTCATCACAGCATGGTTGCACCTCTGGCCAAAAAGCTGGTTTACTGGAGAGCCCTCATCACCACTTTTTTACTCTGCCTGTGTAGTGGTACAGGCAGCAGGAGAAGCTGGCAAGAGCCCAGTTCCTGGCAAACTGCATTCTTTGGTCTTATGTGAGAGGGGTTTTTTTCCACTCATCAGAACCTGCTCTGCTTTCTCTAATCCATTTGCAGAAATAAAGAACTATTCTTTGGGGCTGGCAGGTCTTTCAGAAGATGCATGCAAACTGAAGCATTTACACTTGTTCATTACAATAAACAAAAATATGTATTTTTGAACAGCAGGGAACAAGACGCCTTCCCCACTTGTAAATCAAGATTTATGCCCTGAGTCAGCATAACTCTCCTCACTGCCCACAAGCTGAAGCTACCCAAGGGACAAAGGCCAGGCAGCTCAGAGCAGGGTATCAGACCCTGATGGCTGGCTGAGGGAGTATTAAATGTCACTTAACCACAAGTACTCCCTCATTTACTGGGTCTCTGCCTGTGCAGCACCATTTACCTACCCACTGGGTGTAACACATTTCAGTGCGAGATGCAGCCTCTGGCTGCAGTGGTGCAGGGCACCAGCGTCATTTCCTTGCAGCCCTGTGATATTTCTCAGTTGCTGCTTGCTAAATAAATTCAGCAACATGAGAGCATTTATGCTAGTGAGAGGGATTACAGGGGGATAAAGCGCCCAGTGCACAGAACAGTGTGTTCAGAAACATCTTGAGCACAGAGCCTGTAAGGAAAGGGTAGTTCAAGCCACATAAACTCCATCAGCATGGGTCTGTTGCCTTAAACGCACTCTTAAGTTAGGCTGGTTTAAATTTAAATGTCCTTATTGTGGAGATGGTATGCAAGAATAGTCCTTTTGTCAAGCTGGCTCACCAGGAGCTGATGAAAAGAGAGCTGTATCTTAGCTTGCTGGCTTTGCCCACCAAAATGATTCCTGCTGGTACCTGGTGTGTAGGCAGGTGCTGAGGCCGTCATGTCTAGAAGATACCCAGTTACCTGACCTGGCATGTGAGCCAGGCACAACAGCAGGTTCATGTTTATGGTTGAGCTTCCAGCTGCTGTGAGAAGCTGGATTTTGTGCTAGGTGGATACCTGTTCCCTCTGCTGCCTGATCCCAAACCAAAACATTTAAAGGGAAG
The DNA here is from genome assembly GCF_003259725.1 of Athene cunicularia. Lineage (NCBI taxonomy): Eukaryota > Metazoa > Chordata > Aves > Strigiformes > Strigidae > Athene > Athene cunicularia. Next base: position 131,041,372 of record NW_020799095.1, read on the forward strand.
CCCAGTGCAGCAGTTGGATCATGCTTTAGGTATCAGCCTGGAGGCTGGCAAGGGAGTGCTCTTACCCTGCTGTGTTCCCAGGCATTTACCTCCTCCATTGCCCCCTGGTTCCCACGCCGCATGCAGCTAAACAAATAGCTAGGAGCTGGCCATGGGGCCAGCAGCATTGTGCAGGAGCTCCGCACACAGGTCTATTTGCGTAACTCAGCACACTCACTCTGACACTTTGCCAGACAGGACGTGGCTGGGGAACAGCAGGACAAGTGCCAGCTCTGTGTTTTTCCTGACCTCAAAGCAGGGCTCAGCGCTGGTCAGCACAGCTCAGCGCTGGATGGCCACACTAAACTTGCAGCTTTCCATGCACCTTGAGAGCTGGGAGGTGAACCTCAAGTGCTCCATGCAGAAGCAAAGCTTAACAAGGCCACTAGCAACCCCACCGCAGAGCCAGGAACAGGTGTCACCTACCTCAAATGGTGTTTCTGTGCTCCGGGTGGGGGCTGCCGCGATGGGGATGGTGCAGAGCAGAGATCTGCGGGAACTGCAGCTCAGCTGGGCTCCGGCAGCAGGAGGGCCTTCAGCACCCAGGTTGTCCAGAAACCAAACTTAGTGGATCAAGAAGCAACACGAAGGGAAAAACAAGTCAGATTTTGCATGGGAAGAGGAGCCTACAGCAGGCAAGGCCAGCAGCTCTGGAAGCAGAGGGGTGGGGAGCAGCAGACAGCCCACAGCTGGGCACGCTCACCCATGAGCATCTATCCCTGCGCTTGTGGCTCTGGCCTGTCCCTCGCATGTGAGAGTTGCTGCACCCCAGGGTGCCCAGGCAGCAGCCCCCCACCAAGGCCAGAGAAGCTACCACAAAAATCACAAACTCCTTCTGAAAAGCTGCTGCAATCTCTTTTCTACAAGGAATCAAACAATGAGAAAGGATAAAGAAATTCAATACATGTATGTATTATATATACATAAAATCTGTCTCCTCAGGAAAAAAACTCTACAACTGTTTGGGATTTTTACTGTGAATTCCCTGACACCTCAGCTGTGCCTTGACTCTAAAATTTTCAACCACCTTAAAAACTCTGTTGCTGCCCCTAGTACTTGAAGGCATTTTAAAATTCCCATGTATCAACCTAATTAAGTATATGAGATAGATTGCTATGTTGTTCTATTTTAGTAATAATCTTGTCTGAATTTAAACCAAAATGTTTTATCTGAGAGAGACAAGAAGTCCCAGAGGCAGCTACTCAGAGAGGCTCCTCCAGCACAGCCCAAGGGTTCCTTTCACAACAGAAGGGCCTGATGTGCCATATGATCTAGTTCTCTCAGCGCAGGACCCTTTATACGAGTACAGCTGAAAGCGGGGATGCTTCTGTGCACTGAATTCCAGCTCATGAAAAAAAAAAAACAGACTGGTGTGTCCTGGCCAGGACTTACCTCAGCCCCTTTTCCAATTATATCTTCACAAAACTGTTTCATGCCCTCACAGAGGCTATTCCACCTTCTCCACAGCTTCTTCAAAAAACCTTATATTCAAAGATTGCATTCAAAACCTTATAGGAAAACTTTTCACTCACCTCCTTAGAAAGATGTTACAAAACCTTATGCATGATCTGGTAGCTACTTACCAAATTCTCCTCTTTGGGGTCCAAGAGACTGCTCCACATAGGAGCAGACAAGGTGCTAATGGTGCTCTTTAGACCTTTGTAATTTCAGAAAGGTTCTCTGGGGTTCATTCCTCAGTTTCTGCTCAACTGCCTCAATTTCACCTGTACCAGATGGAATATTAATGTTTGTATCTTTTCCTCCCAACACAACACCTGAGAAGAGAGGACGTCATGCAGTTTTTGTCCCTTTACACTCAAAACCCCCAAGACTTAGATGAAAACAAGATGGCAGTACAGACACCGGCAAGCACTATTATTTCCAGGGGAGGGACATCTCTGGTTACTAGGATCCAAAGCAGAGCCCAGGCTGTGGCAGTGATTTAGTTAAGAATTTCTGCCATTTAGAGAGAAAAAAAAAAAAATCTTTAAAATAGATATTTAAAGCTCTATTTGCACTGTGATCAGTGCCCATCCAAGGCAGAGGCCCTTAGTGATGTGCCATCACTGCTCATCTGCCAGGCAAGGTGGAAGGTGACCTGCCGACTCCTTCAGCACTCTGCCCACGTTCACCTCCTCCGTCATTTCTTGAACACTGCAGCACAATGGGGGCAAAGAAGCCCAGCCCAGCCTGCACAGACCACCCAGCCACCAAGGACAACAGACACAGGGGCATCACGCAGTCCCCAGGATGTAGCTCAGACAAGTTTCAAGCTCCAAATGCCACCGACACACCATCACGTACCCATGCAATGTGGACCAAAAATCCAAGCTTTCCTTTCCAAACACAGGGTATTTTACCTTTCTTATTTTCTGCTCAGTACCTTTTTTTTTCCACCTTCCTGGTACATTATGGCTTAAGTATAATTGTGTAAGTTGTAACTAGACAATTTCATAGAATATAACCTGGTATTTTGGGTTTGGTTTTGTTTGTCTTTTTTTCAGTGAGGCAACTAAAATTTCTTCCCTTAACATCTAAATCAAGTGAACTTTTGTTAGGAAATTGTTTTTATATTCATTAACTCCCACTTAATATTTTTCAACCATCTGCTTGGTTATCCTTATAAAACATTACCCATGAGTGTGATGGCATTACTAGGTAGACAACTACAAAAATTAATTTGGATTTGCACAGCAAAATGACTGGAAGAGACATACATCAGTCAAAAAATGTTTACATATCTGTAAAAAGTAATCGGCTTATAAATGCAAAAGTTTGTTACACTGATTCAATGAAAGGAAGGGATGTAAGAGTCCAGATGCTTTACTACAAAAAAGCATATGCAGAAATTGGGAGGAAAGCTTTTATGACAGTTTTTGTCTATTTAAAACAGGTCCTAAACCTCTGAGTAGGTTAAGTAATAGGAGGCCTTGAAGGACATTCACCAGTTGGACTGCATGTGCAGTGACAGAAGCATGACTGCCTCACTTTTACTCCATTCTCCAGCTTCTGCCTAAAGAATCAGTTAACACTTCAGCTGATGACTATAACAGCCATTTCAATGCAGGCCTGCAAAATTACATCAAAATTCACAAACTGGTCTTGTAAGATAATGCACGGCAAATGCTTCACTCAGTTAATGCTGATCTTAATACAATACATTTACTCTTCAGTAACAATATTTTTTTTAAAAGCGTTCAGGCTGGAAAAAAAAAAAATCAAGTGCAAAGCACAAAAAAGAACTGTTAACACTAACCTCCCTACTAAATATAAAATTTGTATTTGCTTCCAAGTCAAAGTGCCTGGTGACACTGCAAAAACAGCCCTGTATGCCTGGCTAACATTTCTAGGGTACACTATGTTTCACTTGTCCCATTTCTTATTCTGTTTTTGAGCATCTGCCACTGGAAATGGTATAAATAATGCTCTAGTTGTAGCTTTAGAGCTGACACAGCGTAACAGTTACCATCTTGTTATTCACTCTAATACAGCTTACATAGGGTTTGGGGATGAGGCAGATCCAGCTGTGTTCTTTAATGCATCCCAATCAGTTTTAGCTTCTTACTTCTAGAGCCTGTCACAATGCAGGTGAGAAAGTAAGCCTAATGAATAGGCAGTTCAGCCACACCCCAGCTGTCACCCAGAAACTCTGGCCAACCTGCAGTGTTGCAGAATGAACTTCATACAGACTGCATGAACTGAGAAGAGCATCACTTTAGATGGAGGAAGTGGAGTTTGAGTTTAGCTCAACAACCTAACCATAGCCTGTCCACTTGTGCCAAGATGGTACAATTTTGTTTAAAGAGTAATATGCTTATGCCAAAGATGCATCCTCTCAAAACCATTTATTGTCCTGTCTGCCGCAGAGGCAGCTCCAATTATACTGTAAGATGAAAAGAATTAATGTTGAAGCCTTGTACAAAATGCAACTAAATTTAGATCTTGTATTTCAAAGTATCAGAGCATTCAGCTTCCAAACCACACCTAACAAAATAAAAATGTTTAAAGGCAACAAGAGATGACAGCATTCAGCACCTTACCAAAAAAAAAAAAAAAAAAAAAAAAAAGGCTCCTTCTAGGAACACACATATTTTTAAAAGAAAGCTAATCAGCACACTAAAGAAAGGACCACTAGAAGTCAGTATTTAGACATTTATTTCAGATATGCAGTTTACACGCATATTATTGAGCAAAACTGAATTGCAAATATACAAATACTGTAACAAGCATTACCAAATAACATAACTGGCACTAGTGTTATAAGCATATTACTGAAACTGGTGAGGATAAGTCATGGAAGAGGACCGCAGCTCATGGCATTTTCTTTTTATCCAACCAAACTTCCAGTAGCACCATAATGGCAATACATGAAACAAGACAGAACATTGTTAACTGTTACTCTGATATTCACAATTTTTTTTTTTCCCATTTTAGTGAATTACATAGCAAAAAAAAATGTTAAACAGTGCAGGCGCTTTGGCCAACTTCAGCTTGTGTTCAGCTGTACATCTTCCATACGCAAAAGAAAACAAAAAAAGCCAGCATATTTGGAACCCATCTTTGCACTTGGGCAGTCATTGCACTGCACTTTGATTCTGGGACTGAAGATATGCATGTCTTGCAAAGAGATGTCATGTCCACTAAAGCCTGAGTGAGTCTTTGGTAGGCTAATACTTCATTATTATTATACATTTATCTACCACAGTCATTTTATTCACTAGAATTTTCTTTTGTGATCCAAGGTGGCCAAAGAGGACATTCTGGAAAACATTACAGTAAAATCCTCAAACGACCAGGCACTTCAAACCCAGTCTTTTCCAAAGGCACCAAGAATTGATGGGGCACTGTTTTCCCCCCCTAATGAAAGTTGACTGCATCTGCTTTTCTACAATGCTTATAAATCACTGGATTGTTATTTTACAGTTTTTATACACTATATAGTAGCCGTATCTGCTGCATGGTTGGTTGCATGAATAAATAAGTAACCCCGCTGTTCTTCACAGGTGACATCTCCATTCCACCATACATTAAGTACCAATTTCTTCCGTTTCAAAATTATGTAAAATGCCATAACCTTGCTCAAAGTGTACACACATACAAACGCTTCTGACACAGGCTACATCTATCTGAAGATATGCGGCTCATTCTACATGCATTCTAAATACAGTGTGTCCAGTTATGAAACAAAATTATCATTATGAATATTCACTGTTGAAATATGTTTGTATAGGTCTTTGCAAAATTTTTGCTTCCCTTAAATAGAGTTCACACAAGAATGGTTTTAAGTCACTAACGCTCAGCTAACACCCATTTATCCCAAACCCCATATTTTCCAAGTGAACAGTGCAGGACATATTATTCATTTCAGCATTTAACATATTAAGAATTTACCAATTTTTATCTAAATACACCAAGTATATGCTTTCAAGCAAAGTTGTGGCAGAAATACAAAACATGGACGTATTTGTACTGCTGTAATGCACTTGGTTAAAGCCTTCATGTCTCTTCACACAGGTCTAAGATCCATATGAAGTGTTTTGCCTTATCAGACAAGTATATATAAAATGCAGTTGTATCAAAACCTTGCTTCTGCTGGTCACCCGAAACTTATGAAGTCACATGTAATTCAACCAGCTTTCAGACAGGGTTCTTTAGTGGTAAATACATTTTTGCAGCACTCACAGGCTTAAATTTCAGTCTGAATAGCAGTGCTTAATTCCACAGCATGTTGTGAATGGTTGTTGTTTGTTTCTTTCAATGTTTCACCAACACCTAAATCTACATCTGTTGAAGATCCATTATTAATGCTTTCCTCAGCAATGTAACTCAGCTGTGGAACATCAGTGCTTGGGGCTGTTGGAACAGGCACAGGAATTCCACTTGGCTGTGGAGAGTTTTCCAAGCGATCATTTTCCACCTCTGGGAGAACACTGACTGTGGTAAAGCGAGTATGATAGTCGCTGGAACCATGGCTACAGGAAGTTTTCATACTTTCCATATCTGAGCAACTAAACTCAGAAAAATGACTTGAGTGAGAATCTGCTACAGATGGAATACTATCGCTAAGAGAGGGAGAGTCAAATTCACTGGAGTTTGTGCTTTGCTGTTCCAACAGCTGAGCATCCATGTCCTCTCTCGTCTCATTTATCTTCATGCTACTCTTCTTTCTCAGCTTACCTTTACATTTTTTTCCTGCTGTTGTTTCTTTGGACCACTTGGTGGCACTAGATTTACTTTCTGGCAAGCAGGCCGATGAACAACCGGCATTACTCCGACCTGCAGCACTGCCATCATCAACACTACTGCTTCCGCTGTTGTGTCTGAATTTGGCTGGCTTCGACTCAATATCCACTTGCACTTCCATACTGTTGCCTTCCCTAGAAAAAGAACGAACCCGTGAGTGTAAGTGGTCATCTAAGACAATCCAGTTAAAGCTAAACAAGCTTGCAAAGAAAGTTAGAGAGAAGTAATTTGTTTTAGAGAAGTGTTTAACAAACAGGCTGAAGAAAAACACAAAGTGTGAAAGACCAAACACTTTATGGAGCTACAGTGATGGTGTTTCTCTTTGCAAATAACCTTGGCAAAATGTAAGCAGTCATATGTAACTCAATTTGTAACAAAATTTGAGTTTTCAAACATTCAATCATTAAAGCAGAACAGCTAAGGCATGTTTAGAACATCCTTTAATAAGCAAGGATTATTCATCTTCTGTTTTCACCACATTTCTCTTACCTGTCCAAAGGCATGTAGGAGTTCAGAATGGATCCTGCCATTGCTTTGGTACTGGCATTGTCACTAACTGTTCCCAGGCTAACTGTGCCAGATTCTCCACTCAGACTGTATCGTTCTTTCTGCACATCTGCTTGTACTTCCAGTCTTGGAGAGAAAGAAGAAAAGTTGAATATACTGCTACTACAGTTAAAGCACACTAGCTGAAAAGTAGTGTCACCTTGTAGAGTTTCTCCACCATTCAGCAGTAGAGCCGATTCGTTACTCTAGTACAGATGCACATATTTACCCCACTAAAACAGGTTCTCTCTTCGCACTGTCAAAAATGACTTGTTTTTGATTAAAATAAACAAAACCACCCCAAAGCAAAACCAGACTAATTTCCCAACAAAGCAAAATGTTGCATGTTAATCAGAGGTTCTGGATTCTTTCTTCTCTGAGATTTAGAAGAATTTCCAGGCTTAGCTACAATTCTTTTGCAGATAGTGTACAGTACTCTAAAAATGGAAAAAAAAAACAAGCAGAAGGGTATGTAAGTTCAAGATGTGATAGTTCCCATGTTTCTCCAGGTGCAAAATTATTACTAATCAACTAACAGGCAGAGAATGGTGTTCTGTACTCTGCTTTATATTGTATTAACTGAAACAGGAATAATAGAAACCTGAGCAATCTTAAATTGGGCTGAGCAAATAAGCCAGAAATCAAATCATTAAGCTTTTTTCCAAATGCCTTGTTTATCTGTGTTCTGGCAGTGCATTGAAAGTGTTTTGTTTTCCACTCTCATCTCTTTAAATTAGTGCATAGGCATACCTCACTCAGCAGTCACAGCCTGAAACACCTGTCCCATCACAGGGGAACTATCAATGCTGTCCTGCACTCCTTGTTCTATGTAGCCTGGACTTCTGAATTACTCAAGAAAATGAGCAGTGTTAGCACCTGATTTCAAGAGTATATTCCATCCCGAACCCTAAATGTTAACAATCCTTTCCACCCATTCTTCAGGGTGCAAGACAGCCAACAAACATTAAGGCCTGAATTCACAGGAGGCATTGAGCACATAAGTGACAAGAAGTTGCCACCTCAGCCACCCAGGTGCCAAGCTGCCTCCCCCTCCTGCCTACGTCTGAATCCACACTCCACCCAGGTGTTCTGACAGCACAGCTTTAGTACTTGTAGACTACTGAACAAGTCAGCAGTTCCTGACTTCTGACCAGAGAAACCAACTGTATTAAACGTGAGCTACCTCCCTCTGACTCCTAGGTAGAGACTGCTCTCCTGGGAAGCAGGAGAACAAGATCTCAGGCCCCACTCACCCTGAAAAAAATTCAAACTCTTTGAGGACTGTAGTCTGGCAGGATCTCTTGGAAATCAGCAAGTTTGTCAGAGATGAACTGTCTCTACCTCCCAGAGACAGTTCCTTTTAATAGGAACAGATTTAAATTAAAAAAAAAAAAAAAATCAAAAAACCTAGTAATACCACTTACATGTAGAGCAGGATACCATAGGGTAGAAAGCACGTCTCTTACCTGTTAAAGCAGTTAACCATTGCACTTCCTGAGAGACTCCCTGTTATACTAGCCCCAGCCAGGGCCATGGTACTAGCAGTTTCACTTAGGTTGTCTCGAATGGCTCCTATTCTATCCATGTGGCTACCACTTGCACTCAAGCTGCCAGTCAGTCCTCCAACGCTTCCTTCACCTATACTAGGGTTATGACGTGCCTCTGCTACTGAGGTGGTATCTAGACAGAAATAAAGAAGGCTTGTCAGTTATGGAAGTAGAACTTTGTAGTTTCTAGAATGTAATCATGAAAACCGTTTCTGAAATTATGCTGAGAAAAAGGATTTATAAAACATAGTGTCACAAAAAGATAACACTCAAGAAAAGACACACACCTTTCTTGGAGTGAAGGAACACAGAGACCTTATCACAGAGGATATTACCCCATAATTAAAAAAATAAAGCATCACATCAGCATTTAGTTCCCCCTGTTATCGATAAAAAAGCCAGACAGCTTCCACAAACCAGGATTCTGAGAAAGCAGCATTAATTTTATCTTCAGACTTTTACTGATGGAAAAGACTCGAGTCTGGCTTTGATGAAAATGTGCAAGAAAAGCTTTAATGTTTGTGTTACAGTACAGCAAAACACAAACACAGAGAAGCTACCCTCATCTGTGAAGTGGTCTTTCAGAAACAAGCAGGAGCTGTCCTATCTGCAAATTAAAAAACTCAAACCCAAAAAACTCAAGTATCGAAGGTCATCAAACATTAAGACAGAAAGCTCATTTACAGAAAACAAAACACTATTTTCTTACCTACAGCTGCATTTGTTCCACCAACATTTATATCGTTTTCATCATCAAATTCTATCCTGACACCTTTTCCATTGCCTGCTGACACACCACACCCTCCACTTCGGCAGAGGGAAATTGGAACAACTCCATACACATAAGCCAGCATAATAGGAACACCAATACCTACAGAGGAAAATATAGTCTTTCATTAAATGTGACTTATATTTTAGAGCCTTTCATAAAAGCAATTTAATTTTCCATGATTATTTAGTATTTCACACTTGAAAGAAACCAGGAGGGAGCAAAATTAAGAAATATTGTAAATCACACAGGTGAAATGGCAGAAAAGTACTTTCAGCAGACAGAATGACCTCTATCAGCATTGATAGGCAGAGAAGCTTAATGCTCAATGAATTAATACTTCTGGTATGTCCATAACATCTTTTACAAACAAAATGAAAGTACTTTAAAGGTTCATATATGCTCCATTGGGGACTGTGATAATGTTCCACCACAGAAGCAGAACTAGCAGAGATCTATTTCAACTGTTATTCAACTAAAATTGTTAGTACCTCTACTCATATTAATAAGGGACTTCATTTTTCATTCACTGAAGTCAGACAGAGCTTTGCTATCAATTTAATAGGACTTAACATTATTACTACTGTGGGATATTTCATATTTATTGTATCACACTGATTCAATTTAAAAATTTTAATTATATAAGTTTTCCTTAAAAGTAAATGATTCTGTGGAGAAGGGTGGCAGGAGTTAAGGGAAACCAGTGAAAGGAACTGTGGGCTAAAGCACACACAGATACACACATAAATTAATCCCATCACTTCTAGTGGAATATGAAAGTTACTCCTTTGGCATACGAATTAAACCATTCTATGGCTTTGCTGATGGAAGTACACAGAAGGTACAGAAAAACAGTAGTGCAAAAAGCGACAAGCTGTCACATTCTGAAAAGGCTAGGACAGAGGCAGACCCAATGCAAAGGCTCCTCAGTCTAACCTAAAAGAAGGGTTCCAGTTATAGGAAGTCCCTTTCACTAGAAATTCCTCAGCATTCAAGAAGGAAATCCATAGTCTGAAGGTCATTATTCTGGAAGCCATGTATTCACGGCAACAGAACAAGAGCAAACAGTCTACAAAATAAAACCCAACTGCTTTCCCTAAAAAGCCAAGTTTATCTCTGGTCAGAAATAAGAAAAAGCTTGAAAGAATGACCTAGAGCAGACTTATAGATACATCTATGAGACTCTGTGTCCTCCTACCTGTTTAGCAGGGGTCTGACACCACAGCTACATGAGAACAATGCATAGACAGACACCAGAGACCGTTTCATGACTGCATATCTGCACTTACAGTGCTCCACCATTGTTAACAAGCAGTTTATAGCCACAGCTTCATGGCCAGTTTAAACCATCACTTGCTAAAAGCAGCCCTGTCTTCCTTAGACCGCTCATTCCTCTCTGAGCATTACTTCTGGCACAAGGGAGAACACTGCCTACACAACTGTGTGATGAATTGGATCAGGGGACTGATCCAGCTTACAGCTAAATGGCAGGTCTTAACATGAATCAGTTATCCACGGCAGCTTGCTGTGCAACTGTAAAGATGCCTGTGCTGCAAAAAAAAAAAAGCAAGGCAGCGCCTGGCAAGTCCACTCCTTTCCAAAAAAATAATCAGGGTTTGTTTACAGTGGGCTTGAAATTACATGGTAAAATGAGACAAGTATTTTGTAATGCCCAACCAGGTTTTCCCCAAATGCTATCCTCAACAATCCCTATGAGAAAGAATGTGATAGAATTCAAACTGACTCCCAGGGCACAACAAATAGTTTGGCAGTTTATCTAATCTTAAGTGTAAAAGACTATGTTTTTCTTCTGAGAAAAACTTGATATGAAGTTATTCAAATATTAATAGACTCTGTGGCAACAGTTTTTTCTTGGTCAGATGTTTAAAGAAAAGCTTCAAATACTTCAGTTTTAAAAGCCAGACATGACAATGTGGAAACTTTAATTTCCAAGATAAAAATGTTTAATTCTTCATTTTAATACAGTATTTCCTTAAGTACTGTATTCTCCATTCTGCCCCAATAAATGTATAACCTCAGACTCCTCATTGTCTCAGTTTCTTCACCTACAAAAGACAGTCACAGGACTTATCTCATGCTTTATTTACGAGTGCTTATAGCGTTCTGGTTGTAAGGTGCTACTAATACACAAAATCGTAATATTTGCTTACCTACAGTTACTGCAGCTACAACTGGAGAAACAATTACAGATAAGGTTACACCACCTGCTATAGCCAAGTTTCGCTTGTGCTTTGAAATGTCTTTGCCTTCATACCGATTGTGAATCTTGGGAGAAGAAGAAAGGGGTTTTAGAACGTTATCATCATCATCAATAATACATTGCTGCAAGGATAGAAGAACGGACATATAGTTTGGAATCTGTATCCGTGTTCTATGTCACAATTTATACATTACTTAATTTTAGGCAACTTCTTAAAAGTTAGAAGTCTTCCCATCCAGTAACCCATGTTGACTTGACGTTGAAAGTAAATGAAGAGCTCAATCTTTGTTTCTTTGTTTAATCATTGTTTTAATTACTCCAGATAACATGGTTAGGAAAAGTAGACAATTTTCAGGATCAAAGAATTATCATATCTGATCAACTTATTCTTGTAATTCTTCACTTCTTATTTCTAGCTATCTTTCCCCTGAACAATACAGAGTAAAACTTTCACAGATTATTAGATCTATGGTAACAGGGGTTGACATAAAAGAGCCACAAAATTCTTGTAGATAAGGCAGCCTTTATCAAACACAGCCTGGGAGAACTCCACTGCTCTGGCACCCTCTCATGACAAGCTGTTGAGACAGGAAATATTTTAGCAAACCTGAGTGTCAGCTGTGCTACTATTTACTAAGGAATCTACTAACTAAAACCCTTACTGATGGTTCAAGCCTGCAATAACTCTAAAATGTGACTGCCTCAAACTTATCTGCTGTAAATCCCAAATGAACCTGAAAGGCCTTCAAAGATCCCTGTTTTACAGAGATTTCTTACTTTGTGGGTTTCATTTACTCTCTCTAGGAACATGGCTTTTCTGGGATATGCACTTCATCTGTCATCATTCTTGGTTAAAATGTAATTACAAAGGAACAATAGGTCTTAATGGTTGGCATATGGCTAAGTTAATCCTCACTGTGTCTAAGAAGGAATACAAAAGAGTACTAAAAGGATAATTACCGTATTTTTACATCAATACGTTACTGCAAAAAGAATGAAAAAAATTAGCTGGAAGTTTTATTAAATGTTGTGCTTTCTAAATTATAATTTCAGTTAGACATTTAGTAGTGTAGTTCTCATTCTGGAATAAATAAGTATTTGTATATGTTCAGGTAAGACAGGCAAGAAAAGGGCAGATAAGACACTGCACTCTATAACAAGAATGCATTTATTTACTTGCTCTGAGGTACATTATACAAGGAGCAACACAGAGTGAGGGAGTACTTAAATACGAAACATACCTATTGGGTTAAGAAGGAAAAACTGAATGTGAACACTCTACACAGTATGACTATGTAAGAAAATCCACGAAGATCAGGTTTCATGGGACATTTCATGAGCAAATGGCAGGATCATCTCAGGCACAGAATTTGGCTTGTTATGGGCAATTTTTACCACCAAAAGGCATACAACAAAGATATCTACAAAGGCTACTGGATTCCTTAAAACATCAAGCAACAAAAAGAAGTGGGAGTAGTTACAGAGAAGAAACTGATTGAAAACATCAAGATGGAAGGTTACATTGGTAGGAATGAGTATGAAATAAGAGACTCAGAATACTGAGTAAAGAATAAGAATATCCAAATAAAAATACTGGGCCAGAAGAGGGATTTCAATAAGCTGGTAGGTTACAAGAATATCTATAAAAATCTATGAAAGGAGAGGACTAGCACTTCCTCAAGGAAACTCAATTAAAGCTCAAGCACAAACTTTTCCAATGCAGAAGACAGACAGAATGTTGTAAAAGAACAAAGAATCTTCCTTTACTGAAGCAGCAGCAACATTAAGAAAATAGAAAGTAGGTCAGATTACTATGAATGAGTATAAAGGAACAGCATGAGGGTGTCTGGACAAAATCAGAAAGGTTAAAATAGAGGAGACAAAAAGCAAGGGGCATCAAAGTCAAAAAGAAATTATTCTACAAGTACGCTGCTAGTAAGAGGAAGACCAAAATGGGTCAATTTTCTATTTAACAAAAAGGAAAGACAGCCAGTGGATGAAACCAGAGGTATGTTCATTTTTTTCCCTTCAGTTGTCACTAAAGATCAACTATGAGCCAGGTGACTGGTGACAAAGGAGTAAGATCTGTAGGAAGACAGCAGGTTAGAAGGTAATTACATGAACTGATCTGAAATATATCACAGCAGGCCCAATTTCAGAGACAATAATAATTTTTGAAAATTATTATTCACAGAAGATGTATTAAAAAAACACAAAACAGGAAAGCTGAAAAAAACTGAATTGCAATAATAATCTTTTAAAAGGTATAAACCAGGAAGTTGGAGAATTAAAGACCAGTGAACTGACCTTTAACTTCCTGAAAACTGGGAACTTGTAGACACCAAAGCAAACACACAAAGTAGAAGCCACATTGATTTTTTTTTTTTCAAGTAAAAGTCATGTCAATTTAATTTGCTTCTGTGACAAGATAAGTAGCCTTGAGGATGGGGAGAAGCAGACGTCACGCACTAACTTGAACAAAATTTTGACGTTTTCTTGTATGACACTTAAACAGGTTGTAATGGTCCAGACTGAAAAATGGACTAGAGAAAACTACTATTAGTTTCATGTAAAACTGATAGAAAACATCCAAGTTGTCATTAGGGTTTTTTTACTCCCGAAATGGAAACCCTTCACCCTACACTTTTCTAAGACATATGCCCTGGATCCAAGAGTATTCAACATTCTCATTAACCTGGAAGATGGAGGGAGAAGAATGTGTGTGTGAAATTTCAGGCCAATAGAATCTGGCAAGGTTGCAAGAACGCCAGAACTCACACTAGTCTTCAGAAGTTAAAAAAATGGTCCGAAATTACTAAGATGCAGCACAATGGTAATGAGTTCAAGATTTCCCTTAGGAAGAGATTAATTGTCTAAAATACTAGTACGGTAGGAAAGGGCATGTGTTTTAGTGTGCACAAAATTAAAATCTCCTATTGTTGAAAGAGATAACTGGCAGTTTTATGCACAGGATAACCTGTCATTTAAACTCAGCAGCTTCGCTTCACTGCTATATTCAAATGGGTCAAAACCAAAGGCAGTATGAACACCTGGAAATCTAAAAGAGGAGAATCAGAGGTCTAAAAATAGTTTGTCAAGAAAAACTTAAAGTTCTGGATTTGTTTAAGAGATAAGAATGAAAATGGACTTCAAAATCATCAAATCTGTAAGAGGATACTGCAAAGCGAAAAGATACTTTATGTCAGCTGAAGATAGGGCAGTGAGAATTTACATTAATGTTAGAAAAATCAATTTGCCTAAGAAAATTAGACTTGGGAGATCCTGTAGAATCTCCATCATCTGATTTTGAAACGAAGTGCAAACATGTGATAGGAGTCACAGAAAAATGACTGATAAGCAGTGGGGTGCAATAGAAATTCTCATGAGGCTGCCCTCACAGACTAACTTTCTGAGACTTTACCATTAATGTGTGAAAGGTGCTCAGTGATGAGGACCTATCCCAAAATCTAATGAGAAAAGCAAAACATGTAGTAGTTTGAAACACCTAATTACTACTTTCTTCCTCTTATCATTTATAAGGTCCCAATGACTGTATGGGACTAAACCAAAACAGAATAGAAGGGTCAAAACACAACTGTAGCAGATGGTAGGAGCACTTGCTTGAAAAGAAAAAGATAAAAGAGAATACAGTGGAAGAGCTGCATCCCTGGACTTTTTGTCTAGCAGCAACAGCTCATGTGAGAGGGAAACACTCCCCCCCCCAATAAATACAGAATTATGTGTCTGTGCCAGTCACTGTGAGAATCCATGCAAATAAAAGCAGAAATAAACAAATCTTCCAATTATGCTATCCAGGACATGTAACTGGACACTTAGCACCTGCTGAAGCAAGCCATCATTTCCGAAAGCTCATTTTCAAAAGATGTGGCTAACTCGCTAGTTTATCCTAAATTACAAATAGGAGATTTAATTACCTTTTGTTTTCCTTGCAATTTGTCATTTACTTTATACTAAAAGCTATTAGTCACATTTTTGAAAGTAAATACATCAAATGCCTTCTGATTAACATGGTAATTTCTAGCTGATTCCCACAAACAGTAAAATGAAGATAGATGGCTGTCTAGCTACCTGCACGGAACATTGCTCCATACAGCGGACTGGCCCAAGGCCATTAACATGCTGCTGAGTATAAATGCTTAAATGTGTGCATGCACAAACCTACACTAGCAGAATTTTACACTAAAATACTGGTAACTATCTGCTTTTAAGAAAAGTAAGAAAGATCTTTTTTTTTTTTTCCTTCCTTCTCCTCTAAGTATTGTTTAATTAGAAGGGACACAAGGAAAACTAGAGGTTAAAACCAAAGCAATTCTGAAAAAGCATGCAAGAACTTCCATGGCAAGCTGCAGAAAATGGAAGTTGTTCAATTTTACTCTGCCTGTTTTAAGAGGAACTACATTCTCAAAAAGACTGCTTCTCCTTCCTGTAGTTGAAGCAAATATCCTTAAACAATTTGTGTTGGTTTGTTTGGGTTTGGGTGTGTTGTTTGGGTTTGATTTTTAAGGGCTGAAGAAGATAGCCAACCAAACATAGAATCATAGAATGGTTTGGGTTAGAAGGGACTCAAATATTGTCTAGTTCCAACCCCCCTGCCATGGGCAGGGACACCTTCCACTAGACCAGGTTGCTCAAGGCTCCATCCAACATGGCCTCACTGCCAGGAATGGAGCATCCACAACACGCCCAAGTCCTCCTCCCCAGGACTGTTCTCAATCTACTCATTACCCAGCCTGTATCTATGCCTGGGATTGTGCCAGCCCAGGCACAACCTTATAGTTGGCTTGTTAAAATTCATGAGGTTGGCCTGGGCCCACCT
Source organism: Athene cunicularia (assembly GCF_003259725.1). Lineage (NCBI taxonomy): Eukaryota > Metazoa > Chordata > Aves > Strigiformes > Strigidae > Athene > Athene cunicularia. The sequence goes on from NW_020799095.1 coordinate 131,057,574, forward strand.
CTCCAGCCTGTCAAGGTCTCTCTGGATGGCACACCCCTTCCCTCCAGTGTGTCAACCACACCACACAGCTTGGTGTCATTGGCAAACTTACTGAGGGTGCACTCCATCCCACTCTCCATATTGCCAAAGATATTAAACAGTACCAGTCCCCGTACCAATCCTTGAGGGACACCACTTGTCACCGGTCTCTACTTGGGACACTGAACCATTGACTGCAACCCTTTGAGTGAGGCCTTCCAACCAATTCCTTATCCACTGAGAGGTCCATCCATCCAATCCATGTCTTTCCAACTTGGAGACAAGGATGTCATGCAGGACAGTGTCAAAGGCCTTGCACAAGTCCATGTAAATGACAGTTGCTCTTGCCTTATCTATTGATACTGTCACTCCATCATAAGAGGCCATCAAATCTGTCACACATGATTTTCCCTTGGTGAAGCCAGGCTGGTTGCCACCAATCACCTCCATATTATCCATGTGCCCTAGCAGAGCCTTCAGGAAGATCTGCTCCATGATCTTGCCAGGCATGGAGGCAGGACTGACTGGCCCTGTAGTTGCCCAAATCTTCCTTTTTTCCCCTTTTTAAAAATGGGGACAATGTTTCCCCTTTTCCAGTCAGTTGACACTTCACCAGATTGCCATGACCTCTCAAATATGGAGAGTGGCCTAGCCAGTTCCTTCAGGATCCATGGATGGATCTCATCAGGCCCCATAGAATTGTACACTTTCAGGTTAAGTGTTCTCGAACCTGATCTTCACTGACAGTGGGTGGATTATCCTTCTCCCAGTCCTCCCCACCTTCAGCTTCTACATCTTGGGCAGTGTGGCTGAAGCCCTTGCCAGGAAAGACTGAGGCAAAGAACTCATTGAGAACCTCAGTCTTCTGCATATGCTCCATGACCAGTTCTCCTGTTCTCTTCCAGAGAGGACCCACATCTTCCCTAGCCTTCCTTTTATCATTTACATACCTAAAAAAGTTTTTGTTACTCCCCTTGATGTCCTGGGCTAGACTTAATTCTGTCTGGGCTTTTGCCTTCCTAACCTGATCTCTAGCTACTTGGACAGACTGGGAAGAATATGAAGAAGTTGTCCATTCTTCTATTTTCTGTAAATTTTCTTTTTATCTCTAAGCTTGTCCAGGAGCTTCTTGTCCATCCACACAGGTCTCCTAGCATTCTTACCTGTCTTCATCTTTTTTTGGAATGCATTGTTCCTGGGCTTGGAGGACGTGGTCCTTGAATATGGACCAGCATTCTCAGACCCCTCTCCCCTTCAGGGCATCATCTCATGGTACTTCACTAAGAAGATGCCTGAAAAGGTCAAAGTCTGCTCTCTTGAAAGTCCAGGGTGGTGAGCTTACTGCACACTCTCCTTGAAGCCCTGAGGATCATGAATTCTAACATTTCATGATCACTGCAGCCAAGGCTTCCCTTCAGCTTCACATTATCCACCAGCCCCTCCTTGTTGGTGAGAATAAGGTCCAGCATGACACCCCTTCTTGTCAGCTCCTCCACCAACTGGAAAAGGAAGTTGTCATCAATGCATTTCAGAAGCCTCCTGGATTGCTGGTGCCTTGCTGTACCGTCCTTCCAACAGATATCCAGGTGACTGAAGTCTTCCACAAGGACCAGAGCTTGTCAATGTTAAGCCTCTCCTATCTGTCTACTCGGTCATCCTGGTCAGGTGGACTGTAGCAGACCCCCACTATGATATCACCTTCCCCTGCCTTTCCTTTAGCCCTGACCCATAAGCTCTCAGTTTGTTCCGCATTCATCACAGTATTACCTACGTCATACAATGCAGAGGTAAAACCTGAAGCATGTTAGGAGTTGTAGCACATTTTACCTTACGTCCCACATACACAGGAATTCCAATAATCATAGCAGGAATAGCTATGCCAGCTATTAAGGCAATTCCTACAGGAGCTCCAACAAGTGTCCCTAATTGCCACAGTATTTTCTTCTTACGGCTCCATGGTTTCTTTCCCCAAAATGTGCAACCTGATGGGCTAAATAGGAAAGAAAACTGTAAATAAATTGTGAATAAATCAACATAACTATACAGTGGTGAACTGTTCTCTAGTTACAAAGTTATTGTTCTTAGGTTCGAGTTACAGATACTATGGAGATCCAATTATTAGTTAGAATTTCTTCAGATTTTTTTTTTTTGCCTAAGATGCAAAATATGCAGTGAAAAGAGAAGCATATTGCACATTACCACATGCCAGTCTGTGGTTCACAGGTAACTTATATAACCATAGTTTTTGTATTGTTTACTATAAAGACAATACAGCAATATTAAGACATCAGCAATAAGAGCGGTTATGTTAATCTGTAACACTTCATTTATTGTACTACATACACATTGCATGCACGAAACTTAGAAAAATACTTTTAAATAAAAAATAGCAAAGCACTAATTTAAGTACATGCATTGAAAACTAAATTCTCAGATATGAATACTTCAACTGCAATTCTCTACTCCAACAGGAAGAAAGCCAGACTTAAAGCATCCAGGAATCTACTTTTATATACTTTAGAAAACAAATTACCAACCACACAGATTTTTATTTTTTTAAATGTACCTTAAATAATGTAAATCTGAGATCTCTTTCATACATAGCCAACAGAATTCACAGCCACAGACAGCACAAGTCATATGATTGCAGCTTCCATCATTCATTTTTATTATATAAGCAGCACAGCGTGGGCATGGCTTTATGTCATCAGCTGTTTAAAAATGAATATTAAGATCATATCATTTCTTCAGACAAGCAGATTTAATCCAAATATAGACATACATTTAGGAAAAATGACTGAACCATTATCTAAAAAAATGGAAGAAGTCTGCTTTACAAATCTTGATTTGGCAATGAGTTGATAGCTATTTGTATTTGTAAACCTTGGACCAAGTAAAACTAAGAAAAACAAGGCATATTAGATCATATTCAAGTAACGTAATAGTTAACGCATACACTCTCTTCAAGGATTTTCTAAGCTTAATGCAATATATATTAGAGTTGGCCATTAAATATGTATGTTAATACAGGACTGATAATATGGGCTCTTTAAATATAATCTTCTTTTACATTTCATGCTGTTATGAATCTTTTACTTGAATACTCAGTCTCCACTCTGTTATTTCTTCTTATCTTAAATCCATCTCCCTTTCCACATTAAGTGCATTTCTCTGGTATCACCAACTTGCTCGAGTTCCTTTTACAGCCCTACTTAATATTTACTTAGTCCCTAGAAAAAAATTTTGTAGCAAAAAGAAAATTCTGGAGGCTCTCCTTGTTCCCAAGTCAAATATTGAAAAATGTGGTTAAGTGACTAACTCTATCATTAACAAACAAGGGGGCATTGAGCAACAGTGAAATACTTGTATACTGACACAACCACAGTTGTGATCTTCGTTCTTTCACATTACTAGTTAGCATCTGCACTTTGGGACAAGCTATTTACTCAAAGCAGCAGAAATAACTTGCAGCTACTAGTGCAGAAGTCCAGGTTTATACTGCCTCTGTGCTACTAGGTAAGACAAAGGGAAAAGAGGGGTTGTAATTGGTATAAAGAATATCCAAAGAGGTGTAGATCTAGCAGAAACAGTACCTCTACCAACTCCAGTGCAAAAGGACAGTGAGCAGCTGAAATGGTGCACTTGCTATTCCAAGGTGAGAAAAGATGCACAACCTACTGGGCAGTAACTAAACTGAACAAGTTCTTACAGCACGGGTATGGCAGAGCTACTGCTGTTTGTGCTGGAAATGATTGAAAGGGCAAGGAAAGGAGCTAGCATGCTAATTTATCTGAAGTTTTATTTTAAAATTTATTTGAAGACTAGAGCAAGATGGCAATTTTTAGGACAAGATGGAGTGCCTTGTTAAAATAAGCCAGCACAAACAACAAATTAGAAGCTCCCAAGTCTATGGCTGTACTGGGGACTGACAGCTCTAACTACATTCATGGTGTAAGAGAGACTCTTTGCCCCAAGTATTTACCTTGTTTGGTCAATCAGACACAAAAGCTACCAAATAGATCAGAGTTTCACCACAATAGCAAACTGGACTCTTGCTCTGCAAAATACTACTCTGAATAGTTTATCCTCTTTTCTGGAGGGGGCTACAAACAAGTTCAATTTTAAGAAGATGGAATTGTTTGCTTTCTAGTAGCCACCACAGATGAGCACTTTATTGAAAAACAGAAATTAGTACTAAAAGCCACGTCAAACATCGGAGCTGGCACCAGACTAATAATTTCTATTGAAAGCAAAAAATACAAATCAAAACCACTGATTTTCAACAGCTTTTATTATTATCAGCCCTGTGAAATTTTACCTAGAATGAATAAAATATGTGTTCCAAGTGTGTAAGTGATACAACCAATGAAGTCAGCCTGCCAAACAGAGAATACTTTGGAGCAAGTTTCTTTGACTTCACATTCTTCAGCTACAAAGAAAAAGTTTGAAATGCTGACAACCCTGTAAGATTGAAGTCAGGTGCTGTGGTCATAGAGTACTTCAAATTGTAACATTTAAATTTCAAATTTCGAACTTAAAATTGTGTATTTTATGTTTCTGAAACACAAAGACAAAGCAGCTAGTATCTACCATGCTCCTAATTCAGTTCTTCCCTTTTTGGAGTTAATTGTGCAAATGTACTAAAAAAGATATTTTACAGACACAGTAACCTAATGATAAATACCTGCTGCTCCAGATTCCTGGCTGTAACTAATAGATGAAGAACGAATTGTTCTCAGGCGCAGACTTTGAGCTCTCTCCTGGCGAGCAGCATCGCAGGTCTGGTTTGGATGCCAAATCTGCTTACAGTGGTAGCAAAACTCGGTTCCACAGCCTTCTCGTCCACATGTAAGTTTGGGACAGCTGGCACATCCAAAAGCAATCACAGCATATCTTGAACAATGAAGAGGGGCAAAAGAGAATTTTGTTATTAAAAACAATCCTATACATAGACCAAAGAAAATGAGACATCTGCCAGAGCAGGTGAAGCAGGCACAAAGTCAGTGGACAACAATACCTGACATTAGGTGGTTAACATGGGTTCCCTGCTACCTCTTTCCACAACTCTATCACTATTGCATTAGACCAAGACTGTACAGAAATACTACAATCAGTGTAACACCTTGCTCTACCGTAGCCACCTTAACCTCATGCAGTAGTGAAATATACTGTATTTAAGGCTGAATGCAGTACTGTAAGGTTTATGGTCACATAGCAACCACAGTTTAGAAAAGCAGGACAATAAAACAAACAAAAGTATTTAAATAACTGACTAGAAAAATGTTATTATTTCAAAAGTGTCCCTGTCACTACGGACATGTCTAAGCTTGATCCTTTCTATAATTTGAGAAGATCCCTACTAAGTGACCTGTAGTGTAATCTATTACTATAAGGGCATATGACTTGGTACTGCATGACATTTCAGTATTTCACTGCTTTTTATCATGAATGCCACTATCTACTTTAAACAAATGTTTGTTTACTCTCTATATTTTAAAATGTCAAAACAACAAAGCAAGTATTTCATAAGTAAGGATTTTGGTTTCTCAATTAAGACAACTTCATATTTTTTGACAGTTTTTTTAAAACACATTTCAAACTGTAAATGCAGAAATTTATAAGATTTCAGGGCCTCATTGCCACCTTTACTCTGACAATACTATAGAGCAAAAAGCTCCAAAAATGCTGAGACTTACAAAACTGTGTTACACTATTTTGTAATGAGACACTACATGAACAATTCTATAAAATGACAAAGTTGTTGCCACAAATCAATTCCTCTATCAGGTCTGCATTTTAAAGTTCACACGATAAAAATACAATATGTAGTACAGGTCATATTAATACTAAATATCTACACATCTGTGCCTTAATTCCTACCCATTATAATTTTTTCAATGATTTTATGCAATAGCTTTCTTTTAAATAGAAAATAATGGTAGGTTCACTGGTATGAACACTTAAAACTGATGTGTAGTTTTATTCATGTGAACAGACCCCCTGAGTAGGCTTCAATGGATTTATAAATGGACAGTGCTTAAAGTTATGGTTGTTCAAATGAAGATAATTTTTCTTTTACAAGACTACATCGTTTATTTTTATCCCCTGCCTAATTTATAGCAGTTGCATAAATTAACTCAAAATATTCTTTATCAGTAATGGTACTAAAGAAATTATTCCCACTCACATATTTATCTGAAAATGTAGCTATTTTAATTTTACAGTAGTTAGGTCTGAAGTTCTGCAAAGTTAATGCAAATCCTACCCCCTTCCTTAGTGTTTTCAAACAGCATATTTGAGGTTCCCACCCTTCTCACAAGTTCTCCAAACAAATAGGAGCTTTCATCCTTTAATTTACAAATAAAAATGAAATATATGCTTGTCTGTTTTCAAATACTGCTTACTTCCCAAGAAAAATTTGTTTCAATAATTGCTAGACTTTTCTATATTGTTGCCAAGTTAATCAGCTCTATTTTCCCACTTACAGCAACTAAAGAGGTCACTGTTTTGTATGTACACAAAGAGACTCTGATCCAAATGCTTCTTCAACATACAGGGACACATCCAAGACTCATTAATGTTATATCAAAGAATCTCAAGTGTAGGCCACAGAATGAGTATCAATTTATACCCTGCCTCCCATTGCTAATAAAGAATGGGCACATCCCTGAAAGCACTCCCCATTTGGGACTGATGTATTGGCATACGTTTAGAAAGTAACTTTTTAGACCAGAGCAAATCTTAGTTCAAATGTACAAGATTACAGGTTTAATTTCAACATTTTGCATTCCTCTTACAGGTGATGTGAAAGTTCTTGTTAGGCTGAGAGAAGGGACAAACAACCAAAGTAATAATGAGCAAAACAAAAACCAGAAGCAAAGAGCAATTAATTGAAAAAAGGATGTACAGCAAGAAGAGGAATGAAGAATTTGTAGTCTTTTGCCCAATCTGCTTTTTGTCTGACAAAGATAAGAAAATCTAGGAACTGCTGCTCTCTTCTAATGTCAGCAAGACAATCTCAGAGCAAAACCATTAAATAATTCAGATAGAAGAAAAGACAGAACACATTTGGAATAATGATTCACTAAGACTTGTTAAAATTACATTGGAAAACTGGCATGGAGAAACAATCTCAAAAAATTAGTCTGAAACAAAGCTCAAGAGGTTTCCTTTTACCCATGCTCCTTCCCCAGGGAAAGATCACTTATTTGCTAGTGTCCCCTACAAAGCCACCGCAGGTAGGTTTCAGCTGGTCCAGACTTTTACAAGTATTTCACATGACAAGAACAGTCAGAATGCATTTGAGCTTGCAGTAAAAGCCGAGGATGAAGTAGCCCAGGTTCAGAAAGACCATGATGCCAGGGGTACAGACCATTTCTGGCATTAGACTGGTTCAGTGCTAGAGACACCATAGCTACCAGGCTGCTCCTCCAGTGCATGGCTACTGCAACAGAGGTTCTCCTCCCATAGCTCTCTTGCTGGGAGAATCATAAGAAGTTCTCAACTGGGACAAAAGTAGTAGCAATACACTTAATACTGCCATTAACTTTGTTTCAAGATCTGTTTGGTTTCAGTTTTGCCATCTCTAGGACCCCTTTTTTACCCCAAATAGACTGAAAGACATCTGAAAGAGATACTTATTTCTTAACCATTCTTTATTGTTTCCTGAGAACACGGGGGCCCATGATGTAGAGAAAAAAAACACATTATAACAGACTGACCAAGCTTCCCTCCTCTTTTTTCCTTCCTCATTTCTATTTTTCCCCTCAGGGATCGAAGTTTTTATAATTATTTGCTCTTTATCTGGACCAGTCTTTGTCCAAGTGTGATGCCCAGACCCTGAAACAATATTACATGAGATGTTTCATCCATGCTGAGGAGAATTGAAGCAGTCACTCATCATCCACTCAGTTCTTTCTTCTACCCATTTGTGCAGTATTTTCCTACTCAAATGCTCTACTTTGCATTTATTTTCTATTTATTACAGTACATACTTTGAATTTTAAAGACAACTTTAGGAAATAATGCTACCCTCTGAAGGTATTGCACCTCCCCTACTTTGTGATTAATTGCAAATTTGAGTAAGTGCATTGAATCCAGCTCTTCATTAAATATTTGGTCCATGCTAAAAATCAGATTAGCTACCGTCACAATCCTAACGCATTCTGCTACTAATACATATCAAAAACTGAGGTAAAAAAAACAACTGTTTTAATTGCATATTGTACAAGTTGATTACAGTTTCCAAAGCAATTAGAAACTGCAAATACTATTGTATCATGCAATTGTTAAAAACTAGTGTCTGCTGATGTGAAGTTTGTGAGTATACATGATACCTCAATCTTTAAACAATGTTTGTTAGCATGGGCTGTTCAGTGAAAGTGAATAGCTTTTGTTTCCCTAAACCTCACACGTGTACAGTTCCTTCCTCCATCCTCCTTCTATGCTCCACAAAAACATCAAATCCGTTTTTACTTTCAATACTGCTCCCACTTCTCCTCTCCACCTCCCCTCTGGATGCTTTCTCCCAGCTACCCAGGCTATGAGCAAGGTGAGAGCAGTGTTGCAGCAGGCTCCCAGCTAGGCACATACTGACCTGCCAGGCAGTGCTTGAAGCTGCCTTGAAGGCCAAATTAAAAAGAGGTAATTGTAGGATTAATATGCAGGTATTTCTCTTGCTGGAGGCATTATTGATGGCCTTTCTTTTGCTCAATTATTATGTTTTTTCCAAAAAAAATTCTTCAATTAACTTATGCTGAACCCTCAACCTCCTCTGCCCAACATATCTGAAGGTGCTAAAGGTTGCAGAAGCAATCAGAAGGAAGAAAACAAGATCACATGCACTTGTTTCTTTAGGATGACAACAATAAAAAATTATCCTGCTGAGAGGTATCCAACTAACCAACTTCACCTGATTTTAAACTAGTAATGAGAATTCAGTTGAGGGGGTGCTATGTGTGCATTAAAACCAGAATCCATCTATCACTGTGAAGCATTTCCCTACCACATTAAATATACTAAGAAAAAGTCGTTTTATCAAAGGTACAGGTAAGGTTGTCCCTATAGTACTAGTTTGTTCCTCTCATATAAACACTGGCATAGTTTAGCTGCCTGTCAATATACCGTGTTTTCCACAGGATTCCACTCTCAAATTAAGAAGCATGCAGCAGACAGTTCTAGAGCAATAATATAAATATTTGCTATATACTAACACACTGCTGTGGTCCCACACAATTGCCCAGAACTTTAGCTTTGTGCTGAAGACCCACTTTTTATTTTTATAATGGTATTGTCTATAGCAATTATCATTACAGTTTCTGACCATTTCAAGATTCTTAGAATTTTTTCTTAGATGAGAAAATTGAGGCACAAAAAATAAGCAAGGTGAAAAGTCTTCATTAAATAGATCTGCCTTAGCTGACTTACTGAAGCACTAATAAAGTATCTGCATCACTGAAACATGGTTTAACAGTTGTTACATGCTTCCCCCTACCTTGAGTAACAACAGCTTGTCCAGTACATGAAAACTTGAGCAAAGCATCCTTCTGCCTATCAAGTAACGCCTTCTAGTGGTTGTTTTCTTTTGCAGTATTGAAATACTAAGAGCAAGCTGTACTGGTTTTGTCCACATAAGTTTGTTACAAGCCCATGCAACCAATCCATCTCTCAAGTAATTTTTCATTCTCTGCTCAAACTATACACTGTTACCATAGTAATGGCATCTCCTTTGGACCAGAGGACCTATACCACTATCACCTTTCCAGTCCCTACTTTTGACCCACATTAGTAAATTTCTTAATTTAAAATTTTGCTTTTATACTTTACTTCAAATATGTCTCTTAATATATCTTCTAAATTTAAAAGCCTCCTAAACATTAAGCACCTAAACATTAATATTGGAATATTTAAGCTACCTAATAGTCCTATTTTGCTCATTCTCTTTCAACATTCTTTTCTTCTACTTACCACTCACTCATCTGTGAGGCTTTGAAACAGATGTCAACTATTAGTTTTTAGCGTGCACTGCTCATGCAGATTGCAGTCATGGCTATAACCTTTAGACATTATGTTAACACAAACAAATCTCTAAAAAAGGAACTTGCTGAAGAATGGCATTATGAGACACCAACAGCAGAAAAGCTGTGACGAGCTGCTCAGTAGTATTCATCCTACTCATGTCAGAATTCAGAATGGTTTCTGAGCTGTTTAAATATCAAAGCAGTAATAAAACATTACATTACTCAGATAATAAGCAGGAACAAGATGATTATTATTTTAAATCAGAAGCCTGTTGACAGGCAACAAGTGATGGCTCAACCAGCCACAAGATGGAAAATATCTGAAGCTGGGGAAGCCCTTTTTATTGAAAAATACCAAAACAAACCTTCAATGATTTTTCACCATTAAAAAAGCCCAAAATATCCATTGCGGTTTAACAAATGGACTAAATTAAAAGTACAGTCACCAAATTTTCAGTTCTCTTTAGTCTGAGCTCTTCACTGTTGCCTTGGCAGTGCAACATCTATTTTTTTTTGCCTGCTGTAGATACATAGCAACCACCTATCAGTAAGTTTCATGACACTGCTGAAATTTCTTTTGTGCAGAAAAAAAATCTGTTTGGGGAAGGGTTTTATTTTGGAAGGTGGGTTGTGGCTTGTTTTTTTTTTCTTGTTGCTGTTGTTTTGGTTTTCATTTGTTTTGATTTGTTGTTTGGCTTTTTCCAAGAGAATTCTGCCTGCTACCTACTCATATAACAAATAACAAAATGCTAAAGTAAAGCAATTAACATTTCAAAAAGCATAATGTTGTGAACATTATCAATTTATGCTGTCACTTGTTTTCAGATATTAGGAAAAAATACATACCCACAATCTGGAGCTGGACACCACCTACAATCAGGATCTGCAACCAGCCATCGCCTAAGCATAAACTCTTCATATTTTTCCATCAAGATGTCATCATTTAATATCAAACGAATATCATGAGGATTAAATCGTTCTGAGCATTCTGGACAGCTAATATTAACTCTGCTCTCGGAGATTTCTATCCGGAGATACTGACGCAAGCAATCCACACAAGATCTATGGTGACAAGTCATTATCTCTGGGAACCTGTCCTTGGAGTGCCGCAAAAGGCACAAGGGGCATTCCATGAAGTCTCCACTTGGTTTGCTGCTAGAGGTTGTTCCGTTATCAGAAGAGGTACACGTGGAGAAAATAGAGTTCTTGTCTGTACACATTTCTGAGTGAATACTTTCAATACTTGCAATTCCATCAACACCTCCATTTAAATCCCTAGACTTGCGTTTTGTGTCTTTTTTTCTACGAAAGAGAGAGCCCAATGAAATTCTTCTTTTCTTTGGTGCCTTTTTAACTGATGGCAAGCTCACAGACGAAGCAGAAGACTGGAGGTCCCGATCAGAGCCCATTTGCCGATGTAAACTCATGTCTAGATCACTCATCAGAAATGGGTTAAATTTCACATACAACCTTAATCATTTTTAAGGATCAAAATAACTGAGTCAGAGGATACAGGCATATTATGATGTAACCCAGATTGAGAGTCTTCATGCAAAAAATTCACATGTATCTGCTTCCATCAAATTCTTCAGAGGAATTCCCTATATTAGGAGGAAAGATGAAAAAATAAATTAGAGTCACATCCATCACTTTTGCTTCTGAAAGATCACAGCAGCCTAATGACCTGTTATTCATATTACTACCATCTTCTCATCATCATCTGACCCAATACTACTTTTGTCAGTTTTTTCTATCCTCTACATCCTTCTCAACAAACCTGAAATTTCCCTGCGGTCAAGGAATACCTTTGTTACACTTAAGCAGTGCCAAGAACAGCATCTTTAGGGAGCAGGGGAGTAAAGGGGAGTGGTGTGTGTGCACACATGTGTAGAAATTACTGTAACCCAAGCTGACAACTAAGTAAATGTATAACAAGTTCTATAAAGCGTAGTAACAGGTTTACAGCATTGGAAACACTTCTGTTTTCTCTACATTTTCCACACATGCAATAGTCATACAAACCCAATATAGTTAATTAAAAGAAGCAAAATATTTTTGTGTGTGTTTTGAATCCATTTACACTGACAGCAGAAATTAAGTCACTGTGGCTAAACAACTCAAAATATTCTCAAAACCTAAGGGTCCTCAGAAGTACACAGATACATTTTTATAATGTAAGGCACCTGAATATTTTAGGAAGCAGAGCTGCAGAGCGAGTGACAGCCAACACTGTCTTGCCCTTCAACTTCCATATTGTAATTCAAGCAAAGACTAGAGTTAAGGTGACAACATTTGAATTTTTCACCATACTGATTTTTCTTTTAAAAAAAGCCCCAAATGCAGATTCCCATCACATATCAAGCTTCAATTATTCCCTATGTAGAAGATGACAGCAAGGATTTCCTGTTCCCTGCTGCTGAACTCACTGGCTCTGAGAGAGAAAGGTTTTTTCCTATTTTCCTCTGACAGAGGAGACTGCTACAAGAAGTAGAAGATCACCTCCAACCAAAACCACTAACTTCCCCCAAACATGCAAATATTCCCACTTCTTGTAAGCTTGACTGTACAAGGGGAAATTTTCTAACTCTCAGTGAACTGATTCTGTAATAGAAGAATGAGAAGGCACTTTTTGGGACATCAGTGTTGCATATCTGGATGCGACTCCAGCTGGCACAATTTCTTTTCTCAGTGTTTCCCAATTTACCTCCCAGAGAGAGATGCACTGAGTTTCTACGATTTTACCATAGGATGATCAAATCAGAAACTGAATCAGAAAACTAAAAATAAGTCAGAATGTAGAAACAAATGAACGTAGAGTGCCACTGATGAAGGTACAAAAATATAATTTCTAACTTACATATCTTGGTATAAAGAAGATGAAGGGAGGTGAAAAACCAACACTGACTGAGGTGAATGCCTCTATCAGAGCCCAGGCAATCTACACACCAACTAGAGACTGGCCAAAAAATAACTGTGCGCTGTATGTCTCCGAGACAGGATGGGATCACCCAGATGACTGGGTCAAGACTAGGAAGTTTCAGAGGAAGACCAATCAGCAGCAGCAACAGGAATCCCTCTCCAAAGAGGAAACACAGAAATAGCCCATTGGCTGTCCAGCTTGCCAGAGCAATGTGTGCAGCAAACCCATTGCTGGGCCCTCTTCAGACTACTGTAGCTTGGTATTATATACATACTAGCAGGTAGCCAAGTCAACACTACTCAATTTATACTATCACCCATTACAGTAGCACCCCACAAGAATATTACCTTCCTCGAGTTAAGAATTTAGAATTAAAAAACCCACCAAAAAAAAAAAAAAATCAACAAAAAGAACCCCTTCACAGCTCCTGGTTTTGCTAAAAAGATGTCTAATGTCTTATGGCATGACACTTTTCTGTTGTTTGTTTTTTTAAGAAGAAATTTAAAAGCCACAGTTCTATTTTTCCAAATCCTTAATTATCACTTCCTTTTTTTCCCTCCTAATAAAGGAAAATCTTACCTCTATAAGGTAAGATTAAATAAAATTAAATATTTTATTCCCAGGATCTAAATTAAAGCCTATTTCAAGAACATACTCTTCCTTCTCTCCTAAGGGAATATTTTCAGCCTAAAATGCATTCTAAAGGAATCTTGGATGCTTTACCTGTTCCCAAAACAAATTTAATAGTAACAGCCACTGTTTCTCATTAAGTGAGGTAAATATTCCCTTATCTAAAGAAAAAAAGGTGAAACTGAAGAAGCTGCTCAAGAACGATGACAGAAAGGAAGATCCTTCTCTCCAGAATCTTACCATGATGTTATATCATGGGTAGATACAGTTGGTGGATAGCATCTGAAATACACTACAGACACACAAATCCTATAGCCTTTGGCTGACAAAATTAAGTTTATATGTCTAGAAGTGCAAGAATAACCTTGAAAGCATTATATAAGTATATACTTCCTAACATTTTTATGTTCATACAGATACTACGAGGGCAGTAGCAAGTGCCATCATCCCCAAGCTAGGAGAGTCCATGAACAACATGAATAGCAATCAAAGCACTCATTTCAGGCAAGGTAGGGTTTTTTTAAAAGAAAGAAAAAACAAAGTAAAAAAGGTAGGAAGTAAACACAGTAACACAGACAAGCCTATGACTACAACCCTTCCCCTCCTCCATTTCTCTGGAGAGAAAAGAATGCGCATTACAGTATTTTTGGCAGTTCCAACAGATGTACAGAATCAAGAAATAGCAGCTCCAGTGATGAACCAGTTGTACTTCTTTTCTTTAAATAAACAAAGATTCTCCCATGCTCTAAAGAAAGAGACCAGTATGTCCTATAGTTTTCTTTGCGTAATGGAATCTGATAAGCTGTCTCTCAGAAATAGCAGATTGCTTTTCTAAAAAAAAGGAAAAAAAATGCCTAAACTTTGTCAGGATTTTTCAATAGAGAAGTTGCCATTTATTTCAGGCAATCAACAATTATGCTCTCCAGATTTAAGTGTATAAAACTAGTTTTAAAAGCTGTACTCTTCCTTATATAGTAATTTTGGATTGCCATTTTAGTGACGTTCAAGGATGACTTTTCTGAAAAGATTCAGCAGATGATTTATTACAGGAAAAAATGAAGACAAATGTTACAATGCTAATAATGATCAGAGTAGTACAAAATCATAAAAGCCTTACTAGCGCAATCTGGAGAACCGGCCAGCTCTCATGTTGCCCAACCCCACACAGCATCTGCATGTTTTTGCTGACAAAAAGAAGGAAAAAGTATTTGATTCTGTACAGCCAGAGAACACAATGCCTGTATAATTCCATAACAATGAGTCCACATGGAGATACACTGTGTGAAAAATTAAACTCTGAAATTAAACAACTTGAGATAAGCCGAGACACACAATTATGGTAATAATAACAATCTGATTTTGAGAGTCAACATCCATTGCAAGTTCTGCACCAGTCTCACTGACCAGCATAAATTCTGTCAACATACAGAAGAAATTAATATGGGCAATAGTGAAGGGATAGAAAAACCACACACAGAGTATAACTCCTAAAAATGTAAGTTCACCACTGTTCTCAACATTTCCTCAAAAGCACTTACTGACTACTGGAAAAACATGTTTCTGGCTTCCTGCCATGCCTAAAGCCCTACCACAAATCCAAATTCCAGCCGTGCTTTGCATTCTGCTCACGCCACAGACTACCACAAAACACCAGTTGACACAGCACAAACACACCTTGTCATTTGAAGATTTCCAAAAGCACAAGTGATGTTTACAGATGTAACTCACATAAAGCTCAGTCCTTAACTGCTATCTGTTCCTTCAGAAATCCTTTCTAAACTGCTGCTGAAGCCTAACATCCCGTTAATTTTGGCCATGCTGCTTTAAGTAAATGCTATCGCTGACCATATAAAGGAGGGGGAGGGAAAGGAAATCAGAATAATCTTGCAAAGGAAGAAGTTTTCAATTCAGAGATGACTGGTGTGAAAAATATCTTCTAGTAAGGCTCTCTATGACATAACCTATGCTCGTCTCATCTTACCAATTGCAAAACTTCTAGGAAATGCACTAAGGCAGTTAAGTATAACCCCACTGATATTGCAAGAAAAGACCACTAAAGCCCTACTTCTGTAAGCCAGCTGCTGGAGAAGACGAATTCCCTCATGCTCCTGACTGTCCTCCAACCAGGCACAAGCTCAACATGCTGCTTGCTCTTCATTACACGTTCAACATGGTGTACAGGAGCAACAAATAAGGGAGTCTGCCATCAGGACAATGTAAAGAAGAAATTCTTCACTGTGAGCGTGGTGAGACACGGGACAGGTTGCCCAGGGACACTGTGGCTGCCCCCTCCCTGGAAGTGTTCAAGGCCAGGTTGGATGGGGCTTTGAGTCTAGTGGAAGGTGTCCCTGCCCAAGGTAGGGGTTTGTAACTAGATGATCTTTAAGGTCCCTTCCAACCCAAACCATTCTATGAATCTGTGATAAACAGCTTCACACACATTTGCAAAATGAAAGCAGGCTTAAAGATTTGTGTAGGAAAGGAGAAAAACCACCATAAACATAGATGTAGCTACATCCTCACTAAAACCCTTAAACCCTCATGTCACTGCTACTTAAATGGCAAATTTAGATTTTTCCTGTTGCAAATGAACACTCTTCCTTTTAGGCATTTGCTCCTCCTGGCGATTCAACCAAGCACCAACTTTGTGTTAACATACTGAAAACTATTTCTTGATTAAAACTGACTACTAACAGCTTCCTTCTGACAGCTATAATTCCCAACATCCATACTCTGTAGCTGCTGAAATGCACTCACTGCTCCAGCTTAGAGAGCTGTAACAAAAAACACCAGAGCTTGAAGTTCATACACCAACAATGCATCACAGACCTGAAATACATTTCTGACTCCCTCTTCCAATGAGTCCCTCCTGTCAATCACAGAGTATCCTGGAATTTCTAAGCTATGATGTTCTTAACATATAGGTATCTCTAAACTTTTCTAAAAGAGGCATCAAAAACATTTTAATTTACTCCATGGTGTAAGTACTGTAAAAACAGTGGAATAAAACATAAACCAAAATTATGCAAATGCTTAAGCTATTAAACTAAATACCAATACACAGAATTTGAAAACAGCAATCAAGTTTCTCATTACAATGGGCATTCTTTAAACATCAATTCGTTCCACAATAGTTTTAAAACTGGGGGGGGGGCGGAACCCAAGCTCTTTTGTCTGAGGATTTCTAAACGAATCTACACCTACTCATTTTACACATGCCTCAGGTTTAACTAAAAATCTGGCATCACTAAGAGTTAAAACAGTGAGGAACAGTCTGAAAGAACAATTTCAACAGCTGTGTGCTTTTGTAGCACTATGTCCCATTAAAAAACTTCATCATACTCATGTCAATGCCCACAGTGTCAGAGCATGGTAGGACTGTTACTGGGTTTAATCACAGATGATTTAGTACAAGCAGAATCAATACTCTGCAACTTGAAAGTAAACAAATGGAAATTATGTCGAAACAACAACAGTTTTGGCAGAACCTTTATATGCACTAGGTTGAAAATGAAAATCCTTTAATGGTAACATAATGCAGCAGAGGTGAAATGCTTAATTGCAACAATTAGTAAAATACACTTATGACTGACTTCTCTAATATATTTCCCCTCAAAAACTAAAATTAATAATAGTAACATTTTCCATTTAACGTTTAGAAGACTGTAAAGATATTTAAATTTATGTGGGGTTTTTCAATGTCTTCTAATTTTGATTTCCAATAAAAGGTGAAATCAAAGCATTGATACTATTTGAATTAAAATGAAAAGTTTATTCTATAAAAGAAAGTTAACAAATTTGTATCAGAAGATTTGTCAAGCTTTTAAAACAAACCCAGACCCACAGTTACTTAAACATTTACA
Organism: Athene cunicularia; assembly: GCF_003259725.1. Taxonomy (NCBI): domain Eukaryota; kingdom Metazoa; phylum Chordata; class Aves; order Strigiformes; family Strigidae; genus Athene; species Athene cunicularia. The sequence continues at coordinate 131,075,024 of NW_020799095.1, forward strand.
GTCATTTGTTACAGTATGCCAGGATGTAAAAATGTCAGAGTGATCTAAGTAATTCGTAACTCAAACTGAGCCATATAAAAATACTTTAAAAATATACTCATGTAAATTTTACTTCATCATGGCTTTTCTCTTTTGAAAGAGGGCACTGGTGTGGTAGTTTACATCTATCCAAGCAAAAAGTAGTTCTTATCTATCAGACACTTTTGTAGGAAGATACCTTTACCATTCCTGTCCTACTTTGTTCTAGGAGCCACATATGTGAATGCTTCTCTTAAAGCATGAAGACCATTCATTACGAATGTTACCAGAGTTGCTTCTACTACTACCAAATCTTTTTCAGAGTGAAAATTACTTGATCTTTTAGTTAATCAGGCTCTTGTTTCTTTATGCTTATGATGGACTATTGATAGCTGTATAGAGGCCGTAATTTCAAAAATAGGACTCCCAAATCCACAACTGATCAAAGACAAATTGTTCAAAACCTTTAGAAATCTGACATGTCAAGTCTCAAGCCTTAAGTATCATCTTTAAGCAACAGAAGAAAAGCTTCATTGAAATAATTTTGCTTTTTTAATTTATGCAAACTCAAAGACTGGGAATTTTGAACTGCCTGCAAGTACCATACCAAGCATTCACTGGCTAATTTCACACTGGAGCTTGTAGCAGGCTCAATGAAAGGTGCTGACAAGATCTGGCACATGCCCATATCAGCATGGAACTGGTAAACAGAACAGAGCAGGGCCCTTATCCCTAAACTCCCAGGAAGTTAAACCCTCTAGGACGAGTCAGCTTGATACACATAGGCCACCGGACCAGTGCCAAATGAGAAACAAGGGATCTTCCAGAAGCAAAAGGATTTGGTTTAACGTATGGGAGTTTCTATAATGCAGAGTCAGTTTAGTTTAGGAAAGTCTTCTAATAATTAGGATCAGTTTAGAGACACTGTGTAATGCCTTGTTAAAATTAAAGAGTATTACAAGATACCAAAAGTAGACAAGAGGTTTGAGTAATTCCCTCATTACATGCAAGCTCTTCAGCTGTTAATCTGCACTTCAACTGGGATGTTCACCAAAGCAAGAACAAGACTGCTATTTATTTGTAAAGCACCTTTCAACAAACATTGAAGTAAAACATTACTGTTTCTCTAATCAATGTTATGTCCAGATTAATTGTCCATATTCTAAATGTTATAAAAAAACCCCAATATTCATGGATACCATCATACAAGAATTTAAGAGAAAAGCACTTGTGAGACAGAGATATTTTAATCTCTTAAAAATCTACATACTGCACTGTTACCATGTCCCAGTTTATTCTGACTGCACTTTATTTTTCCTTCAAGTCCTGTGTCAATTATCTGGAAATTCTATTTTCATTTACAGAACAAAGCAATATTGTTTGTACAACAATGAAGCAAACAGACAGACTATGAACCCGCTTGGGCTCAAAGCCTGAGACAGTCAGACTGATCAGGCATTAAAATCAAAAGACCAACAGTATTTAAAATACACAGAAGCCTGCAGAGTACACACTGCAGAACTGCCAAAAGTTAACTGATATACAATGTTTCTATTTTAAAATTCACAATGGTATGTAGCACATGACAAACCAATCCTGACAGCTAGAAAAATCTTCAACAGCTTATTGGGGAAAAAAAAAAAAAAAAATAAAATGCTTCCTTAGAAATTTATGTGCAATACATCCTGTATCATGTGTCCATGACAGCTGCTATTAGGAAAGGAAGTCTTGCAAGTTGCTCAACTCATTCTGAAAGTCTGAACAACTGATTGCCAACTCCAGCAAAACTGTTCCTCTTGCAGATAATGCTTGTAGAGAGTGCACTTAAAGCACCTCCTCTCAGTCTGGTTTGGGTGGGTTTTTCTTCATCACCATCGTTTCAAACCACAAAAGAACACACCATAATCAAACAAAACTGCTTGGAAGAGAAACATCTTTTCTTCTACAATTCAAATGTTCAGTAAAAGATTTCATCAGCACTTTCATAAGCAAGTTCAGCCATGAAGCCCCTCTTAAGGGCCCACACTGTACTTTTGCTAACAAATTACAAACAGACAAGAATTCCTTAAATTCTAAAAACATTAATTTTCCAGCCCAGCAGCATTAAATCTGGGTATACTGAGTGCAACGGTTGACCAAAGCTAAGACCTTAGTGGAGAGATGCCTTCTATTTGTGAATCTCCAGGCCTACATCTGTTGCAAATAAGACTAACAGGATCAATTTTTCCTTATCTAAATCAGCAGAGCAGTCTTATTTCAATCATGCACTCGCTGTGTCGAAAGTTTATCCTATGCACTGTGGTGCATTACTGTAAGAAAATGTACACCAAATTCAGCCAACAGAAACCAGTCTTGGAAACACGGGGGGGGGGGCAGGAAGAATGAAAACAAACCATCACCAGAATTTGTAACTATTTTAATCCTTTTAATCCTTTAATCATTAAAAACTTCACACCAGCACAATTTTTTCTTGCGTAAGTGATGTATTTGGGTTATGGTGGACATGTATTTTCACTTCTGAATACTGCGAAGAGATTTATTTATCTATATGTATTGAAGTAATATTCTAAACCATCTGACTAGCTAGTGGTCAGGAAAGTGGAAGCAACACTAAGGAATTAAAAAAATGCACAAGCTGCCTATGCACCAAAAAAGTTTTAATCTAACTGTATTAATACTTTCATTTAAACTAAGCACTTTCTCACCATCAGCTGAAAATTAGCCTGTATGAACAAATCATTCAAAAGATTGACAAATGAGTTTGACCTGAGAAAAATAAAAGTTCCCATAAACCCAAACTCTTGCCCATCCCTAAAGTGAAAGTATACTGTAAATTCTGCTTTTAAAATCCCAGTGATCTGTAAAAACAGTCAATATAAAAGAACTACGGAACTTAATTCTGAATTCTGAGAATGCTTATACTGTATGAACAGATCCAGATACTTCATCATCGCAGTCTTAACAAATGCATAAATGAAAGTAAATTATTTGGAAACCGCAATAGCAAAATAATCCCAAAGCAAATTCTCAGGTTTTTAGCTATGTATTTATTTTAGTTGAAAGCAAGAATTCTCTACTTTCAACTTTACTCTTTAAAACTATTGCTGAATGATACCCCTCATTTTCCTGCAGCTGCATTTTATTCTAAACTATACATTGCAAAATAACTGGAGTAAATATATACACCCGTGAAACAATACCAGAAAGTTTTGTTTCTTGCAGTATCACCAGTCCTGCAAATGGAAAACATTGCAACACTCCTAAATGATGAGATCATTCCAACAGAAAAACTGCTCCAAAATGAAAATAACCAAGACTAACAAATTTCCAGAATACGCAGATGTAATTTCAGGTCTGTAATTTTGCCCAATCAAACAGTAATGGCAACATACTGCCAAGCTTTTGTTTTCAAGCAGGCTTTAAAGTTTGTCCTACTACAAAAACAAAGCAAATAAAATGTACCAAGATATAAGGTGGGAAAAATATTGTAGGAGAGGGATCTGAAACCAAGAGCAGGAGTTCCAGAGAGCGCACACAGAATTTGAACAGCATATCAGAGACACAGCAGCTTGGGGGAATGTATAAGGGGTAACAGATCTCAGTTCCTGGCTCCTATTGATTTTTAAACTCGGCAAGAGCCAGAGGTTTCTGTCTTGTACTGAAGAAAGATATTATTGACCATCTGACTGACAGCATATTCCAGCTGTGGTGTAACTAACCTCTACTTTCAGGGGGGGCGGGGGGGGGGGG
>NW_020799095.1:131078841-131183365 GCF_003259725.1 Athene cunicularia
GGGGTGTATGGAAGAAAAAAAAAGACCCACACCAAAAACCAAAACAACACACACTGAACTTGAAACAGCTTTGCCTCAAAATGAGAAGTGCTGGAAACTATTAATGGATTACTTTTTAATCCTCTGGTGCCATTTTAACAGTTTTCTTAACAAAATGGATACAGAGATACACTTTGGATGAATTTTACAGAGTAAGCTAACTAATGAAAAGTGAGCAAGTTAATAAGTTTTAAATTCTTCCAGTGAGATCCAGTTAGACAGTGTTACCTTATCATGGGATGGGAGATAACAACTTGATCACATTTCCTGAAAGGAACTGTGACAACTCACAGCAACTTACTAAGTCACTGTAAACTGACGGTATCTCAGCCCTTCAGAACTGAATAGCTACTGTGCACTGGGCTCATTTCATGTAAGTCTCTTTACATAGACACCAATAATTTTAGTCAATATAATTCAATATAAAACTGTCGGAAAAAATTGGGTGACCGAATAAATAACCCGTGCCAGTCTATTCTAGCAGCAGCAAGTCCAGGATACAAACAGGAACTACGACAGTTTTCTGAACTCTGTTATGGCTAATGTCATAACTGCTGAAACTGCCCTTAGGTCAGGTACAAAGTTACACCTGTGTAGCTAACTGCTCCTGTTCACTCAAGAAGCAAGATTAGTGCAAAACCTACTATAACATGCCAAGTTCTACTGCTGCCTGGCCTATGAATTTATTCTGACAGTACATTAACTGAAAAAATCCTGCATGGATGTATTTCAAAACACCAAGTCCATTTTTTGTTTAATGATAGCTCTAAACCGGTGCAATTTCAAATACAGACAAAGATCAAAAAAAGAATGAACAATTGAGAGAAAGAGAGACAAAAACAAAGACAGAGAAAGGTCACACCAGGGAAACAAAAATACTCCATCCTGCCAGGAACACTGCTTCTAGCTTCCAGACAGGAAACACTCACTGCCTCCAGAAAAACCATTGGCGTCAGGAAATGGCAGAAGTACCATGAAACTTATCTCACAGCCGAAACTAATGTAGAATGAAAGGAGAACATTAGAAAAGGAACGTAAAGACAAACCAACCAGTCAAACATGCACATCTTTTAAATTTTCACCTTGTGTATTTGTAAGCAATCTCACTGATTATTCTTCAGGGGAAAGAATTAGTGGAAAGGATTCTTCCAGTTCTGCTGCAAATAAATAAATAAAAAAGACCAGGCTAAAAAGATAGAGCCCATTCAGCACAGACAGGGCAAGAGAGGGGGAATGATCTAGCAGCCTTTACAGACTGACTCCACTAGCATTACAAATAGTGTAAACCCTAGTGAAAAAGCACAAAGCAAGAAAAAGCTGAATGCTTGTCATTTATAGTACATCTGATGCTATACCTATGCTGGAAATACAATATATGCCAATAGGAGTTATCCTGCCAGCATAGTTATTCCACCTACAATATCATCATATACTATGCCAAAAAATACGCTGTGTCAGCACACAGCAGGATTTAGTCAGGTTGATGTGAGTTTTTCCAAATGTTTTTCAGACTGCAACGCAGTGTAATTGTAACAGACTGGAAACTAAGCAGAGTTTCTCTATGCAAAAAACTGCTATATTAAATAATGCACCCCCTCATGGCTTTAAAGACTTACTCTTGTGAACGTTGCCTCGTTAATGGCATCCAAGCACAAAGCAACATAGGAGAGCTTGTGCATCCTCTGCAAACCACTGTGCATTAGCCTTACAGTCCTGTACATCAGGCAACAGTGTGGGTCACACTGTGCTGATGAAACCTTGGCAATGTTGCGACATTCTGGACTGTCTGAATGCTTCACACCAAACTTAAAAAAATATACTCAAAGGTTCCCTGACATGCTTAATACATTTTAACAACAGAATACAAAGTTGAAAAAAAAATGCACAGGTCCTATAATGGTCATCTTCTGTCAGTTGGAGTGCTACAGCAGTATGCTTCACATACAGGGAACAACTGCCAGAAAGGAAAAAATTAAGTGTGGGTTAAAATGTATTTGTGCTATTCCACTTACTCCATGACTTTTAAATTAGCAAGTTACCTCCAACTGCCAGGCCCCGTAACACAGGGAGTATTTCTGAAATACAACTCCCCTGCCCTCATGCTTTTGAGGAGGGATTACAAAACCTTTTTCCCCGAACACTTTCCCCCTCCACGCACACCCCACATCTACACATGCAAACTCACATATTCTAACATATCTTTACACTTTGTTGGATGTTACATTTTTCCTCCACGCTGCATCATCTTAAACAGCTCTTTCTACACAATTATGGAAACATCATTAGTTAGGCTCCTTTGTGTGACAGATTGTGACACATCATCCATTTCCAACATCCATTTCCACAGGCACAAAAGAAAAAAAAAAAAAAATGAAGCAAGCATAATGCAATTCCTAGAAAAGCTACTGTGCATATTTTCTCCATTATTTAGAGCAGCTAAACACTTTCTAATTACAGACTCCAAACAAACCTGTGTTATTTCAGGTTCTGAGGTTTTTAAATAGTAACACTGGTAACATGCCTTCAACTATACACTTTTTAGTAAAACTTTCAAACACCCCAACACTTTAAGTCGATTTAAAAGCTTCCTAGACCACAGAAACATCATACTTGGTAAACTGCCTCAGGCCAGGAGTACTTATTAGCCAAAACCTGAGATATAGTCCTCAAATGCTGGGATGATTTTTTTCCTTTAAAAGGGGGAGTAAATAATTCATAATCACTATAAAAGCTTCTTGTTTAATTTTTTAAATCAGCTGCAATACTCCAGCTTGACTTTCTATCCTGTCAGAGTGACACCCACAGTTCTGTTCTGATGGCATTAAATATAACTCTGAGCTGTTTGCATCCAGATAAATCTTAGATGAAACAAGTATCTTAAACTGAATATAACATACATGCTTTCATATTTATTTCCAAGTCAAAGATATTTGTTTAATCAGCAAGAGCAAAAGTCAGTCTTCTGTTCACCATTAAAAATAAAATACCACTTTCTTTGGCAGATCATAAATTCACACAGTATCTTTAAGTGCTCCCTTTCTTTCTACTTACAAGTTAACCATTATGAATTTCAAATTGCAGTAGATGATTACGGGTTTATTTTCTTTTTGCTTATCTAAACGTAGTGTTAACTCTGGAAGAAAATTCCCTGAGCAATACGTATAGTTTGCTTCTGAAAAATATCTTAACTTGAAACACCAGCAAAGAACTGTTACTGTAATCCCAGTTTAAAGAGCTAAAAGCAATATCCTGCAAGCCAAGAGTGTCAGCCACAGATATTTACAAAGTAATCTGTAATAAACAAATGGGACAATATACTGTTTGTCAAGTACATTTTCTGCTCACAAGATATACACTGAGTAGCTACAAACACCATTCACAATGATTCCCACTCCCTAGTTCCAAACTCTGCTTCAATTCCAACATGCCATTATCCACACCAATCGGAGCAACTGAATGTGCGCAATGCAAAACCTCACCCTAACTTTGCTGACGTCAAAGTTTTCGTGCCAACAGATGCTTTTGAAATAGTTACATAGCACAACGGAGACAATGTAACTCAGAGGATGGATTCCTGAATCAGAAAACAAATGCAGAAGATAAGGAAAAGGGAGAGGACAGATTCCAATTTTTCAGTCCACAACTACGGCTGTCAGGCACAGTCTCTCCATGTGACTGTCTTGTTTTCCAGGCTTCAGGTAAGTTCTCTTTATCAACCAGGGCCAAGAAGGGAACAAAGCAGTGGCATTAAGAGCCGAAGAGGTCAGCTAAAGCACCAGCTAAGCAGTGGCCAGAGAGCAGGGAAGGCAGAGGCACAGCCTGCTGCCCTCTTCGTGTTCTCCCAGCAGGTCACAGCAGCTCAGCAGGAAAGCAGCGCAAGCCCTCAGCTAGCACACCTTCTTCCTTCGGCCACACAGCCTGACCCAGACATAGTAAGGGCAGACAGCAGTGCATTTGTCTTCCTTTCCATATCCAAAAGCAAAACAGATGCCTCGTGTAAGGAACAGTTGAATTATTCTAAGAGCAGAAACTGGAGCCAAAGCTAACAGTTTGTATACTCTGCAGATCACTTAAGACTAAAAGATTCCTGAAACTGCCTGCAGACACACCACCACATGATGGTGGCAGAATACCTTACACTGGCTATTTGGGGAATGAACAATAATACTAAAAAGATCTCAAAAATTAACTCAAAAGCCTCCTCTATTCACTCAGCTTTTTACAGCTACCAGGGGTCACCTCTGCTCCAATCCAACACCAATAACATCCATGATTTTTTACTTGGAATGGTAGTATTCACTCTAAGCAAGCACACAGAGACATGACGGCACATTCTTCACAAGTGTGACAGCTCACATCACAGACCCTCAAACACACACCTGTATGCAAGGGACATTTGCAGTCACCTCGCTGCACAAGGATCTTATGAACAGTCTTCACACCTTAGTCTCAGCTACCCCCATACATTTATAGTTACAGGCTCCTCACTTCTATCAGAGCTTCTGCCTGACATATAGCAAGTGTCACATGAAACAGAAGAACCCTATCAGAGGACAGCAGTAGCTAAAACAGATTTAAAACATGGATTTTACAAACTTGAACACAAACATTCAACGATAATGACATTTAACTTCCAGTCACTGACAACATTCTTGACTCAGTTCTTGCATGAAAATCAGCTCCTGGGAGAAAAATGAGCACCTGACAAAAATCAGACAAGCCAGAGATGATGTTGACATTTGCACAGAAACCAAACCCTAAGAGCTTCAAGTTTCATATTCAAAGGGCCATGTCTGCCTCTAGATAACCTGGTAACACTATCAAATATTACCTGGAATTCACTGTAGTTTACAAAGAGATCCCGTTCCAACTCAGTGGACTGTGATCTGGACAAACCTGTACTTGTGTTTACCCTGTCCCAGCAAGACTGGATCAATACAAAATACCTGGACACGGTACCAGCTGCTCTGGAAAGTCCAGTTATCTTAGCTTCCTTTCCCTCAGCTGGAAGAATTACTACACAGGTATAAATCCTAGGCTCATCTCAACCCAGACCTTTCCTCTGGCTATTGAAACATATTCAAAAAATGCAGTATGTTTTCTCAGGGGGATGACAGGGAGGAAACAGCCATGGTAAACAAACTCAAAACTATTTAAGGTTTCAAGAATGGAGTATTTATCATCATCTCCATTCTTCAGGCAGCACAGAACTGTCCACATCGAAGGTGAAACACATCTGTGCAAGAGATTGATTTTTTTCCCAAGTCTGCTTTATAACACAATACGAAAGTTCCATAGAATGAATAAATATCCTTGATGACTGTTTTGTATTTGATTTGAAATGTACTTCTCTAACCTTGTTATGCTGCAATATGCATGTGGTTTCCTTGCTACAGCTGGCATGAGACAAAAATTAATCATACACTGTACTAGTGCCAAAACAGAGACTAAAACAGGCCCAATCACTGTTACTGAGGAATGAAAGTCCTCTGCAAAAAACAGTTACATATCTGTTTCCATTGTAGGATTTTTTCAGTGATTTTGAAATTTAACAACTTTACCTGAAAAATAAGACATATCAAATGTCTGAAAGTTCTAGTAGTGGGACATTTTATCAGATTATTTTAACATAGATAAGTTAATAGGAATTTTTATTATTTAATATATATATTTAGAAGCTTCAAGTCTGATAGAAAACAGTAGATACTTCCACAAATTTTATTTACTTTGCAAAAAAATAGTAAATTTTTTACATTTCTGGTATATTAAGTCTATTTTCAGTAAGGAGGGTCTATAGACTGTTCTCTAACCAATTACTTAACACTACATTAAAAAAATAATAAAAAACCTCAAAGAGTCTGAAGAGTTATTCAGAAAATAATTCTGAAGCTACTCTTTCCTTTTTTTTTCCTCTCAAGTCTTTTTCTTGCTCACATCTTTTAAGTTCACCACTATCAATAAAGGTATCCATGACAATTCCCTCTGTCCTTATTTCTGACCTTTTTCATTTGCAATCCCACTGTTCAGCACTCATCCTCAAACCACTCTACCAACTGAAAACTATCAAATACTGGATTGATTCCTCACTCTTTTGAAGTTGTGTGTAACTACAGAAATACTCTGCTGCAAACTTTTAGCCATTATTATTATTAAAGAATCCTCCTTAAAAGAGCAAAACTTGTCACCCAGAGAAAGAAAATTGTCACCTCGTCTCTATCACAGTTGTGTTACTGTGAGAGCTGTGCAATGGAATTTAAGGAAACAGAAAGGATAAAGCACATTCAAAAGGATTATAACATCAAAACAGGTAGAGAATATGAATAATAAATGCAAATCAATCAGAACAACAGTCTGCCAAGTCAACTCTCACGTCACAACACTATGTCCAAAAAGGAATTGTTCTGAATCACAAGACTTTCATTATTTACTTATGCGAGCAAGCCTTAACTCAAATTGAAATGTAAGCCAAGTGCAGCCTTGTTAAATAACTGCTGGTCAGGCTGACATTGTTCCATACTGGGATGATAAAAGTTACATTCAAAAAAAATACTGCTGTGTTTAAATCTTGATATAACTGGGGTAGTTTATAATTGCCCATGCTTCCCCATTAGGTTACAGCAGCTTCAACTACATTTGTGGCTTTTCAGTGGAACAGCAAAGAGTTTGTGCCAGAAACAACTAACAAGTTATTAAAACTTAACAGCTTTCCCTGTCTGGGTACAATCCCTCTCCTTTCTATTTAATGTCCTCCAAGTGTCAGTCACATAGCCACCTCTGGAACCATAATCCTAGAGAGGACTGTGCTGCTGAGACAGAAGTGAGGACAAGAAAAGAAGAAGAAAATATGAAATGAATGGAGTGAAAGATAAGCTACCAGAGAAGTCACAAGTCTCTACAACTAGTACATTGACGTAATATTGTTTGTACACTAATTTCCCCGATAACAATGTGGCATACAAATTACTGAGGGAGGGTGGGGGAATGTGATACAAATTGTTCTCCAGACACTGGGGGGGGAAAAAAAAGTACAGGTTTTTAGAAGTTACCCTTTTTTGATTAGGTACTCTCTTAGCCTGGTCTAAGATAGTTGTGTAAGCAACATCTTCTACTCACTCCTTAAGTTTAGCTTGATAACAAAAGGAGGACACAAACATGCAAGTTTGTATCACAAACACATTTGTATTTAACTTTCTATCTTAATAAGGACACTTTTCTAATACTTATACATTTTTCCAGAGTATCAAGATACAAGAAACTGAGCTACAAAGTCTTTTTCTAGCAAGTAGGACAATAAAATTTTTGTCTTAAGATATTTTTCACGTAGAATCAAGTATTTCCCATTGTGTACTTAACTATAAGAGACCAATACAGCCACACCATACCTGGCAGGAACTGCATAGCAAAACTACTGTAATCACATCACAAGTGAAAATGTGGTTAACTGGAAACACAATCTTAACCTTCTACCCCCCAGAAAGTCCTTGCCTCACTGAAAATGTTATCTGCTTCTACCATACAACAGAACCACACAAAGCTACACTAAGAACTGTTTGGACATTTAACACTGCACACTTGAGTGCAGTTAATGATACCAGAACGGAGGCTGCTCCTAAAACTAAATTCAGCATCCCCTGTTCATCCACTTGATTGTGTAGTTGATGCATGGGAAGGCAATACAAACGCTGGTTCAGTCTCAGCATATATGATGGCTGCATGTGAGCATCAGATCCTTGTCACCACTTCCAGGGACATTGGGACATCTCTTCCCCTGTCCACAAGAGAGATCCAACTACTAGGGTGCTGTAGGCAGATGTGTAGATTAAGTGGAGTCAGTTGCTTCCCATTCAAGTAGCTCATTGCTTACTACAGGGACAAGTTACAAGTACAGCACATTGTAGGTGAACTCTAGTAAGAGAAGATAGAAGACTACTGCTGTTTGGATCCCACTTAGTGCTCTATTTCCAGAATGGTCTTGCAGAACAGGGCACCAAGACAGAGGGAAGTATCCTAAAGGCTGAGTCTGGCTTCTGACCTTCCTGTAGGATCACACAGATACACTGATTTTTCTGGAGCTGGCCTCATTCCAATAATGGCTGTTTCTCATTTTCTTATTAAATGAGGCCCCCATACCTTATGTACTTACAACATTATACAACACAGAATTCACAAATACCACAAAAGTCTATAATACATTTTTACCAAACCAATGGCTTCAAAAACATCAATCCTCAAAGTACTCCTGTGAAATCTTCATAGTAATTCTGCAATGGAAGACTATTTTTCCAAATTTGCAAAACAGGAAACAGACACCAATGCTAGAACTGCCACCTGAAATAAGATATTGAAGGCTACCAAAGTTGTAAGGCTGTTTTGTGTCAGTATAGGATTGAATAGGTTCAAAATGTACGCTGAGCACTGGCAGCAGTAGCTACTTGCAGATCAACATGTGGATGTCTGAAGATGGACAGGCGTACCAGAAAAAAAACCAGCTACTATGGGAAGGCCTTGTCCAACACCACATAAACACTCTACAAATGAGGCTGCCACAGATTCATTCCAGCATTTCCTATCCTAAGTTGTACCCTAGCATGCTCCAAATAATTTGGCCATTGTCTATAAAATTTCAACTGTATTTTTTTTCTGTTGTTTGGGCATGAGAATTTCATACAATTTAGTAATGCACAGACACCAAATGAGAAGACTCAGCTAGCATCAGCTAGAATTAGTTTCTCTTTGAAACTTCTATCCCCATAACAGATTTGATTAATATTGGCTAACGGGTTTCTGAAGAGAACAAACCTAGAAGAATGCCTTCCCTCAAGGAGACTACAGCCTGCTGCAGTGCTTTTTGAACTAGGGGTTGTGGAATACATCTCAGTGAAGGAGCATAAGAGACTGAAATGAATCACAGCTCCTGCAACAGCAGACACTGGGTGGTAGCTTATAAGGCTATCCAGGGCTAAGCTTCATTTAACGTTCCCATCCCTCCCTCGCCAGGAACTGAACCCACATGACACTGTGCTGGCCTAGATGTTGTCCAATACTTAACAGGGGTTAAGGATAATACCTGTGAACAGTCCCTTCTTTCCTTTCATCATTTCCTTTTGCACATCTCAAGTTTGAGCGCTACAAAAATACAGTACGGCAGGAGTGGAACAATAATGGGAAATATGGAAAGCTATGGCTGAATAGTATGGTTGTATGTGAAATACTCAGGAATCTAGGTGCCACACCAACCAGTCTTTAAAGAAAATGCTCAAAACCATTTTCTAAAAATTTGCCATTCTTCACAAGTTTTCACAGGGAAAGAATAAAGATGGAACAAGGCTTCTCTAAGGAAAGAAAAAGCCTCTGCTCCAAAACAGACATTATATCTTCCTCAGACCAGTTGCAAATGATTATATTTTAAAATAAAAAACACTTCCTCTGGATTCTCAGAAACAATACTTGGTGGGCATTTCTTCTTTGTTTGTTTTGATATTCAAGTTGAGCCACAAAATAATGTGTTTCACACCAACTACATTTTGAATGAAATAACAAAAACCTGAATGCCTGGTTTCATAATGTGAAGTATTAATTTATAGAAGATACTGTCAGTTCCAAGTATTATATACACATACACTCCTAAAAAGATGAATTCCTTGTTGCATATTGACGATAGCAGCCCCAGCCAAAATGAATACCTACCATTTCCACTACATCATACCCTTAATGTTACGTGTGTTTTTCCATATACACTGTAAATTCTAAAAAAAAAAAAAAAAAAAAAATTATTTTACAGACAGAAGGTTGAAGCAGATAGATAATGTGACTTGCCAGACACTCACACAGACAATAAACAGAACAGCCTGATGATAGACAGCGAACATGTCTTATCTCACAGCCTGGGATTGCATGAACAGTCAGCCTCCTGTGTCTGCACTACTAAGCACGAAGCCACAGTAATTTCACCACTTGCACTCATCTGCTTGTACTCTGTGTAGCACATCAACCCAGTATCTCATCACCATGGCTATCCTTAAAAACATTTATAAATCCCACCACTATCTGGAGCAGAAATAAAGCATGTTTTTTCTCCTTCATATATATCCCCATCGTCTCTCTCAAACATTCATAGACTATGCCAATACTAAAAGATCACATTTCTCCCTTTAATCCACTACTCATTTTACAGTACAGTATCCTCCATATGACTGACATCACTGAAGAAAGAGTCCTTAAATTTTTCTTTGCTCGTCAAAATACGTTGTCTGTAATGGTAGCCTGAAGGTGTTTAGTGCCATTCAAGAGTATGCCTTTCTCACCCCACATATCTAGAAGGAAAGACAAATACTTGATAAAAAAGGACAAAAACAATCCCAAATAACTTAGTATTTCCAGTACTGACTTCACACATTATAAAAGAAAACGGTCAATACTTCTAGATGAAATTTTCTATAGTTAAGCACCTAATAAAACTTAATCTACATAGAAAAGATCACTATAAAAGGAATTTAAAAGCTTGAAGGCCTTGCTTTTGCTTCACTGAAGTGAAAGTCTTCCCTAAGCAACAAATAAATATGTACAAGATCAAGCCTGTTATACTATCACTCAAACTAATTCTGAAACACAAATTCAGAAAGGTTTTAAATAGTGTACTACTGCAATCTCAAATTTAATTTAAAAAAACATTTAAGCAATTACTTCATTTGATTATGTTTTGTGAAAGAAACCGCAAATTTCTAACTGTCTCCTAATTCATAAATTTGTGAACTACAGCATGAACTACAGCATCATGAAAAAATACCTTACTGGAAGTGCTTATCTTCTTCCAGGCATTTGTTTGTAAGGGATAGGATTTAGCTTTTATGTAAGACATACTCTTGCAATACATCTTTAATATATATTGTATAAAGACCAATCTATATTTTACTCAAACATCATAAATCTCACAAGAATATAGTAAAATGTTACAATTTTAATGTATTTCAAGGTATCAGTAACCATGAGAAAAAGCAGTTATTTAAATAATCATTGACATTCCTGACTACCCTCAAAGTTCACCAGAGCGTAAGAACAGTTGCAATGCATTTCATGAGTACAGTAACCTGTCTCCAGAGCATTTAAAACTCCATGGTGCAGATGAAAGGTGAAATAAGTCTCCCATTGGGTTCATGCCCTAAACATTAACTTTTAACTTGTCAGACTGCTTTCAAATCCAAAAAGTATGTTTATCTCCCTGCCAGTATGTTTGAGCACTTCCTATATTGCCATCCATGTAAGTATCTAATCTCTCTCTCAGTGCTGTGAATCCCCAAGAAAGTCTGTGGTAATGAGCTCAGCCGCCTAATGAAACAGAGCTCCAAAAAACCTACTCCTTTAAAATCAGTATTTAAGCTGCTACTGATCTTACTGAATATCTTCTTGGTCTCACATTATGAGAACAAAATTCTAACTTATCCTCATTTTTCTCATATCTGAACAGAATTGCCACCTAGAGATGTGAGCCTTGGAGCAGCCGGGTTAGTTGGGGAAGCAAGTGCATGACTAGAGACTGACAGAGGGAAGTACTCTATAAATCTCTGCATCATTTACAGCTACACAGCAACCTGTAACACAGTAAATTGTGTAGACTGACAAAGTTGAAGGATACTTGTTTCTGCTTTTTTCAGTGCATTAACAGAAAAACAGGAAATGAATCAGACTGAAATAATAAACCTTGAGAAGAAATACCATGAAATTTTTGGTCTTACATAAGAATTTTTTTGGTTTTTAAATAACAGGAACTTCAGTAGACAAATTGATCTAAAAATCACAATTTTAATAGATAGATTAACTATGGACTGTTCAGAAAAGAAAAACAAATTTTTGTCCTTTTCTTTATTATGACATATCACAGGTGTCTTTCAGTCTGATGCATCACATTTTCAGCTGGCTATTGAATAAATGGAATTTAAGCAATTCATCAGTGCACTCACTGATGGAACACCAGCCAAGATAAGAAAAGACAGGAGGGTTGCCAAATAAACATCAGTGCCAAACTACAGTGAACCTTCCAGCTTTGCCACACGACAGGCTTTATTTTGAACAACTCTGGGCCTCCATTTTACAGATACACTGTCGATGCTGTATTTGCATTCCACAAAGCCTTCCTTCAGTGAACTTTTAAGATATGACAACAGCAACAAAAATTAACCTCGAGCTCTGAAATCACTTTCCCATGCAAGTGCAAAATCCTGTCATGCTTGAACACTACTTCTTCTAGACTGTCCCATCTCTTAAGAGGAGTAACCATGTAAAAAAAGAATATAGAAGCAGCCAACTATTCAAGAAAATGTCTTTCCACAAAAAATTAAAATGGCAGTCAAAAGCCAGATTATTTTGACTCATGATGTCACAGGAGCTTTTAAGACAGCTGTCTAATTGCATATACAGAACAGAATCAGGCTATATAACCCCAACTAGATACCACATCAATCACTTGAATTTCAACTTTGGACTGAAATATTTTTCCCCCCATAATCAGAACTAGTCTAGGGGGGGAAAAAAGGAACAAAACTGCATCCTAAGCACCTACAGTTTTTGTCTTATTAATAAATTTTACAGCAAAGTGACAGCACTTTTTTTTTTTTTGTCATTTGTGACAGTATTATTAAAGCTGTGATAGAATCCCCCTGGAGCATGCCGGATGTCTTTCAGCTGACACTGGTATCTGTTTCAGTGATTTAATCCCAGGCCGCAAAGTTTTCACCAGCCACCCGCAGGAGTCAGAAATGAACGTTTCTTCCCAACTCAATGCATAATTTCTGTCCTTACGCCATCTGGGCTGGCAAAGTGACTTGGGTTTGGTTTGGTGTTTTAAAGGTGGACAGGTAATTTGACCTCCTGTCAATCACTGTATCAGCTACAAAAAAAGATGGATACAGCAGGAGTATTCTGACTCTGTTTTTTACTAAAATTTCTTAGATATCTGACCAGGTATGCAGAGTTAAACCAGGCACCACACTTCGGCTCAGAGGTGAATTCCCTTTCTTTGTTTTCCTTTACAGCATGGGGTGAACTAACCCCCTGCTACTGCCATGCTCCCCTCTGATTACACATAACATTTAGCCTAGCCCACATTTTTTTAATCAAAATCATTGAAGAAAAATATCTAATTTTGCAATAGCAACCCAATTACTCATAAGAATTATTTTTGCTCTATTTTTTCCTCATTATTTTAAAACCCTCAGAAATATATTTATTAGCTATAAACTAGTTTGAAACCACAACTGGCAAAAGGGAAAATTTTTAAACTGTTGCCTTGGATGCCAAGCTCTCCAGTAATTCAAAATTGTTCTCTTTTTAAAGAGTATTAGTATACAATTTTTGGTGAGGAATTCAAGCTCTCTCAATTCTGGAACAAGCTTGTTAAAAGTGTTAAACCAAACATGTAACTTTGAAGTTAAAATTTTATGGCCATATAAATATGCATTAATATTTCAGTTTTCTAACAAGTATTTTCTTAAAAAAAAAACAACACCAAAACCCCAACAAAAAAACAAATACAGGATAGAAAGCAATACACTTTCTTACAATGTAGACATACCAACCTAGTCCAACCAATAAACAAGCTTGTGGAGAAAATCTTCCTTAAAAATAGCGTAACTTCAGTCTAATGAAAAGAAACACATTCTTATATAGCTGTGACAGGGATTTTTTTTTCCCCCAATATTTTAACGATTTTGATGCTATAACATTTAATAAATATGCCCTGATTAAAAGCAAGAGGAAGTCAGATCTCTGACTAGTGAGGTATTACTGAGCTAGGTAGAGCATTTGGTATATAAAACATAGTCCTTGTACTCATGTAATTTGCACTTGGTCTAGCTTGTCAGTAAGAATAAAAGATTTCACTAATCACCGACTTGGAAAATGTTTCTCTGAACCTCCCAAAAAACTGCTGTGAAGTAAAGCTGAATTGTTAAAAATCTTAGAAATTATGTTATTTCCAGGAGATTGCAGAAAGCACCATGTTACAGAGCATAATATTAAAGGAACATAAAGTTTTCATAACAGACCGAAGCAAACAAAAAAAGCATTAAGTTTTTGAAAGTGCTAAGCATACATTTACAAACACAGCAAGAGTATGCACACTCAGCATCCTAAGAGCAAGTCCTTACACATCAGATCTGCCAAAGAAATGAACTGCCAATGAAGCCTAAACAAGACAATTTCAGGAGCCATCAATACTGTAATTATAATAAGAACAATGAAAACAAATGAGTGTCCAACAGTTTTGAACATTTGATCTGTGTGTATATATAAGCTTATCTGAAGATTAAATATCTGCAGGCATCCTAATTAAACAGCCTTTGCCAGTAAAAACTATATTTTAATTATATTCCTTAAGTAATCTCCTGGTTAAGCAGAGCATGAGAACAGATGCTATCTACTCTGTTCTACTCCATTTTTGGGATACTCTAGGTAAGAAGCCACTGGAGAAGAAAAGACACTGCCTTCCAGCACCACTGTGGGAAAAAATGAGCTGTATTGCCTCTTATAATCCAGAAAGCTCATCTCCAAGGAGAACATCACTATAATAAAGATATGTAACAGATGAGAATAAATCTAGCAAGTCTTTTCTAACATTAATTCACAGAATCATTTAGGTTTAAAAAGACACTCTAGATCATCAAGTCCAACCATAAACCTAACAATACCAAGTCCACCACTAAACTGTGTCCCTAATGTAACCTAATTCAAGGTGTCCTATACTAATAATTCTTTTTCTGTAAAAGACACAAGATGAAAATCCCTTCAGATTTATACACATAAATTTAAAAACCAAAACGTAACGGTAATATATGTTTGGTTTTTATTCATTGGAGAAAGGAAAGTGAAGTTATTTCACTTTTGAAGGAAGTTCTTTGAAGTCAGGAGCTTCACTGTTTATTTGAAACCATTTATTTCCTCCTTCAGTTCCAAAGAAAATAGTTACATAAATACATTAGAGGAAGCAGGTGTATAATTTCATTGAAAAGCTATTTAAGTTTCTTAAAAAGGAACTTTATGTCAGCAAAGGAGATGTTTCAAAAGTTTAAGTTACTTGCTAGAACATATACTTTAATATTTCTCTTCCTACTTTACAAAAGGAAAGCAACCACAGGGTATTATTCCACAGCACTAGCAAGCACTACTCTATGGCCCTAAGCAGACAATTAAATGATCACAGTGCCAGGAGGACACCACTGTCACTTTAAGTTGTAAATATATAAAGAAATTCCTCAACATCACTACAATTAAATGGTAAAATACCTATGGACATGACAGTTTAAAAGAAAAAAGAGAAACTTTAAGCTATACTGCAGAATTCCGTAAAATATTACACCATTTGTTTGCAACGTGCCCTCAGTTTTAGTTCAAGCTTACTTATTCTATACATCAGTTCTCACTTAACTTACAGTAACACTTGGAGTTGTTTAATGAAGCTATATTTAACTTTAGAAATGTATTTCCGTGGGGAAAAAAATATGTTTACAAATTATATTAATGTGCAGTTAGGCAGCTTGCAGGTTTTTGTATTTTAATGCAATTTCCTCCAACAACGCACTAAGAAAGTCAATGTGGGTAGAAACATGGCAGACAAGTTCTACAGGAATGTAGACAGATATGAAGTTATTTCCCTGCATTTTAAAATGTTGGATACTAAAGGGAATGTACCTTTTCCAATGTCCAGAGCAAGAGGCTCTGGTATAGAGGGGCTTTATGCTTAATAAGCTTCACCGCATAGTTAGAGAGCCCTACAGATGAAACCCCTACTGAACTAGCTTAAAAGGTTTAAATTAGTACAAATGGTCGTCCATGCTGTCTCTGTTGTGGGTTAACCTACCTTGCAGCAGAAATTCAGAATAGGGCCACTTGCAGTCTTCAGAGCAACATCAGAGGTTCAGCTTAAACCACCTATAAACTAGGTTTGAGCTAAATCTCCAGATCTCAATGGAAGCAGGGGTATTAGTTTCATTGTACTGATGGCTGTAGGTTAGTAAATCCCAAGAGAAGGACATTAATAAATAGGAGCTGGTAACAGGTTTAACATTTTAAACCACGGCAGCAATTTGCTAAATTAACAATGTCCTTACAATAGGAGCTAAACTTCCAAAGTAGCTAGCTACACTATTCAGTAGGACTAACTCCCAAACTGCTATCATTTACCAGAACTTACTCTAGAGGCCAGATACGAGCAGTACATAAAAGGGTACAGCAGTCCTACAAAAGGCAGCAGCAGGCTTAAAGCAAGGATGGATATAGCACCTCATGGTTAAGCAGCAGATGTTATGGGGGAGGAGAATGTAAACAGACAGTCAGATTAAGTCAAATTGGAAAAATACAGCCATGCTATTGAAAACAGAAACTAAGTAATAAAATGTTAAATGCATTGTGACTCACCTCATTTTTACAGTTTAAGTCATTTATTTCAAAAAACAATAATTTCTTGTTAAAAGAAAGGCTAGTAACTCTATTATGAGTGCTTCACACTTCCCACTATAACATCCTATTTCCAAAGCTGCATAGAAGCTTCTCAAGCAAACTCTGTAGAAAGCTACATACTAAGACCTTCAGCACTTTTATGTCAACAAAACTATTTAAGACAACAATAAAAACCCCACACCTCATACAACCACAACACTTTAATGAAGAAAATTATAAAAGAAAATAATTCCAAAACTAGTACCATTTTCTCTGGAAAGTTTAGCACTAGTCCATTTTGAAGTGGGAATGTGAATTCTGGCCTGTGTATCTAGGATTTACCTTTTATCAGCCTTAAAGCAATGTGAATACAGCCATGCTTGCAAGTTTTTGGGAACAGGAGAAAATAATGATTTTTGGCAAAGGTCATATATTTTATCTGCTAAAATCTCTCCTGAACTTGATCCACCCTGGAACTTAACAGAATCTTCCTTTCACTTCCAGATGTACAATATGGTGCGTCAAAGTACTGGAAAACAAAGCTAGGAAACTGATTTACCATTTCCAAGATCCCACTAATAAGTAATAACAATGTACAAGATACTCTATAACCAACTGTGGAGGGAACAGGATTAAACTCATGGAGAGAATGGGAGTCAGGGGGAAAAAGTGGATGAAAACAAGAATGGGTATAGTCCAAACTTGCTCAGACATGATCCTGAGCAACCTGACCTAGGAGTACCCTGCTTTGAGCAAGGGCCAGATTCCATGCCCTCCAAAAGTCTCTTTCAACCCAAACAATGCTGCAATTTAACAGCAGTGGAAGTGGTGGCTGCCAGAAGGGTAACTGAAGTCTTCATCGAAACAGGAATAGCTGAACAGACTCCACAGCATGCTAGAAATAAAAATGTAAGAAAAAATGGGGATTGCTGAGTGAAGAGACCAACAGGAGGTGTTCATGGATGTAATCTTGGAACTCTAGCACAAGTAATATAGACAACATATCTCACAAAAAATCCAGTGAGGCAGGAGAACTGAAGGGCTGATCACAATTGGAAAGTGAACTAACAAGCACAAGGCAAAGATAAGAAAGAGACCCTACAAAGAGTAGTTAAACTGTGAACTGGGAGAGGGAGCATCTCCAAATCACAGGAGAAAAAGACAAAGACATCAGATTAGGTATTAAAAAGGAGAGGAATTTAGATTGGCCAAGATATCTTCCTAACAAAAATTGTAACTGACTAAATAGGAATAGGATTTGGATAAAACACTGTTAAGTACACAGAAAGTAAAAGGTACATTGCTGGTGACAAATAAAAAAAAGCAGCAAAAACAGCTTGTACTCTCAAAGCATGCCTTCCTCTAGTGCTCATCTTCCACAGTCTAAAGACATCCATAAAATCCTCTGCATAAGCACACGGATCATACTGTCTAGGGTTGATCCCTATAAAGCATGACAGAGTATTATTAGATACCACTAGCTCAAATAGCAGCAGTCTGCCTAGTGAGTAGCTTCCAAACCTGCTGATATGATTGTAATTATTATTTTTAAAAGCTAGGAAACAGCATACAAATTGCATTAGAAATAACTTTATCAAGTGAAACAGAATTAAGCCCTGGATTTTGGGAATGAGTGCTGAAGTACATTATGACAGTTTAATTGTATGGCTTTTATCCATTTCCCCACATAGAATCTTTGCCAGGTTCACACTTATCAGGTCACTACTCAGAATTTTGTTTGTTCTAAATCATCATGACTGCTATCTAAAATAAAAATTAAAAAAGAATACTGTGTATAATACTGCATTGAAAGCAGGAATTCATTTCCTCATGGGCCATGCAGAGCACTGATATGTTAGATTAGTATTGCTGAAGTAGTCAAATACCCCATTCATTCCACTGAAGTAGCATGGTCATCATCCCTATTAACTGATACAATATTAAAGTATATGATTAAGGTCGGATCTATTTACCAACCTCAGGTGCCTGATCTAAGATACCCAAGAAATTAACTTCTTTCAGGCTACATTACACAGCAAATTATATGTTCAAAGGTATAAATTGTACACACACACACACACCACTGCCACCCCCACCCCACCCCCCCAAACGATGAAATACCACTGACACTACACAGCCAGGATTCAGAAGCCTTCATCAAGCAAGAAGAAAATCTTCTCAATTTTCTGTTTTATTTGCATTGTATCTCCAAACTTATTCAAAAGAAACAATTGCCCTAGAGACTAGGTTTTATTGCTGCCCAACCTAGACAGACTCCCCAGTAGACAAGGCAAATGTATTCTGAGGAATGCTTCTGCAGGGAAGAAAAAGAAACCAAAAACCACAGCTGTGTAATTAAGGACTATAAGTTAATAAAGGTAGGCTCAAAAAGTAATCAAACTATGGTTGCTTCTTCAACCTTAATTCTGACATTTCTTAACGTCTGAGAATTTGACCTGAAGCCTTACAGTGACAATAAACTGCATGCAATGGCATACTCAGTTTCATTTTACTGACTCATACAATCCTTCACATTACAAAACCAGGGCAAATAAAGTAATGTAGTTGCTGCAGGAGCCATACCTACCTGTTTCTAATATTTACAGTGCACTCATTATTATGGTTTCTGGGAAACAAAATTAAACTACCAGCATCCTGAAGGCATCCCTCCTTGTCTTCACAATGGAAAGAGAGTTCTTGCATTGTACACACTACTAAAACTTCAGCCATTCTTCACCTACAAAATGCACCATTTTGCAGAATGCCCACTAGAGAAGTTAAAGTTACTGCAAGTACATATGAGTTAGACAATAGTTACCGAAAGCCATACTCCAATCAACTACTTCAACGACTTGACAGTCATGTGGTAACGGCAAATCTAATAACCTACCTTTTTTGAAAGAAATCAAATCACCAACACAAGTTTATCTTCATCACCAAATATTCAAAAAACACTCTTATTCAGTTACTAGTCTGCAGTTAACACTGTACAAACAAAGCACACATTTCAGAGAGCTGAACCTTAAAAGTGAAATTCAGAAGGACTACGCTTTACAGAGAGCTTCAGTACCTACATTGCTTTTTTACAGCTAAAAACATCAATCTACAGAGGCTTTCTATAAAACGTTACATTTTTGTCACTGTACTGCCAACTGGAAGCTCCCTCCTTTTGGAGGTCTAATTTGTTCTCCACTGAATGACTTTTAGCACAATGAAACTATTCTGCATACTCTTAGGTGTGTTTTCATGCATTTCAGGAGAAACACCAACCATATCAAAATACATATTCTTTATTGTTTTTTACTTTTAACCACCGGAGATGAACAAAATCAAGTTTACAGAAGGTTTAAGAGAATCTATCCCACAAATGCAGAATAATGCAGTTTTACATTAATGGTGTATATGCCATTTTCCCTATAATGGCTTTAAGAGGCATACAGTGCAAAGATCCCCACAGCTTGTGGGGGATAATTTAGGTTGAAACTGTGACTTGGAAATTATTTGCTACCCTTAAAACAGAAAGATAATATTGCATGAACTTTGAGATAAGAAAAAGGACATGATCATATAGCCCTAAAAAAATACAGCAGTACCTCGTACCTCAGAAACAAACCAGAAAAAAAAGCAACAATGAAAACAAAACCATGTCACTGTCTTCATATTTTACTCAAACAATACTTCTTGGTCTAGATCCAGCCATGATATGTTGATAAGGGCAGGGTGTAGGAGGTGGGAAGAAACCGTTTTCACTGCTGTTTTAGAGAAAAAGCTGAAGCACTGCTGGGCAGGACTAAACAAAACACTTCTATTTATTAACTCATTCCCCAGCAAACAACAACTCCTTGCAAAGCTTCAATTCAACAGCAAAGATAAGTTTATCTAGCACATCATATACTTGATCTACTAATTAAATTACCCCTGAAAACAGGGGAGCTTGATCTTCCTTTCCCAGACAGGCAGGCAGCATGTAATCCTAATAATCTGAATTCTTGCAAGGCAGGATCTTTCTCTTGTTTTCTTTTCATTAGTTAATCCATTACCTAATTCATCTTGGAATCACCTTTAATTGTTAATAATGGAAAGACTTGGGACTCCTGTGCTGAGCTTACAGGGCTCTCTTCTATTCTTACCCTGGCTGAATTTCTGCCCGGTGTCAGATCACAGGAGGCGAAGTCTACTTTTCTGCAGCTACACACCACCACACCAAGTCTGAACAAAAGTGTACTGCCTCAAAAAAAGAAAAAAAAAAAAGGCAAGACCAAACAGGAACCGGAAGGAGAAGAAAGAAAGAATGAAAGAAAGGAGAAAAAAAATTAACTAGCCAGGTAGGAACTTGAAGAAAATACTTTTGGTCACTACATACAAAAATCCCTCAGTCCAAATGGAGATTGCTTAAAACCGTGGTGTTGTGAAATAAAGAGAAATAGTGAACACAGTAGCTTTACAGGTTTCTTCTCTATGTTGTCCCACAGATAAATATGCACTGACTGCAGAATCTTACACTTCAGGAAAGCAACAGCCTGGCTTCACAGGCTATAAGCACTAATGATCCCTTTGCTTAAAAAGGACCTAGAAGTTTGATACCTCCATCTCTGACCCTGAGTAAAAGGGCTTCTGGTGTCTCCCAAGATGTATTTTTAGCAGTGTCATATAAAGGAAAGCTCCACTCCTCTGAAAATTCAAAGTCAAACAAAAAGCAAGTATCAGATACAGCTTCACAGGTAAAATGAAACCGAGAAGGTAACTGCTCTTCTCAGGAAACTGAAGCAAGGTCTTCAACTCAGAAAACAATTACATGTTTTTAAAGGCTTTATTCTATTTCTATTTGACTTAAGATAGTGGAACACAAAGTTAGAGCACCTCGATCAGGGCACACAGTCAAAAAGTCTTTGTTAAAAATTATTTTTCTAGTACACATTCTAAAAATAAAACCTTTAACCTTGAGCACACCTCATCTTACAGGTACATTTCATTGCATTGATCAACATATTAGATTGCTTCTTATGGGAACATGAAAAGCAGATCCAAAGTAAGATACTTCCCAATGGCTGACCAGAAGAAAATAGTTCTCTGCAGGATTCACCTTTGTCAGTTGTGTGGTCTCACTACAGCCACTACTTAATCTCATCCAGATATCTTTCCAATATTAGATATTTGAGGGACAACTGGATGATCCCTCCATAAAGTATTTTGATACAAAGGGGAAAAGCCAAACAGTATGTTGCAACAACCATTCTCTGTCAGCATCTTCACTTATTATATACAGTCTCTGTACAGATGTTCAGTTAAATATTTACTAAAACATTTACTGTCAGGGTACAATTAGATCTTGATACAAGAAAAAGCTGCAGCACTGAATATGGGCTGAGCATATGGCCCCCAATTTTCAGGTCATAAAAAGCCCAAAGCACTCATCAACTATCTAATTTAGACAGAATAAAAGCCTTGTATTTCCTAAAAAGGTATAAATGTTTCTTCCCAAGACTGAGTTCTGAATAACGATACTGCAGAAGATCTGCCAAAACATCCCTCCCCTTGTCCAGTTTCACTGAAATATACTGTTAAGTTCTGTGCAGCATGTACTTTCAGCAAAGGAAATGGATGAATGACGCATTTAGGCATGGCACCACCAATAGTCTTTTCCTCTGGAATGCAACCATTATGGCACTAAGAAAGACTCTTATTTGTCTAAGAGCAGACAGTCAACAATGCTATTTTATATAAATATTTTAAAATAAAAACAAGGCACAGCATCACTAGTGCTGTGATGTCATCATATCCAAAACACTAGCCAGGTAGTGCTGTAAAATCCCCACACCTCAGCAAAAACCTGCAGTCCCACCTGAACATCCACTGTTCAGTACATCCCCCCAAGGTGCAGGACCACTTCACATTCCCTACAAACCATTTCTTTAAAACATACACAAGATAAATTCGTATCTCAGAAGCCTTACACAGTGCACTGAACAGTACAGCTGGAACTGTCTTACAGATTAAGCATTTTCAGATACAAACAGAACTTGATGTGGCTCGCAGAGTTTAATTTTATGTGAAAAATCTGATCATTAACTGAGAAACTTAAAAGTGATGCTTTTATTAAGGATATGCAGCATCAGTGAAAAACAGCGAAAACAAAGCAACATGATTCTTACTGCAAACAGTTTCTCCAGAGTTAGTCCTCTTGCTGAAGCAGTTCTTCATTCAGTAAATGGAACAACTGAAGGGGACAGCCAGGGGCTCCAATTTAGAATAAGAGCTCTAATCTGCCTTATGGGAGCAGCTAAAGGACCTATGGAAAAATGTTTAACAGTAATTTGTCTCAACTATAAATGGAAACAACAGAAATTACATAGTCCCACAATGACAGTTTGTGCTGAACAATAACAGGATACTTGCATTAACAGTTGTGCTCTACTTAGGAAGCAAAAACAAGGGACTATACCAAATTGAATTGGTACAAACATTTATTTCTGCAAGATGCCCTTCAAATGTCTTGCTGAAGACATCATTAGGGGATGTGCTGGCCTCTAATAAGAGGAAGTTTTAATGCCTGAGGAAACACCTGTGTATATGTAACTTATTTAAGCTCTCTATTAGGTCTCTTTGCTAAGTTGCTTTAGGTTAAAACAACTCTTGTATCAGCTTTCCAGATCAGTGCAATATATGTAGATGTGAACATGTCGGAAACTTGCACTTCAGAAAAAAAAAAAAAATCTACAGCTGTTCTCACCTTGTAAATGGCAATTATGGTTGCAGTATCCTGGCTACCTGTCCCAACAAGATACTAGTAGTCACCTAGCAGATGACTGACTTTAATTCACTGTTCAAGAGCGGAAAAGCCTACAGTAACCTTCCCATTGCAAAAAAGTAACCTAAAATGGAAGCACCCCTATTTTTTCTTATTCCATGGATAAACCTCAAGATAGGGTTAATTCTTCTCAGAAGTATGCCATGGCTTCCATGAAAGTGAAACAAAACAGAAAGTGTTTCACTGCCTCCTCACTTGATCTTAATGAGAAAAGGCCTAAGGGTGGTATCACAAATTACATCTCAACTCATCTATGGGGCTTGTCTTCTCTGAATTCTACTTTGAAGAACTCAAAGACTACTCTAAATAAACCTGGTATAAGGCATGCTCACAACAGGAAGAAAATTTCTAGTAGAACCCTGTAATATTCTAGTTCCACACAACATTTACAGTTCTTTAGATATTCATTGCTTTGTTTTGGATCCTTGAGCCAGTACTCACACTAAGAAAAAAGAAGCAAACCAAGCCAGAGAAGGACCAGCAATCAAAACCAAGGTAAAACAGTTCTGCAGTGCCTGAGAATTGCCAGAAATGTACATGAAACAACCACAGACCACTGAAGAAATAAAACTAAGCCACCTTATGACTCAGATGGGCAAAGTCTCTTCCACAGTCTCTTCCCATCAACTAAATAAAGTTACAAGAACTTGTGGGATAACAAAATGAAGGTTAGGTTACAGAAGTTGAAAAGAAATCTGTCAATCCATAAATATCAGCAATATACCACACCTACATATATAACAACTAACCAGAGAGCACTAAGAAATAAATTTTAAAAAGAGTGCCTGAAGAAATCTGAAGTAACCTTCAGGTGAATACTTAAGAGGGAAGACTGAAATTCTACTCTGAATTCTACTCTTTAGTTCGAACTCACAGTTGTTTATTTGGACTTTTATTTCTTTCCATGTTAAAGCAGAACACACAATATCTGAAATCTAATCTATATACAACACAAAAACGTTTCAATTTTTCCTTAAAGATTATTTCACTGAAGATTTAAAAGACGAACTGCTAGAAATGAACTAACATTAGACTAAATCGGGGATGAAACTTCCACTTCAGAAACTCAGAAATAAAAAGAATTCTCCTTCTGTGAAAAAAAAAATAGGAACATTAAAAAATCCCACCTATTTTCAAGGTATTGACACAGCCTCTTCCATATTCTTCCAATGGGGGACCAGACAGAAATCATACACTGTAACACTACTAAAAACAGTTCTCTTAAGACTAACTTTTTACCGTCTTGGTGGAAGTCTACCTCCAGTGCAATTCAGATGCTTTTAGCAATTTAAGATCCAACACCATTCTCAGTATCTCGAAGCTGTGTTACGTACGCCGAATCAGCTAAGCATCTTCTATCAGCTAACACAGAAGGGACAATGGAAGCTTAGAGCTAAGAAAAATGCAAAAAAGAAAAAAACTGAAATCAACTTCTTTATAGATAAGCCACTGTTAGAATGTGCATTTTTATTAGTCCTTCAAAGAGCCTTTGCTAACCCTAAGAATTAGACTGACTTGCAACTCAGCTACAAACCAGCAATCACAGTAAGAGCAGAGCCTAAAACCCTTACCCATCAACTCATTCTAGTCAGGTATTAAAATTTATTCTACTAGGCTGGTATGTGGTGTTTACATACAATTCAGAAAACAAATCACAAAGCTAATTATGGATGTCTGACCATAGGCCAGAGTAAACTGACCCCATAATGGAGACCACAAGCTTGGCTAAAGGCCATCAGAGGACAGTGGTGGAGAACAGTATAGTTGTACTTCAGAGTTCAAAGATCTTTCTTACTGCTTCCAAACCAGGATTCAGAAGTCCTGTGAAAAGATTTAGGCATCCTACTTTGTTTCCGTGGAAAGGAGGGTGGGGGAAGGAATCTTCAATAAGACTAAAGCTCAAAAAAGGCCAAGCAAACAGAAAAAAGAACATGAACTGAACTGGTAAGGTATAACCAACTACCCACTGAACAAATTCAGTCTTTAGTTTCTGTCATGGGGAAGAGTAGCTGTTAATAAATAATAGAAAAAAAGCTATACACATTTTCCATCACAGAAATCTACTGCTGAAATAATTCTTCTTTCAGAGGTTCTTGTTCTTTCAGAGGCTAATAATACATAAAACAAGTTTTCCTACTGCATATATTAATGCTACCTGGGAATCCCATAGCTAAGGGAGTTTTAATGATTCATTTACTAATGGAGAGACCAGGATTTGTACACACTACAAAAGTAAACAAACACATCTGTCAAGCATCTTCCATCCTCCTGAGTCTCAGCTAGCATAATTAATCAAAAATTTGATGTTTGCTCTATATAAAAAGTGTCATTTTTCTGGTCGATTTAAGGGGGAGGGGAGAGAAGAAAACCAGACACACACACATTTCAACTCTCTTTTAGAAATGATGATGTGATGTCCTCAAACTCAAAAATAGCTGAAAACATAAACATAAGATTTCATAAATTATAAATTTTATAAATGCTGAATTGTACAAAGCACAGTTGAAACTCTTCTATATGCATATTTTCTGCAGTATGCCAGAGTTACGCATATGTAACTCTTTTTACTGAACCCATTTTTGAGAGTAGCATTATACCATTATGCAAGAGTGAAACTTTCATTTTCATTTTCTGGACCAAATAGGCCTAGTTCACATGCAATTTTTAAAAAGTGCCTTCTCAGTTTTCTGAAGACTTTTAGTACAAGCATTTAAATGTTTACAGTTAACCAATGGTAAAATTTTGGAAACTGTTAAGTAATGTTATACAGCCATCATTTCTAAGCATGTAAGTTAATTCTGGTAGATGGGCAATTCAGAATTTATACTTCAGTTTGACCTGGATATTAAACTGAAAACCTTCTTTTCCCATTAACTCAGTAAAAAACATTTCATTAGATACTGAAATATGGTCCTTTGGCTGACAAAAAAATGAATAATTTAAAAAGAAATCTTTGAAGGAAAAAATTGTATTTTTAAAAATGAATTTATTAGTTTTCTCTGCAGAATTAAATCCTGCGAGACCCATTTCCCAAACTGCCCTCTGCTTTTTTAAAATGCTGTCCTTGATGACAATTGATTCAAAGCACTCATCAGCACCAATGCCAACTACAGTATTTGAACAGAAACAAGATTTGTTGCGGTCCTCACAGGGAAACACAGGCACGTTTCCAATGAGCGACCACAAGGGCAAGAAGGCTTCACATTTTAATGTCTCTGCTCAGCAATAACTGCATTCAACTACTGTCCCTTTGGCATATCCCTGCAACTCCACTTACTATCCCTTTAGCAAAGCCCCATTTCCGTCTGTCAGAGTATGGGAGCAAAAGGGGAAAGGCAGGAGGACTTTGCCAACCATCCCCTCTTCAGCTCACCTACACGCTCGCTGACTTTCAGATTGTTTTTTACCCATTTTTCCCTATCCTTCCGGGATGCGCCTGCAGTAGTTGCTGTGTGTATGTTCCACTGCCAGGTGGAAAACTCCCAGCTCTGCAGAAAGACCTGTGCAAGGAAATCACTCGGCAAGACGCTAGCTATCTCCGCTGCGAGTCTCGCCACCACCTCTGCAGCCGCGATGCAATAGCCCTAGTCAGTCGGAACCCCTTCACTCCTCGGGTTCACCGGATCCGGGGCAGACACAGGAGCACAGAGAGGTAAACTAGAAACTCGGCGGAGGGGGGGGAGGAGCGTGCCAACCCTGCCCCCCGGATTGCGCCGAAGGCCCGGGAGTTACACGCCCTGCTCTGCCCGAGCCCTCCAAGTTCAAGCGCGAGAGTTTCCAGGGCCCGGCCGGGGGCCCGATGCCGCTGCTGGGCAGCGGGAGCGAGGTCTGAGTTCTCTGCAACTGGAGTTTATCCTGTGCTTATAGATGACTTAGTGGTGCCTCTGTTAAGATGGTATGAAACCGGAAAGTCTACTCTGAAAAAAGTTACTGATTACCCAACCTGCATTTAACAAGTGCAAATATTGTAAAATAGATAAAATGTACCGTTCTTTTCCTGAAGGGTTTGCAATGTATGGTCTGTTAAAGGCTTGCACGTACGTATACTTTATTTGTGTGCATAGTTCCATTTAAGGCAGTAGGACTACTTCCAGTACCTCAAATTAAGTGTGAATACAAGTCATTCCATGGTGAGATACTTAATCCAAAACAACAGAATAGGCAATTACAACAAACAGCGAGGGGATGTGGAAAAATAGGGTAACAGCAATGAGATTAGACTGGAATTTTTATGTGTTCTTTATAAACCACAGCAGTTCCTTATTTACTCGTAAAAGCCCGTAGCTAGGTGTGTTACTTAGGCTCCAGTTCTGCAAACATGTACATGTCACTTAAGGCATGTAAGTGTCACTTAAGGCATTATATTCTGTTGGATAAGATATGCAGAAGAATATTACATGTAACTGTTTGCAGGGTAAAGTCTTGGCCACTTTCTTATTGTGAGGTTTGGTACAGAAAAATGGAATTGTAGAACTGAAGTTCATAAAATGAGGGGAGAAAAGGAAAGGCAAGAGTGGAGGTGAATGTGGGAAAGAAAATGAAGAGGGGAACAGAAAGATGAGCATATAGAATAGCATGATAGGATAGCAAACAAATTTTGACTGCAACAGGAACAGCAAACCATTTTACAAACTCAAATATGCAAGCACCAATAAAACAAAAACCAGCAACAAGAAATGCAAAGCAATGCAGTAATGTATTATATTCTAAATGTCCAGAGGGATTCAGCAAATCAGTGCAAATATTCTGAAGTCTCTTGGCTAATGCTGGAGAACAGGAGGGGAACAGAGCCCAGGTGTTTTAAAATTCTGCACTGGGAGATTGAGCGGTCGCTGTGGTGGTGAAGATGGTTTCTCCTTGAAGCTTGTAAGGGACAAAGCAAACCTCCAGCCAGTCACCCTCCTGAGAGCTCTGCAGCAGAGACCCTGCAGCCAAGTAGGTGCTCTTCATCAGAAGCATGAAAAACAGTCAATTAACAAAATACAGAAAGCACAGGGAGGAAAGACAATCTTTCCTGCACAAGCTCTAAACAAAATCTGACAGTGCTTTGTTGTGATATGTACTGAAGATAGGTTTACTTGCTTATTGTTACAGAACAGGATGACAAACAGGTATTAAGGAAAAGTAGGGACTGCCCAAACCCTTTATCAAAAAGGGAAATACCTCATGCACACTGCATTTTGTGAAGATTTATGAAAACAAACAAGCCTGTCTTTCCAAAACACTTTCTGGAGAACATCTAGGATTGAAACATTCCAGATATACAATTTGGCTGCTGTCAGAAAAGTACAAAGTATTATATCAGGATACAAAAATACTGCCCTCCAAGCAAAGCATCTGGTATGTTCTAAGGAGACATAAGCACACCAAACACTGTCAAATGTGGAAGGATAAAATTCCTATCAGCATGAAGAGAGGTGAGCAGACAGGACTGAGGAAAAGGGCTTTTTCTCTCAGTGGTGGGGAATGGAGAAAGGGTGTGATACGGAAAACCTCATTTTAATTTAGCATATCTCTGTCATAATCTATGCTTGTATGGACTACTGGCCTCATCATATTTTTAGTATTTACATATGAAACACTGCTAACTTGTACGAAAGGGTACTATAAAATCCAGTGCCTTGGGCCAGAATTTCATATGTTTTATGGTCTTTGCTTGAAACGTATGTTGGAAGAGTATCAAATATGATGGGTAAATGTTTCCATGTCTCTGATCCCACATCTGAGTCTCTCTTAGAAATCTTTATCTGAATACTCAACCATCATCTTCAACAGAAAATAGGCAAAGCCAAACTCTTTTTTCTATAATTTTATATTTCCTGCAGCTTCTGCCATCATCTGGTCTCCAGTCTATAGTTGTTAGGGGAAAAAGAGACATCCTCAGCCTTTCCCCTTTTGACACACACATTTGTGTCCCTGACCTTTCTTTCATCATGTTCTGAAGAACATGCTTTGTTTGGGTATTCACCGCTCTCCTACATTTTCCAGCTTAACTGTCTTGCCGATTTTTTTTTTTTCCTGGAGAGCTTATTTTTAGCACCCCTGATTTTACTGATCTGTCTTACAGTGTTGCCCCACAGATGGCTGCATTTGCACAAAAAGCATAGCAGAAGATTGATACGGTAGCAGGAACAAGTGGCATAGGGAAGGAAGAGAACTGTCTAGATCAATGTTGCCACTGGAGAAAATGTAATGTGGAAATGCATTCTGACTTGCAACTAAAGAAGAAAGGATAAAAGCCTTTGATGAACTAAAATATCTGCAATACTCACTGATAGCAAAACATGTCTTTAGATGGGGCATGCAAAAATAGGCAATACTAATAAATTTCAGTGTATAAATGATAAATACTATATATTAGTCTAGCTAAGGTAAAAATTGCACAGGACAGGAATAGGTGCTGACTTCTGTCAGGCTTCTGTTTACCCTTTGTGAAAGATTATTTGCTGTGCACTGATTGTCATCAATTGTATGAGCACAGTAGATTAAAAAATACATACTCTGTAAGAAATCTCGATTAGGATTTTCTCAAAGGGCATCATTAACCTGAAGATAAAATGAAAGGATAGATATAGGGGTACCATGATGACAAGCCTAGGATAATGGATTAATGTCAAATAGAGCTATCTGATCCAAGTTACAAAGTGGCAAGATACCAGTAAACAATGTGCAGGCTGAGAACTTTCCAAATTATCAGCATGTCATAAAACATTAAAGATTATGACTTCCGTAGCAATTTCAAACATCTCAGATATCTTGGAGTTACATCATCTGGTCTAATCAGTTTCTGAAGTAGTCAATAAAGAAAAAGCAAGGGTAGAAAATTTAAGATATCTAGAACTACAGACCTCAGAACATGCCTACTGCAAGGAAGAAATTCTGTTTAAATCAATTAAATAGGTTTATTTCCATCCCTAAAGAGAGAGAGTAGAAATAGAGGAATCTGGGTGCCTGAATCCAAAAAGTTGCTCCTAAACACATATCAGCTGTCACTCAACTTGCATGGCTCCAGAAGTCTGCAGAAGACTGGTTTATGAGCTTAACATTTCTTGAACACCTAAAAAATCCACTCCTGGATATAATATTTAAAATCTGAAGACTATGTTGAAAGTCAGGTGCCTAAAGGTGAGGAGTTGCAAGATGCACGTCTGATACCTGTATATTTTCTTGGAGCTAGCCCATCTTAAAGGTCAGTTGCTATCATTGTATGTATCCTTAGGTAGCTTAAATTTGTTAAGTAAATGAAAATCAAGTAAGAGTTAGTTACACTGTGAAAAGGAACAGACTATCATTTCTGTTGCACAACACTGTTTCCATTCTAGTCCCCTGGGCTTTCCTCCTCTGTTACTCTGAACAGCCTGAAACTTCTGGTTTTCTGGGTTGAGAAGTTAATGTTCTTAGTTTATGCCCAAAGGTGAAATTGTTTCTGGAAAGCTTGAGCAAGAATGTTTTTGCTGTTTTAAGTGTGAGAACAGTGGGGTAGGGGGAAACATCGCATAAAGGTAAAAGTGCTTGAGGGTTTTCTAAATAACATTTTCATCAACATCACTAGATGTGAAAAGATTAAAGGCATGGTGGAAATAGCCATGCTCGGGAAAGACCTATGCTTTTTCTAAAGTTGGTCTCAAATCAGCCAGAGGGTCCTTCAAGCAGCATGTACAGTCCATCTTTGGCAGGGCCTTCCCTGAGGAGCTAATATCTGCTCAGCTTTAGCTGTCCTTTGAGTCACAAACAGTGCCTCCATATTTTCATGGTGACACATTGACTGCAGCACAAAGTTCTAGTCCACTAGTTGGCCCATTACTGCATAATTCTTCCTGGAGTGACTCATCTGCAGTGTATCTACAGATTCCCTCATGAATAAACTTGGATGGGGGAAGGCTGGTGAGGGATGTGCTTGGTGTCTGGGAGGGTCCCACTTCAGTGTGCACTGTGACCACAGTCTGCTACTGACAGTACATGACCTCCAAAAGTGTCACAGCAAGCCTTGTGGCCTTGTGCCTCCACATGTCCTCACGCCACAGTTAAGTATCATCAGTCACTTACAGGCATTTAAAAAAATATGCCACCTTTGTGACATAGAGGGGCCAAAGGGAGCCTCTGTCACTGTGTCCATGGGGTATGCAGAAGCAGAGAGTTTCTCTGCAGGAGCACCTCACAAAGTCTGCTGACCTGCCTCAAGTCAACTGCAAGGAGGTCAGTGGACCTGAAGGCAGTGTGTGTTTGCACCCAGAGTGACATCTGCCAGCCTGGACAGCACGAGGAGGAGATTCTGGGCAGGCATGACACCACACAACCCATTGCCACACGCTGTCATCTGTGGTCATGCCAGGCATTGCATGTCCAGCATCAGCACATCTCGAACAAAAACAGTGAGGGAGGTGTTCTCCTTGGCTGGACCTGTAGTGTCTGACTCTCCTTTGGCCACAAAACCATCTCATCAGGGAGCAGCACAGGCCAGAGGCTCCCCATGGCAGGAGGGCAGGGTCTGTCAGCCAGGGCCTGTCCCACCACCCCAGTCCCAAGAAGGGCAGCTGGAGGGCACGAGGCCGTGCCACCCCTGGCTGGGCATTGAGCACCTCCCTGGGGTCAGGCTGAGGCCAGGCTGGGACGTGAGCCCACAGGTGGGACTGGCTCAGTGGGACCCATGGCTGGGCAGGGTAGGACTGTGGGAGCTGGAGAGTGGCCCTGCTACAGTGTCTCTGAGGCAGGGGCTGACAGCCTCGGGTGGCTGAAATGGGTGGGGTCCATAGGCAAGGACAGACAGGGCTTTGGGTACCTTCAGGGTCCCAACACATCCTTATGGAGAGACTCTGTATGGCTTTGACCACCGCTGACTTCAAGCAGGGCTCAGGCGAGTGCATTGGTGTGTGCAGTCAAGTGGAAAAGGACAGAGGTGGAGGTCAGTGAGGAGTGGTTGCCTTTAACCCCTGCTTAATTTCAGACACAATGGCTAAGGCTGTGAGACCTAATAGACAAGCAGCAGTAGGACACAGGACCTCTGTACAGGGAGAGCTTTCCAGAACTGCATCCTCCTCCCTGGCCTCACCAGGGCAAAAGAGCCATGCATGGGGGAGAGCCACTTGCTCTGCATGGGGGCTGCAAACACAGCTCTACCAGGTTGTCTGGCAATTCCGGCTTGCAATGAAACATCCTTGCAGCCCCAGCCACTGTGCAAGGGCAGAGGACATGAGCAGGGCACTCTGAGGCAGCCTGGTCCTTCCCGGCATCAGCAGGTGAATTCTGCATGCCATGTACAGCTCCTGTCCTTTACACGCCAAGGCCACCGCCAGTGTGGCAGTTTCACCATGAGCATTGCGTTTGTGACAATGCCTGCCTTCCTGCCAACATCTCTGGCAAGTTTGCTGTTTATTGTGATTACTCTCAGCATGACCCTCATGAAGCAGCAATTGTGTCCTTTACCTCTTGCCCAGAAGTCTCCCCTGTGGTCTCTCCTTCCTCAGGCTAGCCGGGAGCAGGCCTTCCAGACCACCTCCAGAGTGAACTGGGAACTTCTTGCTTCTGACTCGAGACACAAGTTAGTAACAGCAGTTTCCTGTGGTCAAGAGCATCCAACTCCAATAATCTCTCCAACAGTTTCCAAGACTTCAGGCCCATTTTGGAGCAGTTATTGCATAGAGAAAGGGCAGTGACTGCAGTGCCATGAGATTACCCAGGAATGATACACAATTAAATCTTTCACAGAGAGCTCTTAATAGTTTTGATTCATTGTAGGCAGCATACCAGGACATGCCTAGTTTGGCCATGAAGCAACATGACTGGAAGATAACTGCTGGTCTCAAATGTCCCTTCCACATGCAAGGAAAGTAACTGAAGCAACCAAAGCTTTTCAGTCTAGTCACCACTCAGACCAGGCTACAGAGAAGGAGAAACCATTGATGTAGTGCCCCAGACCTTTGATAGAGATTAGCTTCTGTCTAGCAAGCTTCTTCATCCTGCAGTCTAAGCTGGTGCATTGTCTGGGGCTGAGCCCCAGTTCCTGACATCTCTCCCACATACCTGGGCAGTTAGCTTTGAAGAACTGCTCCAAGTAGTGCTCCCTGGATACAAATCTTTGTGGGTTGCGCCAAGCCCCTGCATCCATACACAAAGTTACAGTGCTGTCCCCTGAGGTTACAGGTATCTTCAGAAGCCATGTTCCACTGGGGACCTGAAGGATGTTACAGCAGAGGAGTGACCACAGAGCTAGTTCCAGCAGCATTACCATCAGCTGCAGATCCAGCCCTGAGGGGAATCTCTTCTCCTATATGTGCAAGAAAGGAAGCTGAAGTGGCAGATGATCCATGAAGCATTTGGGCTGAGACTTCAAGGGCAGCTCCTGTGAGCTCCAGGGCTGGAGAGAGAGGAAGGGATCATGAGCTTCTTCCTTCTAGGTCCATAGCAGTCATCCTGCACATTGAGACCACTTGTGAGGGGTGAGAAGGCCACAGCATTGTGGGAGTCCCCTCTTCTTTTGGATGCTTAAAGACCAACTTAGGGCATTTTAATTTTTTTTTTTTCAGTTTATTAATATTTGTTTTGGAATTTGAATTACCTCTATTGACTTTCTAGCTTCTCTCTGCATTCGTGAAGCCTTTGACAGCTCAGTTTCTTGTCTGCACAGGGATGAACCAGCCATCTTTACTCAGTAAAAGAACACATGAGCTCTGGACCTATGAAAGACAAGAAGTTAATCCCATTGGATTCATTGGGAAGGTCTAGGTTTCTTGCTATCTATTAGCTATTTAACTACATAGCTGGCAGAACATTCCTGGGAATTTCTCAGATTGGCTACAGACCATGGTAACTGGGAAAGGATCAGCTGTGCATTATTGAGAATGGGCAGTGGGTCTTTATCCATAACAGCTTCCATGCTAACAACCTTCTGGATCAGCTATGGGATAATCCTCTGAACCACATCTTTCAGAGTCTTGCCTGGTTCAGACTCTCTATCATACTCAAAACCGTAGGACTAGAAAACATTATGCAGTGTACACAGGGGCTTCAGGTGCACTTGCATTGATGGCAAAGTGAGGAAAATACCGTGATGTGTTTTCTTCTGCCTGCTGTCCAACAAGGTCCCCACAAGCCGGCCCTCCATCTGGTTTCACCTCTACCATGCTGCAAATGGTGTAGTACAGCTCTTGGGTGGTGTGCCAACTTTGCCTATCCTTCCCAAAAATAAAGCAGAATTGATTTAAAATATATTTAACGTATGTTTTAGGCCACAGTTGTTAATTTCTAGAACCAGGTATCTTGGTTTCTTTTTACTTTATTTTATACTAGAATTTGCCTCCTGTCCCAAGTAATCAAGGCAGGAATCAGTGGATTTGACTTCTCTGAGGGCTGTCTGCCTCAAGTTCTGCAGAAGGTACTGTGTATGTTGGTGTTGTTTCCTTTTATTTTTTTCCTTGCCTTGTCTTCATAGGGTTTCTTTCCCCTTGATTCCTTTCTAATTTTGCATTAGATCAGCTAAACACATGACACCTAAGACTTCACTCACCCTGCACCTCCTCTGCCCCGTACACTCAATTCTGGCCAAGATATATGGACAGAGATTTCCTCTCACCCAAGGGTAATGAGTCACAAAGTCAGGATGATTAGAAGGAAGGGTTAGGGTTTCACCTGCCTTGGGGAGGTATTTTTCTCCTTCAGATACCGTTCCTAATCCTGTACTCATTGCAGATGCAGTCTACCACAAGACCTGCAGAAGTGAATCCTCTCTGGAGACTGCAGTGCTACTCATCACTTTCTGGAAGGTGTTTCTGCACCACATTTATCCCTAAAGGGTTAAAACTGACAAATGACACTGAAACTTGTTCAATGTTTTTTTGTTGTTGTTGTTGTTGTTTCAGGTTTCAATAAAGTTTAAGCACTGAGCTAGTCCAGGTTCCTATTTGAAGCAACAAAAGGGCAGCCATACTGCTCAGCAAGCAGGCTCTCTGATGTTGCTGTGTGGGTTATCTATAATGCGGGGTGTGTAGATGCATTTGGGCTAGCTCTACGTGGGTTCAGCCAGCTGTGCTACCACAGAACATACAGCCCAGTGAAGAACAATAGCTCAGCAGCCTTCCAGGCTGAGAAGTGTTCTGTGCTGTTGCAGCATTAATGCTGACGGTAACCGAGTCAGTTGAGATCCTGAGATGCCAGTCTTGCCATCGCTGCTTGATCGGTTTGTCTTTCACTTCAGTAGGGAATGCTGAGTTAGAACACAGCAAAGATTGTAAGAGTTGGTACAAAATTATTCCCTGGAACAGTAACTGGCAACACACGTTGCTCATGTGCAAGTCTTTCTGCAATGCCAGGAGTGTGTGTTTTAAGCTTTAGGTCAGCTCAGTTCACAACCTATTTAGCTGTCAGATCTGGGCCATGCAATATAGAATCTAATGTTATTAGTAACTGGAATTCATTATTACACCCAGATATTTAGCTGATGTTTACAAAAGGCTGGATGAGCTTATGATTGATAAGAAATAAATGTAACTACAGAGCTGAAGAAGACAATAATAAAATCTACTAGCCACCAACCAGGGAAGGGTTTTCACCTCCACATGTGCATTCAGTCTTCATAGTAGAGCAATTCCTCTGAAGCCTCTGATATTGCCCATTGCTAGAGACAGGGCTCAATGGAGTAATTACCTTAGTCATAATGACAGATACTCCAATGCCATCAATGTAAATCCTTTTCATAATGCTGAATTACAGCTTGACAGAAGAGATCTCATGACACACTCCTGCTTCTGGTTCCCCACCTGCTTCGTGACAACTGTATTGCTTGGTTACATGAAAAAAACAACATCACTGACTAAGAGGAAGACAAAACTACAATAGACTTACTTTTATGAAATATTTGGATTCTTTGCCATCTCTTATTTGCTTTTTGTATTTATTTTTTTGCAGGATTTTACATTTATTGGGACTGAATCTTTTCATTGCATGCAACTTCCCATTACTCTGATGTGACTGCTTTCCAGTTTGCAATTTCTTTCTGTGTGCTGCTAGAACACAGAATCCAGTGTCACCATTAGCATTTTACTAGGTTGCAGTTTACACCAGTGAAACACCTCCACACTCCAAAAGTGAGTTTAAGGTAGTTGTCAAAGCTATGGAGGGATGCTTGCTTATTTTAGTTTTGTTCACAAAAAAGGAAAAAATCTCCAGCTCACAGAGTTCCTATCATCTGGTAATAAGAATGCATAAAGACTGATTTAAAAAAAATATTTTTTTTTACTTACCATGGTAGACAAAACACTTGGAGCCTAAGCATGTTCAATTAGGATATGAAGGATGTACCATACTGTTCTGAAGACGGGATATACTTAGACAGTTTATATTCTAATGCTGAAGTCATAGGTTAATGTAAACATTTCATCACATACCCAAGGCATGCCATTTTCCCATGACATACTGTAGCCTCATGTCAACCAGTTGTTTGCGAAGGAACTATATGAATTGTTCTTGGGCTGCCTCTGTCTTTCTTCTTTCAGTGCAGAGAAAGCACAGGTTATGATCTTAGATTCATGCTAACCATCTGAACAGTTAAGGTTAGGTAAAATGAATTCTGCCCTCAGATTAATCAAATATCAGAGAAGATATCAAGTGTTCCTTTCTTCCTTCCTCCACAGCATTACAAAAAACCTAGATAGTAATTCTTGCAGAATTATTTGGTATAATAAATGCTCATACTTAAAAGCAAAGTGCTATAATTAGTCATTGATGATAGCTTATATAGTTTAATTTACAAATAAACTCTTATCCCATTTCTAAGACCCTTAAACCAATTTTTCCACAGCTGGAGGATTCTGCCAGTCAGATCACAGCAGGCAATCGGAGGGAAACAGTGCGGACTCTGCAAGGATTTTTTTTTTTTTTTGCTATGTGAAGATGTGGGCTAGCTGGTCGGTAGTTTTTATTCCTCTTTATCGCTCATGAAACCTTGATTTAGTACTTGTGCAGTACCAGAGGTGTGTAAGGGACACTACAGCCAAGTAAAAGCCATTAAGGGTGCCCCACGTGGGATTAAAGCATGTCAGGATTAATGGAGGGTTAGAATGAGTAGAAGGAGAAAGTACAATATCACAAGTCTTTGCAACATACCATTTTTATCCTTTTCAGAGTCCCTTTTTCCTGAAGGATCCAGGCTCACCTATAAAGCTTACTAAGGGAGGTAGGGCTTCCCAAAAGATCATTTGTGTCTCCTGGTTGGAGAGAGGGAAGGGGCTGGCATGTGTGGGATGCAGCTGGCACGGGCAGACAGACCCAACAGCTCGCAGGCATTGGCTCTGCCTGTGTAGCTGTTGAGGGGCTTGAAGCCAATGCCTCAGAGAGATGTGCTAAGCCTGTTCAGCAGCAAATAAACTGACAGTAAAAGGTTTTCCATTATTCCCTTTGGTTATAGACAAGACTTTGAGGGAATGAATGATATAAAAACAGGAGACAGAACGCTACTCTGGAGGATCTGCTCTTGAGCCTCATTGCATTTCAGAGTCCAAGCCCATGTTCCTCACACAGAAGCCAGAAAAGAATAATTCTAAACAAATTGCTAAAACCAAGAATCACCCTCAATACTGATATTGGAAGAGCCCAGAGAGGAGAGTGTTAACATCCTCATAATGCTATGCCCATGATGGCCTGCTTTCTTTTTGTCTTACTGCTAAGCAAAATACAGGATGCATAAATAGAAACACTGAATATAGACTGCAGGAGATTATTTTAGCACAATATGAAGACATAATACCAGTAAACCTGTAATTTGAATATATATTTTTGTTGCAAGATCTAGTGTTCTGTTTTACACAGACACACATACGTAACAAGAGCAATGAGGTTGCCAGTTCTAGCCATCTCAATAATATTGCAGAATTCTGAAGAAGATGACAAAACACTGCATTCAGTTGAGAAATCAATTTAAGCAAAATGCTTAGAGAAAATAGATTGTTATCTATAGAAAAGGGGAAATTAAGGGCAAGTGGAACTTCACTGAAGTATTCCTGAGAAAACAGAGAAGTTCTAAGCCACAAATGAAGTTGAGCTTAAACAGTTGAGCAATTAAACTTGTTGAGCTAGTTTAATTGCAAGAAGAGTAATTAATAATATCTAAATATTATGTTTCCTCAAACTAAAATGGACACTAGCAGAATATAAGGTACTTCTATACCAACTGTCAAAGAAATATGAACAACGATTCATGTATGGAATGAAATAGCAGGTCAACAAGAAAATGACATGTAATGTTTTTACAGGACCTAAGCAAATCTTTGGGCGTCCGAACTTACTAATGCCCCCGTTGCTAAAGAAAAGCACCTAGATGTACCTTCTGGGCATTTTCCATTTCAAAGTTTCTTCATCCCTATTGCCCAAGGATGTCTTCTCATTAGAATGTATCAATGGGCAATTTTTGGATCAATAAATAAAACTGGTATATATCTAATCCTAGTGCCATTCTCTAGATCCAGGTTGACAGTTTGAAAATAGCTGTACGGAAAGAAGACTCTTTCCTTCCCTTCTTTCATATGCACAGATAGGCTTGGAGGAGAGTGTTGATGGCATTTACTTGCCTTTGGGAAATATGGGGAGCTATTCTAACAGTCTTCGCCAGTTTTCCACTGCCATGCACCCCCAGTTCTCTGCAGTTTGGTCAGTTCCCCACCTCTTACGTCCCTTCCAAATTAATGAGATTATTTTTCATTGGTGTTTTCAATGGGGTTTGTCCTTTCCCTTCTTATTTTTCAAATGAATAATCATGCTTCCTAACATCTTATCCATAAGGCCAAGACTTCAGTACAGCTTTGGAAATACTGCGTGCTGTGGGCTTTCATTTGTCTGTTGTTTGTCCCTGTCTTTAGATTATTAATAGAAAAACTCAGAAGAAACATAACTTAACCCATATAATATTCTACTAAATACCCTTCCTAGCACAACTAAAGATAATGTCTCAGTGTCAGTGCACACAGCAAGAGTGAGACCGGTTCTTTCCAATCTGTCTACAAATTTCCAATTGCAATCTATGCAGAGCTGCCTGGTGGTCCCCACAGACTCGTCCGATCACATGTTGCTGGCTCCTCATCTTTTCCAGCTGCTAGCTTCTAATAAAAGCAGGGGAAAAACGGTATTCCACAGAAATAATGAATACAGCTGCCCCAGGGGTATTATGTGAATGTGTACTGGAGAAAAGATGATCTCCACGACCCTGAAAGCAGGGGAGAGAGTTTGCAAGACAGTCTCTTTGTTGACCTGTGATCTACCATATGGAAAAGTTGGACATTTGAGTGGCCTTTTAAGTCCTAGTTCCATTAACCTCTTCGGGGCCATTTTTACCCTCACCTTCCTCCCTACTGTTGCAATACACTGTTATAAAGCACTTTTCCTCTAATTCTAGATCCCTGGAAGCTACATGTAGGATGAGATCCTTAGCGCCTGAGGCAGGGCCATTTCTCTGCTAGCGCAAGACTCTTTAATAGTCCTACCCTTAATATAATTACTTCTCGAGTCTAGTTCAAAATTTTCTCAGAAAATGCAGAATTCAAACAAAACTGTAGGCTGTATGAATAAGCCTAGCCAAATGGGAATTTTCTCTGACTAAAGGTCAGGTTTGGCCTCTAAAGAACAGCCTGTGTAGTAATGAGTGTTTGGCTGCCTTGAAAATTACAATTGTATGGAAATGTCACAAGAATATATGTATCTTTAAATAAAGAACTGTATTTTTTGTCTGGGTTGCTTAAAACCACATGACTGAGGTATTTTACAATGCAGCTGTTACTGATGACTCCGGCATAACCTCCTTTACAATCAAATGGAGGCATGGAGAGTAACAGATCTTCAATCTTCAGATAGGAGAAAAATCAGTTGTAGCTGTGCTTAGGTTTGTCACCTAGTTTTTTTTCAGAAGACCTGGGTAAAATCCTGCCCTCACACCTGTGCAACTGCACTGCAGGCTGGAGAATCAAGGGGCTCAGCCTGGCTCCACCTGCAGCCCACCGAGGGGCTGCCTGGGGCTCAGCCTCCTGATACACCACTTACCTCCCAGCACTGAAGTCAGGGAGAGCCCCTTTCATGTTACGGCCCCTTTCACACTACTCAGTCAGTGCCCCATACCAAATTCAAAGTCAATTCAATGAAATTCTCTCTGTATCTGTCTAGCTCCTCTGTTTTGTGCCTTCCCCTCTAGAACAAATCCTGACCCTGCCATGTCCTTTGGACTACAATAGATTTATTTTAGCTAAAATAAGACAGAGAAGACAGACTCAGGTACCTACTAGTGACGAGCAAATATCTTTTAATCCAAAAGAAAACATGATGTGAAAAAGTACCCTTCAGACAGAGGATTGCGGAGACGTATCAGTGGATATTCACACTCAACATGGCACTTACTGCTACCCTTTCGACAATTATCACCTCCCGGTGTAACCCAGGGCTGCTGAGCAGATACAAAGCGGGCTCTCCCACCGCAGAGGGTGCCAGTGAGGTTAAACGTACCACTGAAGGGACAATGTCTTTCTGATGCACTGCTGGAGCAGAGCCATGGCCAGCCTCAGCCTTGTCTCAGGCAGCTCCACAGCACCTCTCTTCCCTCAGACCCCAGCGCCATTCTCTCCC
Source organism: Athene cunicularia (assembly GCF_003259725.1). Classification (NCBI taxonomy): domain Eukaryota; kingdom Metazoa; phylum Chordata; class Aves; order Strigiformes; family Strigidae; genus Athene; species Athene cunicularia. The sequence continues at coordinate 131,119,712 of NW_020799095.1, forward strand.
CAGAGCACAAGCCCCACTTCTTGCTAGTTCTGAGCAGTGGATGATGCCAGCCCAAATGCTTGCTAACAGCGTGAGCAGGTCTTATGAAACAGTGCTGGCTGCAGTCAAGGACATGTTGGGCACCCTACGGCAGTTTCAGCCTCTCCTTGTAAATGACTGCATAGAAAGAGGGAACTTTTTGGAAAGGAAATGTAAGCAGCAAGGTGGATGGCCAGGCAGAGATGCTGGGGTCAGATAGGGAGAGGCAGCATATTATGTCCTGGTCAGGCTGCAATCAAAACTTCTGGGAGGGAGCACACTTCTGGAGTATTGCTCTGTTCCCGCAAAACATGGTTGTGTGGTTGTAGCAGGAGTCAGTGAGCAGCTCTGCTTAGTGTGTGGCTATTTGTTATTTCAGCTCACTGCAGACTCAGGATAGAATTGCCTAAAAACTCAGTATTTTGAAATATTCTTTTAATTCCATAACTGTAAAGACTGGAGATTTTACAGTTTTGAAACTGAAAGAGAACCATACAATGACTTGCAGACACACATACTAGCTTTTTACAGGTTATAGACAATTTTCTGTCTAGAGTTAAGCTGTAATGAATGTAAAACCTCTCCCCAGCACACAAAAGAGGGAGGAGGAAAACAAAATAAAACTTATTTACTTTTAAAGGCCTGTTGGCAGCTAACGTAAAATCAAAATGTAGGTTTTGAAAAACTACGTTTTACCAGGCAAAATCTAATGAGGCTGATTTTTAAACAACTTAGCACAATTACATTGATTGCAAGAGCAATTTGGGTAATTACATGTGGAAATGACCATAATTAGCCAGAAATGAGCAAGAACCTTGCAAATGTTCCCATATCAAGATTTTCTTCATCTTTCTATGAGATGTTCAGTGCTCAGTACAAGCTCCTTTCATTAAGCCAATAAAAAGGTGCGCTTACATCAAAGAAAGTGTCTGTTGTACATTCATAAATGAGGTGTCATAATCCAGATACCCAAAAGCCCCAATCTTTGAGAATGGCTCTGAATGTTTATACATGACTGTTGCAATTTTTTGGGGAAGGCTGGTTGTCCCTTGTAACAGTAGCAGTGCCCAGTGACACATGGGGCAGCATTTTGGTATGCAAATGTAGAGGGGGAGAAATTGTAAATTTTGTATTGAAGTTCTGCCTGGCATCATGTCAAAAAGTTAATTTCGGTGTGGTAAGAAGAACAGTTTTAGAAAGGGTTTGATATTTTATTCATATTTAGATTAGGTCCGGAGAGATGATGAGAATGTTAATTGGTCTCTCTGAAGAGACAGAGGTTTTCACCAAGAAGAAAAATCATCTCAAGCAATTGGGTCTTTTTTCTTCGTTATTCTTTTTTCTCTTTTAATCTCCTCTATGTGACTCGAAAGAGAAGCTGAAGAATGCCAGGCCAAATGGTGAGAAAATGAGCACAGGAGCAGAAGAGACTTCAACTGATGGAGGGAATTGTAGACAGCAGTGACAACAGTCAAAGCAGGTCCTATCTTTCTGGATAGAAATGAGTTAGCTAGGACCTTTCATAATTGCTTATGATCTATTATTGTTGTTGTTATCATTATAGATCGCTAAAGAGAGAGGAAAGTAGCTGATGGAAATTTTGGCATCTTTAGAGATGAAATGTCTGTAGAAACTTTCCCTGTTAAAAAGCCACATTGTGTGGTTGTAAGAATCTTCTCTGTTTCAACAAGTGGTCCTGGTGATAAAGGCTTCCAAACAGAAACCTCAAAATAACAGCCCAAAGTGACTATCACTATAAAACTCAACAGATTGCCAGCAGAGTTGTGTTTTTGGCAAAACTCCCCCGTTGCTGATCAACACTGAACATTCTCTGTAAAACCCATCCATGGCCCAGCTGGACAAGGTCTGTAAAATAAATACAACAAAGTAGATTTAGCTATAAAGCTTGAACCAAGAGGTGGCAAAACCTGGGGGGACTGTGCTGAAGTCCTGTTTTTCAGCTCTGACAGGCTATCTCCTAGATTAATAGCAATTTTCCAATGTTCACTGTTATTTCAGTTGGCTACGCTACTCTTGTTTCCTGGTGTTGTTCCATCTCTGTTAACATTTTGTATCTGTCGTTGAATTATTTTTTCCACTGAGCTCTCCTGCTTCCTTAGCGTTGCTACTAAACATGACGCAGGAGCCTGGTAGATGTTTTTGGGGGCTGTAGACTTTGCTAGGACCTGATGCCCAGCTCTGTCCCACCATGTCTGGCTTGACCTAGCCCTGGTAGCCTGAGGAAGAAGTGTAGCCATGTCATAACCTAATGTGAAATACATCCTTTTGTTATGATAGCAGGGGAAAAAACAATGCTGCATGAGTAGGGTGAGTAGTAACACTACCTGCTTTTGCCATATTGAGGCAAAGAAATTATGGACAAAGAGTGAAAATGAGGAACTATTTAGCAAGCCTTCCTCCCAGGCAGGGGACTCATTGCTCTCCTGTCACACAGCCAAATTGTTGCAGAACAGTGGTGGTCAAAACAGAGAAATTTGCAGGGGGGTGAAGAGAAGGACATCTCTGCTTAGCCCGCCCTATGCAGTGAGGTGTAGTGGTCATCTGGAATAACAGACCTCCACCAAGAGGGAAGCTCTTATTCATCTGGGACTCTGGGATGTCTGCTTGTCTTTGGGAAGCTTTATCTGCTCTTCAGCTCTCCTGCCCAATAAATTCCTGTTTGGTCAAGTCCATCTGTTTGATTTTCCTTTGGAGATGCAACATGCTGGGCATTTGGGTAGGAAGAGGATGATTTCCCTCAGAGGCTGGCTAGGGGCTTGAGCTGCTGATTCCTTGATCACCCCGGAGAGTGAGCCTGGCAGATGGGTAATGTGATGATGACGGCCTCCGAGCTGGAAAGATTTCCAGAAAGAATTATGTGTGTTGGGAGAACGGGCTTGATGGCTTCATAAGCTCAAGCCAGTCATGTATCCTGGTCCTGTCCTGTTCTCTCCTTTCCTATCCTACCCTGCTTCTTATGTTGTAGCTAACACTACAGTTTCTGAAGGGGCAGAAAAGGCATCATTGTTGCTAGTGAGGAAGCAGAAAATTCCCTTGTGAATGTCTTGGGCTGTGATGATCCACAGACCAGCATAAATTTGGGCTAAATTTGGTTCTGGCTTCTGCTGTCAGAAGAATAAGTTCAACTAAGCTTTGACACATGGATAGGATATGATACCTGATGAGAGTTGTCTGTCTATGGATGCTACTTAAATGTATAGTAGGCTGGATTTAAGTAAAAGATGTTAATTTAAAAGGCAATGCTTAGTTTGCCATTTCAGGGTGTGAGTGGATCAGAGAGCTTCATCTGGCCCATGACTGTGTGACTCCGTCAAAGAGCTATTATGTACATACCAACAAAGGGCCTGGCTTCAGGGCTATGATTACTTTTGGCCCATATTATCTATTCTTACTTTGCAAATGAAGTAAGTTTGCTCATAAAGTAAACATCAATCATGCTCCATGAAAGACTTGGGAAACAACAATGCCTGTCTGAAATGCGCTCCCATGTAGCTCAGTTTCATATGTAGGTGTCAATAGCTCTTTTATGGGCTGCTTGGGATATATCAGATGTATATTGTATCGTCTTTTCTTTAAAGTGCCACTGAGTCTGACCCAGATGTTTAAAACTCAGCCCCTGCATAGTTTACAGTGATCGTTTTCATCACTCACTTTGTCAAACTTTCATAACCTGGAGAGGTTCAACTGCAGCTAGTTTCAGTAGTGTAATATTAATTACTTTTGTATATTCCTGTGCTGTAAGCATTGGGTGCAGCTACTGTGCTGTAATATTAGATTAAACTGAGTACATTATTAGCTTTATCAATGATTCATTACAATCTTAATGCCAACCAAAAGGACACAGAGTACCCATTTACCAGTGTGCCTCTAGCAAACACTGCAACACACACAGGTGCTTTTTTTGGAAGTGCCTTTATCAAGGAATATAAAGTAGTAGAAATTTCCTGAGTTGAGTACATGTGTTTCAAGCACCTTATATCAGAAATAGGAAAAATCCCCCTGCGTTTAACTTTAGACTTAAGGCAAGGTGCTCATGATGGAACTCTGAGCCATATGTTCCAGGCAGCCAGGATTAATACAAAATCTGTGTGACAGCAGACAACTGCAGACAGAGAGCTAGACCATTTGTAACACTGATTGACAATTGTGCTTATGTAACTCTGTGCGAAGGCTGGAGCAACTGAATGCAGCTGTGAAATAAGGTTGAATGAAAAAAAGAGACTTGCAAAGACTCTCAGAAGCATGTGGCATGTGAGCGATTGCCTCCTCTCAGCCATCTCCTCCTTGTCTTCCCCCCACATTTTGGAAGGAGCCATCTCCTTGATTCATCGGTTCATCACTTTCCTCCACTGAAAAGTCATTCCTCTTTCATAGCAGGCCCTGAAGGAAGCGTGGGCACTTTGAGCACTATTAATATGTAGAGAAATGATAACAACAGAATAAAGAGAAGAGGGAAATTTTTATCTCTCTTTCTTTTTTGGGTCAGCATGAGAAGGGCTATTTGAAAGAGCAGACTTTAGCTGGTACAGATGCAATACACAGTTTCAAGGCTTCCTAGTGTTTTTGAAATCTGAGGCATTGGCCTGTGATATGCACACTTGTCAACAACTGTATATTCACCCCTGTGGGCTTGAATCAGATCCTATTACATCCCAGTTTGTCACTGGTGTAACCACTGTTTTCAGTTAAATTAGTCTTTATTTACACTGGTGAGTATGAAGAAAGGCAGGTTTGCTAAGTACAGCAGATCCCATGAAACCAGTCTTTTTCTTCAAGGGAGGCATTAGTCACCATTGCAGGCACTTTGATTTGTTAGTCTGTACACAGCACAAGCAGGTTTTCAAGAAAGCAAGAGGATGTTCAGTGCTCTTGTAAACCCTTGTGCTGGTTTTGATAAGGTTGGTTAAAATAGGTAGTTGTCCACTTCAGAAATGAATCAGTGAAACTCCAGAAACAAACCACACTGGAGGTTAGAAGAAAGGGTTGCTGTGTGCGAGACTGACAAGGAAATCATGTGTCCCAAGAATAGCCCACAGATGTTTACAGGGCTTCTCTATTAGGACCTGCAGGATGGGAGTAGTACCATGTGTCTCAGTGTGCACGTATGATAAATATTACTCACTGGTAGCCATTTGAATGTGCCTTATAGATCTCAAAGTCCTTTAAAGAAAATAAATAGATATTAAAGATAACAATTACATTACTGGGGTCTTTGGAGCCCTGCTGGGGTCCTCTGACCCAAGGCCAGGAGATTCAGTAAACCATGCGTAAGAAAACTAAGCTTCCTGTGATTATGTTTCATTTCACTGTAGATTAATCTGTATTTCCACTGGAAAACATTTAGGGTTTAATGACTTGAAAATAACTGAACACTGAGTACCACTTTTGCCATTTGCAGATGAAAGTAAATTACATTCTATAAATGAGAAATCTAAATCATCAGAGATAGATATTTAGCCCCAACAAACAGAATCACAGAATCACAGTGTGGTCGAGGTGGGAAGGGACCTCTGGAGGTCATCTGGTCCAACCGCTCTGCTCAAGCAGAGTCACCTAGAGCTAGTTGCTTAGGACCGTGTCCAGATAGCTTTTGAATGTCTCCAAGGATGGAGACTCTACAACCTCCCTGGGCAACCTGTGCCAATGCTCGGTCACCCTCACAGTGAAAAAGTGGGTTTTATGTTAAAACGCATATATTAAGTCTCAATTTTCATGCAATGCACACATAAATAATTTTGGAAAGTAAAAAAAAATAAGGTTTTGCTCTTCCTCCTTCAAAAATCAGTAAGCAAAAGGGACGATATCAACCAAAACCAAGTAAATAGAAGAAATTTAAAAATCATTTCTCATTTAAATGCTTCTTCAAAACATTTTCAGCCAAACCTCATTAGAAAGGTAATTTCCTATAAGATTTCAGGAAAACTGCCCATTTCTTTCACATACATTTTTGTAATATCACTGCACTTCACCTGATGCATGGAGCATCTCCCTAAAGAAATCTGGAAGGCCTTGTCTTTGATATGCCTCTTGCAGCTTGCTGGTGCTATGATGCCAAGAGAAAAAGCAGCCACTGTACATTAGCTAGGCTACAAGGCAGCTGGGGAAAGGCAGTGCTTCATTAAAGAATATATAGACAGACATATATTCTGAAGATACTCTATGCATATACATATATATGAATATATATGAATGTATATATGAATACATTTTTTGTGTTTGTGTGTGTGCATGTATAGATACACACACAACCATATGTATTTAAGCTTTTCTTATTTCTCTTTCATCCTCTTCCTTCTATACTAGCCTCCTTAGATTGTAAGCTTGCTGGACCAGATGCTGTGCCTGCATTGGTGTATCTTGTCTTAAGTGGGAAATGAGAGTATTCCTGTAATATAAATACTAATTTATAATCCAAAATCTGTGTTCAAAGAACACTAAGGATGCAAAGTCAAGCAGTCAGAGATAGGAAAGGCCAGACTTAGGAAGTCCTGTGTCACTTTAATTGAGCCTCCTTTGCATACTGCTAATTACCTGACCATATATTCTGCTTTTTCCTTTTTCATTGCCTCATTCAGTATATGAAACATGCAGTACTAACTTACTGACCAACAACGCAAGATTGGTTTTCCCCCGACTGTTCCACATGTGAATTTACATCCTAGTTACTGCATGCTGTTCAAACCCTACTACCGAGAGGAAACTGTTGTTTCCTCTTTTCTTTATTATCATTGGTGCTCATCTCTACCACCTTGGAGTGCCTCATGAGTTTCTGCTCATAACATCTCTTTGGTGGAAGAGATGTCCACTGCTGATGACAAACTTATCTAGATTAAAGTAATGTAGATTTGATTTGGTAAAATTGAAATAGATTAAGGTGAAAAATTTAAAAACTTGGGGACACAGTTTGAGTTATACCTATTTTTTCACAGTATTAATCACCAAATAATACTTATAATTTCAAAACTCAGCTCCAGAAAACTTCAGTTTGCTTCTCAGCCCTTCTGAAAAATGAGCCCAGAGAGCACCAGAAGAGACCTTTAACCCCAGATCACAAGCCCAAGCCACTGAGCCACAGGAGCATGTGCCTACGTAGCTATATTCAAGACACCCAAGAAGTAGAAGAGGTCTCTCCAGTCGCTCTCCATCCTGTGGTGTGGGTCCTCATATGTCCCATGGTGAGAAACCTTGATTCTGTGATGCTCTGGGTTAGCACATGTCATGGGATCCACAAATGGAGTTTTAGAATGAATTAAATATGAAAATGAATAATGCACCTTGTACAGCATGCCTGGGGAGACCTAGTTTGAGACCGCATTTAATTTCATGATCTTCTTAAATATTACATTGTTGTTGCACTGTAGAATGCTAAAGCAAAAATGCCAGGTCACATCCTGGGAGCAGTGACAGAGGTTTTGGCAGCCAGGCAGGAAGAATTGAAGCCAACAGCCCTTGGGAAGGTAGCAGGGGCACTGTGAGCTGTGGAACGAGTGAGCTGTCTGGATATTTCATCAAAGTCATCCTCTTGACACCATTCCTGGTGTTCAGCTCAGACTTATCGTCATTAAGTTTCAAAGTCAATCTTGGGTGTATTTCTGTGGGGCTGCCATTTCCCACAAAGATTCTCCAGCTTTTCACAGCCTCTGACATACTCACATCTGTTTGCACTCACTTTGGGCTCAGAAACATTTCTCAAGAGAAGGAGCAAGTTGGGTGAATTTTTCTAAAAGAAGAGGTGGATTTCTTGAGCACAGTTTGTTAGCATTGCATAAAAAGTGTGGTTTGTAAGAAATTTGTCTCCTTTCAAGCCTTCGGGCTGATTTTTTTTTTTTTTTTTTTTTTTTTTTTTTTTTTTTCACGGGCTCTTTAGCTCTGCTGTCTGCTCTCTGTGAGCTGTTCCCGGCTCAGCTGGCACAGCCAGCCTTTGTGCGTGACTGCGAGAGCCTCTGCATTTCTTGTGACCTTTGAATTCATGCCCACGCACAGAGCAGTCCCTAAGCTGCTGCATGCTGCCTCAGCCCCAGCCTTTAAGGACTGACTACCTGAGGTGCAGCGCCAGCTGAAGAAAATCACCAAAGCTGTTTTTGGAAACTACCCACAACCATCCCATGAGTTTTTCCTCCTTGTAGTTCATAGAAGAGACATGAGCTGTATCTGGATGGTGCCCCATGCCTGCACCTTTCTGGTACCCTTCAGTCCTATACGACAGTACAAGCGAAGAGAGGGAGACGTAGGCTTTGGTGTCACAAGGTTTGCTTTCTTCTCACCCCTGTGGGCCATGGAGCTGGTGCTGCAGCCAGATGCTCACCAGGTGATTGGGAAGTCTGAAAGCACAGAAGACTGCCAGGGAAGGAGCATGTAGGGTGACAGCATGAGTGTCTGGATATGCAAGGGATGGAGAGTCTCAGATGTGTGGCAGAGGAGGAGATGAGAGTCCTTGGTGTGGGGCAGGCTGTGAAAGATGTGAAGGGGGGGGTCCATTTAGGAATCTGGCAATTTAGGATTTCAGGAGGGATCAGAGGGGAGGGAGGCCAGTACGAGAGGCCTGGCTGCAGGAGCAACAAAATAAGAGTCTTTTTCCCTTATGCAGCTTAATGCTTAAGGCTAGGGAACAAGTCTTCCAAGACATTCAAAGACTTTTCAGGGACACATGAAAACCTTGGAGGTTCTGACAAGTGACAAGAAAGCCCAGCTCCTGCACACACAGAGGGGCTGAGCACCCTGGCCACCATGTGATGAGCGGCGCCACAGGGCTGGGGTGCAAGGGGAAGGTGAGTATATCCCCTCTTGTCCTGTCTGAAAATTCATACTGGGAATTAAGATGCAGTGCCTGTGGCAGTCAGGGGCTCAGCTTGATGATCCCAGGAGCCCCTTCTAGACCTTTTTCTCTAGCTTGAGCATATATATCACTGTCTAACACCTCATCTGGGTGCATTAGCTTCATACAGCAAGCATAGCATCCCTTCCAAATCCAGAAGCAGGACTGACCTCTACATATGCCCTTTCTGTGTCTTTTGCTAAGGCAGAGGGAGGTACACAGTTTCCCCATATATATTTCTTTACCTTTCTGATGCCTGTACATTGGATCTCATTATCAGGGTCTGCACTGGAGCTAGTTCTCCTACTGACTATCAGCAAAACTCCTGTTGGCTTTAAGAAAAGTGGGAGCGGACTGAGGAATCTATAAAATCCTGATTTCAGGTAAGAGGGACTTCTGTAATGTACCACCAATTGGAAATAATTCAACTAAACATGAAAATTAAAATGCATTCAAGAAAACAACAGGAGAGAAGCAACTGACTTGGAACTGGACTTTTTTCTATACTTACATAGAGACAGGGCACTTCATTACATTTGTCTGTGGATAAGAGAAAATAACCCCTCGTATTTGAGTTATCTGACTTCACAGCCACTGCAGCCATTGCACACTTTTTTCCTACACGTCTGGTAAGGAAATGGAAATCTGTTACCTGGGCTTCAGGAACAAACCAGGTATGACATTTAGGCACCTGCTTCTCCAGTTTGTGTGCATTAAATCAGTGGTGTGGACTGCTGTGAATTAATTGCTGTTCCCTTTTATGTACTTTAGCTGGTTACAGCTGCTTGAGACACTTAAATATCCCAACAACTCCAGTATTGTTTGCTGATCCTTTCTAAATTCTCTGCTAGGCATTTGGTTGTCTTGATAGCATCGAACACCCTGTTTCAGTCAGAGGCAGCCAGAGGCTTTGGTTAAGGGCCTGTACAGGTGTTGCGGAAATAATCCAGTGCAATTCGAGTAGCATCTAAAAGCCGTACTGTTTACTTTTCTGTTCACAAGGGCTGCTTATCACAACCACCTGGAAAATTCCACACATGCAGTTGCCCCAGAATAGGACTTTGTGACAGTGCAAGAAAAATGTGTTTTTTCATCTGATTCACTGGCAGTAAGTCTCGAGTAGGTAAAAGCATGTTGGGTTTAGAGTAAGAAGGCAGAAAGATGAGAGCGCACTTTAAATTAAAATGCAAGCTTTGTTGGCATAAAAGGTTAACCCAAATTTCTGCTCTTGGTGGCCAGAAACGTGCTCCCTTGCCATGACCTCGGCTCCCATCATCAATTTATGCTTGTCTGAAGTTTTGTTGTATGTAGGTTACAGCTGCGTGCATTTGTGCCAGGGTTGTGTGTGTCAGTACAACTCCGTATACTGACAGTTTATGTAGAAACACCCTCTCACGGATCCAAAGCATTTGCTTTCTCTGCTGCTTATTCCGCAGCTCAGCCAAGGTGGTGGCGCCGCCTCAGTGGAGACCCACAGGTCTTGGGGCACTGGTGTGCTGGGGAAGAGGAGAGTGTCGGTGCAGCTGGGAAGGGAAAGGCAGAGCACACCAAGCAAGTGCCCGGTGCAGGGCGTACAGCCACAGTGCCCAGAGGGCCCAAGGGTGTGCCAGGCTGAGCTGCCAGGGTCTGTCTTCTCCAGCTCTTTCACAATAATGAACTGGAACCCAAGGCCATAAATGAGGCTGAAACTGGGTGAAGTGGCCTGTTCTGTGCCTGAAGTATCATGTGGGGTCACTGTCTCAGAAGTAGCTTAAGTAAGAAATCATGAGATAGTAAAGCAAGAGCTCTTCCCTGTGCCTTGCTTTCTTCTGAGGTACAGGCAATGTGCTCTTCACCACTACTTACATCACCTCAGTTCTGCTGAGAGGTGCTTTGGGATGGCTGAAAGGGCACTGTAAAACCTTCCTGCCCTTCACCTGCTCCCTTTGATAGAGCAGTGCAGTACTCTGTGCCCAGCCTTTCCCTTCCTCCTTCACCTCAGCCTTCAGCCTGTTCTTGTGCAAACATGTGTAGGGTTGGAAACAACTGTAATCTGAGTGACAAGAGCAGTATGGTCATTCCTGGGTGACCTGGAGTATGTGTACCACAGCAGCTGATGCTAATAAGGAATGGGGAAACTATGGCTCTTGTCCTTATAATCCTGCAAATGGTGTATGTGTGGGGATTTCTTCTCCCTGCTATATCCCTGGTCTGCTGCACAACCACAGTGTTAAAGGACTAAACTCTTTAAGGACACATCCCACCACCACTCAGAGATAGTTCAGCTAAATAGATGTCCAGGCGGAAAATCAGCATACCAGGGAATACAATGCAACACACCAGTGCAATGAAATCACGGGTGTCTCTGAAGTGATCCTGAAACCATTTGGATGTTGTAAGAGGGTGACTTTCCCGCAGACATTCCAAGCCCTCTCATGGTGACCAGTGTGTTCACAGTAAAGTTTCCCGCACCAGCACTCAGATTTGACTTTTGCTCTGCACTATAAACCTCTTCACTCTGGCTTGGCTCTGCTGCCTCCTTTAACATATTCTCCATTTTTACAACTGGTTTAGCAGTCTCCTCCCCATGACCTATGACATTATCTTCCTTATTAATCATATCTGACATTCAATTGGCATGTTTTGACAACCCTGTCAGTGAGATTTGTGTTCTCATTTGACCTCAGCCTGCTGGGGATGGGAGGACAGGGAGTCCTTGAACAAGCCTCAGCCCTAATGAGAAATACTAAACAGAAGAGACATCTTTCTTTGTGACCTCTTGCCATGTTCGGTGAGAAATGATGGGGGAGCCTATTATGAGGCTGAGTACCTACGCCGAATGCTACGGGACCCCTTGCCTTCGCTGAGTTCAGCAGACACTGCCAGAACACACACAGTACTACACCACATAGTACTTAATCGTTCGTTTTAACGCAAGGAATCACTTGCATATATCTTTCCCAGCTGTCTTTCCATCCTGCTGATAGGGTTGAGAAATGTACCCCCAGTCAGTGCCTGCCATTACTTTATGAACTCTAGAGCATGAACTCCTCTGAAGCTGCCCTGCCATTGCTCCTGTCAAGTCTCACCAGTAAACACGCAAGACTGGTCTGCTATCTTGGGTTTCTAAAGGGATTCACAACAGCACTGGAATATTTTTGTTTCAAAAAATGGCAAAATCTGAAAGACTTAAAGATTAATGGAGACTCATCCACTACAAGACTAAGAGATTCCCCATCCTCTTATTGACACTTCCTAGACCCTGAATTCCTCAGGGCAGAGAATCCCTCTCTCTTCTGTACTTTGTAAAACAAGCTTTTGTGGTGCTAGATACCTGCTGAGGGAAAGCAGGACACCTGGTCTCAAAGCATTTAGACAGGTAAGGCTTCTGCATAGTGTGCTTTTCAATCCCAGAAAAAGTGCTGAGCAAAGCCTTCAGGATTTAGCCCATGAATTGTGATTCTTGTAGCACATATGGATTCTGAGATGATTTGAACTAAAATTATGTCAGGGAAGTCTCTCCCTCTGCTTGTGTTCCTGGTGGGGCAACAGTCTTAATGTCTGTAGCTCTCATATGATTGCAACTTGCTGCACAGGAAGCAATTACGGATGAGGCCTGAGCTGCCCGGGCTCATGGATACCTTCCTGGGTCTTGTTAAGCATCTGTGGACAGTTGGATGGATGTAATCTGCTAATGAACATATTCCCCCACACCAGGCTTGTCCTGCCACTTACATCAGTCACATGCTGGGGCCAGGTCAAATCAAGTGAGTCAGGTAAAGGTCTCAAGTGTGGGATTGTCTCCATGCAGCAAACGCTGAGGTGCGTCTGTACCTCACCTCTGCACAGAACAACCTGGGGAGAGAGGGCTGGAATATGAGTTTTCCTATAGCTGTCCTATGCAAGGCTAACTTGCAAGGGAAGCTTCTGGAAAGCTGAGGCTTTGTCTCCTTACATTTTCTTAAATCATCATAAGACACTAGAGAAGATGCAAGACCAGACAAAATTGTCAAGGGCCCTAGAAGGGGTAAGCCAGCTGAACTAGCTGTGATGTGGTGTAGTCTACAAACTTTGCCCATGCACCCAAGCTTGCTTTTGGTCTGGGGCATGCTGTACCCTCTTTTCTCAAGCCCACCGGCAATTTGCCAGGCTGTAAGTGAGGGTTATACAAATCTCATATGGGGCATCTGTCCCAAGCAGGTTATCTCTTACCTTCTACTAGGCTGTCCTGGAAGAGGTTCCCATTAATTTTTTTTTTCCCTCCCTCTGATGACACATTTTCAAAACCACAAAGCTGCTTTGATCTGGACAACATCAAGAGTCATGCTATGCTGTGGGTTTTCCCTTTAAAACCCTGGGCAATTATGCACACTGGCAGCTATGCCTCCCCTGGGGGCCACTGCTCAGAGGTCCTCCAAATGGGTTGGGTGCTTTTTTACCCCTTTTTTTTGGACCTTTGGACCTTTTTACCTTTTTTTTTGGACCTCTAGACCTTTTTTTTTTTTTTTCCTGTGACCTTCACCCACAGAGGTTTTGCTTGTCTTTGACTCTTGGCTGCCCTGGGTGGCTGCAGCTGGTAGCATACTTGAGTCTGAACCTTCTATGTATACAGGAACTTGACCTGACGTGAGCCTCACACTGATGACTCCTTCCTCCTGTTCCTTCTCTGCAGCCAGGCCAGCACTCAGAGCTTTTGCAACGTGGTGCTCCTGTTTCATGACCCACATGGATCAGACGCAACTGAACAGACAGATCCATGATTCATTGAAAAGTTGCCTCTGACTTCGGGTTCAGGGCAGGAGAAAGGCTAGTTTCATCTTGTGACCAATGATCCAGCGTGGTACTATCACATGTGTCAGAGAAATAATACTTGGAAATCTGCTTGTTTACACAGAAAATTTGGCTTCAGATGACCTGGGTTTAGTCACATTGCTGACTGAAGGGCTGCTGCTTTGGAGTTTGATTCCAGTCTTTGGAGCAGATGGTGTATGGGAGGCTGTGTGCTAGCTTCCTGCCTGTTTCTGCCTGCAGCTGGATGTGGTCCTGGAATACCCTTTAGGTGATAACCATGAGGCACCAGCAGAGCCAAACCTTTCTTTCTGGGAAGGTTGTCCCTGCTATCCAGCAAGGGCTTTGGAGCAGCTGTTTAAAGACAGCAGAAATAATCTGTTCCAGGCTGCCCACAGGACAGCATTGCAGGAGCCAAAATGGGTTTCAGGCACAGAAAATTCAGATTTTCACGGTTTTGTTCTTGACCTCACTGGAAAGGAGGGGAAGTTTGCAGCTGTAACCAGCTGCTGATGGCTCTGTAGAAGTGTAATTGGTGGTGAACATCCATTTCCCCATGGGCAGGCATTCATGCAAAAGTCCCCACCAGCCACCTTCACAACCAGGCTATGTGACAGCAGTCGCAGGATTCGTGATGGCAGGAGGCTACCTGAGCAGCATAGGGCAGGGCAGGGCAGGGCAGGGCAGGGCAGGGTGTGCCTCATCACCTCTTTTAGGGGCATGCCAGGGCCCTGTGCCTATTAGAGGCCTCCGAGCCAGGAAGCAGCTCCCTGCCTGGGCCGGTGGCCAAGAAACCTGCCTGACCCCTTACCTCTATCATAAGCCATCAAGTGTCAATCAAAGGACACTACTAACAAGGGCTTCAGCTCCCTCTCTGAGAGCATGCAGTTGCTTCAAGCATTGCTAATCCTGCAGGACTTTCCACCTGTTCCTCTCCTCTCGTCACCTGCTCTTTCCTGCAGTGCTGCATAGAGGCATTACAAGTAAGCAAGTTTTCTTTCTTCCATCCATTGAATGCCTGCTCACAGTCCAAAATATGCCTCCTTTGCCCATTTTTCTGATTTTGAAAGTGTTCGAGTTTCTCCAAGCTCAGTTGATCTCCCGCCTTGTCCTCCCCTGCCTTTCTGGGCCATGCTCAGCAACAAGTGTGAGCTATGCAAGATGCTTGTCTCCCATCAGGTGTAACAGATATTACTGTCATTTCTGCTCAAATCCACTGCCAGTAATAAGGATGTAAATAATGCATGAGCTGATGGTAGATGAGGATCAAATATGCACAGCTGTGAGTTATTATGTGGTACTGTGCTTTAAGGTTGGTGAAAAGAGCCACTTTACAGCTACTTAGGATTTTTGTATTCTCTTCCCAGGAACTTTCCTCTGAATGTCCTCACAAGATAACATCTTAATTAGTCACAGTCCTTCATTTCAGTTTCTGCTTTGCTCGACTTTGTTGGTTAAACAGCTGAGGTCTCCCTGGACCAGGGTCATAGCAAAGCCAGTGGGAGGTGGGTAACAATGGCTGTGGCGATTTTTCACAGCAAGAGGACAAGCAGAAAGGTTTCAGGTGAAAGGAGAGGATTGTTCCTATCTCTTTGTCTCTCCCCTCCCTCAAAAGTGCCCTGAATAATACAGCCTAAACCACCCCACCTTGAGGCTTGGATACCTCCCTCCTTTGACTGCAGAATGGAGGCAGGATGCTAGCACTGGGGAAATAAAGCAGCCATTTACCTCTACGGAACATTTTGACTGTGCCTTATTTTCAAGATTTCATGTTATGTGAAATGATGGGCAAATCAGGCACAACACAAAGCAAATTGTCTTTGAAGCTATCAAAATTGTCACTTTTGGACACTTTTGTGTTCAGCTATTACAAGTACGCTTTTCTAAATCTTTTCCTGTCTTTGTTGATGCTGCTGCTCACTCGCTGAGACACATCAAAAGGCTTGCGAAGCTCCTTTTTATTTCTGTGCAAAAGGGACCTGTGCCTCTCGCTGCCACATGCTGATCTGTTTCTAGCATGCCTGACATACAAGTCAAATGCTTTTTCTGCCGCTTCTTAGCTTGTGCATCATGAACCAGTTTATGCATGTGAGTGTTCTTTTCACAGCCCAGGGGGACCAGGCAGTGTGGCACGGCAGCACTGCCAAAATACAATGAGCTCAGGTCAGGAAGGCTTGGCTTTGAAAATCATCTCACCAGGGACGACTCAACCCCAAGGCAGGCATGTGCTTAAATGGAGGGGCACTATCATGAAATTTCCATCCTTTCCAGGTTGGAAACTGCAGGCAGCCAGAGTGAATGTCAGAGGATCAAAGACAGTGGTGATGCCAAGTTCCCAGGCTGTTTTAAGACTATAAATAAGGTATTTGGGGAACAGAAGAGGCTGAAAGGCCCATCCTTCTGGCTGCTTCCTATTCTCCCCAGAACTGGGATGGATGTTGCATCCTACGGAGGATAAAGCAGGGGCCCTTGCTTCTTGTGTGGCAGCAGATTCCCTTGAGGCAGGGAATCAGGCCTTGAACTGTGGGGTGAAGCTTGGGCACAGCACTTGTCTCATTCATGGCCCATCACAGTGTGGTGGGGTCTTGGTCAAGGTATCATGCATAATGATGTGAGGAAAGATAACTGAAGTGCACAAAATTAAGTTAAGGTGGTTCAGCATTTACTTTAGTTTTTTGGGTTATATCACTTTGTAGTTTCTAACAATTTTTCATCTCATCTTCTGTACATGGCATATGATTTCTGTCCCCCACGAAGCCGTTGCTTTGTTCCTAGTGGTAGCTCTAGGATGTTATTCTCTCAAGAAGAGTAACTAAATGCGGTGCCTTCTTTTAAGTTAATTTTCCTTTAGTTGGACTGAGGCACTGGTACTCAGGACCAGGAAGGACAGCCTCCATAATGGAGAGCAGAGGGGAAGCAGCCCAGCAGCACTTTTCTCCCCAAACACAGCCGCTCCCTTTTGCCAGTGTGAGGGCAGGTTGGGCAGAAGGGACCTGTGTGTGTCTCATGATGACGCTGCAAAGGAATGTACATTTTCTTTAGCTTTACAAGAGGGAAAAACTTCTGGCCTGGCAATCAACATCCAGGCTGCCTCTCATTACTTTGGAGGGCACTGCCTGGGGAAAAAAAAAAAAAAAAAAGCAAAATCAAGACCAATAAAAGAAAAACAGTTGGAAAGATTATGACTTGTTAGTGCCCAAAGCCCAGGCAGAAGCAGAGCACACCAGCAAGCAGAGCTCTGACAGTCACTCAGGGAGGTAAAATGAGAAGTCCTGCAGCTTGGGGAGCCTGGAGATCCTCCTGTGGCTTGGAGCCAAGCGCACGAGAGCAGGCGAGAGATTTCAGAAAGACATGAGAACTACGGAGAGTGCTGCTGGCCATCCGTTTGGCTGATTTTCCTCTGTGTCCCTTAGGGGATACCCTGTTATGCTATCTCAGCAGCAAAAGGCATTACCTAGATCCTATTTATCTGTGGTCATTAAAAATCCCTTTTTAACTTTGCCGAGAAAAATAATGGCCCATCCAGCATCCTGCAGTTATGTTTCATCTAGTGGCATACTTCTTTTGGCTGAAGGATTTTCAAAGCTGTTTAAAATTGTTAATATATCCAGCACTTTCACAGCTTTCCTGGGTGATGTACACCAGATTATTGCATTGTGCATATTTGGAAATCCCAGCTGGAATTCTTTCTAGTTTTCCTCTGTTCCGTGGTACTGCAGTAAGTGTTCCCAGCCACGCCCATGGATGCGGTCACATCCCTCTCCCATTCGCTGATATATAGAATGAATAGCTAACAGATTTATTGACATTTTTATCCAGGGTGCAAGTATCATAACAAAAAGATACCCAGGCATCCAATTTAGCTGCAAATTTACCCCTGTCATACAGACTTTAGACATGAAATTCTGAAATGTACTGCCATAACAAATGCCAGATTTTCCCAGTATGGATACTAAGAAATTAAAGTATTTCCACACACTTCTCTGTCATCCTTTTTGGACCTTTCTTTTCTATTATAGTGTGTTCTGAGTCTGAAGCAATACAACCAATCAGTAGTAAAGCACTTGGATGTCTTCTACATCAATGCTCAAGAAAACAGTGTCAAAATTGGGGAATAAGGGAGTGGAGCTGAAAAAGAGGAGGCTTTTAATTTCATTTAACAATGTCTACTAATACTTGCGATGTTAGAAGATGAAGCAACATCATCTACATCTGGAGGAGAAGAGGAAATAGTTGTAGTTCCATTTTCAAATCCTAAAGCTTATGAACTGACAAATGGTGTTTATCCTATCTGGAAAAAATGTTATTCTTAATTGTAATACTGTCACTGCTGTCAGCTCTCACAGCTTCAGTGTGTGGCTCATGACAAACGGTGTCTTTTCAAGCCCTGCTCTGATTATATAGGATTTTCAACAATGCTTTTCTTTTTAAGCTTGAAAGTATATCCCAGAGCAGAACCTGAAGGCTGAAAAAGTGGAAGACATTCACTATATATTGACTTTTTAAAATCTCATGATTTTTAAGGAAGCGTGATATTTTCTTCTTATTTTTTAGCTTCCCAAGTTAGTAATACTACAGTCCAGAACAAGAAGGCACAATATACACACGTACACATACATTCATGTGACTTCATGTGTTCCTGCATTGTCTCTCTGCAGAGAACACCCTTTGATTTTGCATTTATCATATTTATGCATGCAAGCCTGGTATTTTTACCTATCTATTGGACCCTTACATGTATAGAAGGTATGGGAATATGTAATTATACTTCTGTTGTTTACCTGGTTACATTTTCTGGACTAGTCTGGGAAGATGCATGCCATAATACCCCAAAGCTCACAAGGATAAACTTTCTGGGACACATCTAATAATGTTGTTTAAAAAGACAAAAAGAACCTCTAAACAACAGCTCTCATATCTCATCAGACACTAGATTTTCAAATCAAGATACAGAGAAACTGGAAATGAAGAAAGCTTCCAGAAGGTATTTTTCTTCTGTTGAAGATTGGTGGGAGCATGCAGGCAAATCCAATGCTTAGATGGAGGCAGTTGGTGCATATATTTTACCGTATATATTTTTATTGGACATCAGAGAGCATTAAAAAGGGGAACTGCCCATCTCACAGTTTCCTGGAAGTGCTGGGCACTCGTTCATATGCAGAGCAGAAGTGCTTCTTAGGTACTAAGCCACCACTGACTGTCACTATGCATCACATTTCATAAACAAGATGATGCATGAGCAGGAGAGGACCTTTCTGTCCCCTAGACAGCTATAGCCAGCTTTGCCCTGACACAGTCGGCTTGAGGGAACGCTGTTGTAGGATGCAGGAATGTCTGACTGTGGGGTTATGACCTGAAATAGACCTTGGACCAGTCTGAATAAATATTTTCATGCTTAGCCACAGAAAGAAGTTGTCAAGACGATGGTTTCATATGCTGGAATTAGAATATTTCTTGTAAATATTAGCCTAACTTTGTTCCTTTGAACACAGAGGAACCTTGCCACAGAGGAATGCAGAGTTTATGGTCACGCTGGCACTCTTCCTGTGACAAAGAGCAGCTAAAGCAACATACCTGGAAAGATAAAGCCAGGCAGAGAGGAGGTGAGCTGTGGGAGTAGCTGGGAGAATGGGACAGAAGACATTTGTCACCTGATCTCCTGCTAGCTGCTCCTTCAGAGAAGGGACAGGTATCCACAGGTGCTGAGGTTTACCCATGGGCACCTTTGTGGGAGTATAACCTGTGGGATGCTTTTGACATGTTGGCTGTTTTTTGGCCTTTGTTTTCTCCCTGCTAGGCTGGGAGCCCATTCTGCCAGTGTGCTGAGTGACCTCAGCCCTTTGTGCCCCTGGCTGTAGCTGAGGGTGTCCTGTCATTGACAGAAGGTACAGTGGTGCATCTTTGGACCAAGATAAACATCTCCATTACTACAGCTCCAAGCTGAGACTTTTGATGCTTCCTCCTCTTGGAGGGGCAATGCTGAGACGGTGCTCATTTCCATCTATAAAGAGCTTTGAGATCCTCGCTTGGGCCACACTGTAGATAAGAGTGCCCTGAATGGACAAATCAGCAGGAGCCTGGCCAGAGGAAGCTTTTGGAGTCACCATGAAGGAGTCCCTCAAACAGGCTGCCCAGTGCTCAGCAGCAGGGAGCGTGTGAGTGAGCATTCAGCTGCTCAGCCCCTATGTGCTGGCAGACTGCTTGGGCAGGTATACATCTGGGCTCACCTTCTGGGGTCAAAAGGAGCCAAATTATCAAGATGACAGATGATTTAAACTGCCTGGTCTCACCCAGCTCATTCTGACAAAAGGACATTTGGGAGCAGTCTCACCAGCAGCTCAGCATGTTGAAGGGACAGCAGTCTCCACCAGAGATGATCAGCAGGAACTATTATTTGGTTTGAGGATGGCAGGGTACCAAACGCTCTCCCAGAAACAACCATAGGATATGCAGAGGATGGAGCAGCTAGTTTCCTTCTGGCATTTTAAGCAAAGGTTTAGTGGTGGTTGTATTTACCAGGCAGCTGTTTGCTATGAACTAGACGACACCAGTTTTACAAAGACCATAGAGCTACTGTCAAAACACAAAGGTGGTGGGACACTCTTGATGTGTGGGATACAGACCAACACCCTTCAAGGCATTGTCAGTTCCTTAATCCACACTGAAAATACCAAAACCATCCATGCATCCCCTTGTGAAAGTCAAGCAGCTCTTGTTATTCCTCTTTCCCACCTGTGCTGGCAAGCATGGAAGGTGTAGAAAGGTGAACAGCATGACTGGTCAGATGGGGTGTGAAAGGAAGGCTCTGCAAAGCAGCAAAGTGAGGGCAAGGCATGGCCCTACTGCCAGAGGCACTGTGTTCTCAGCCTCTGCCCACGGAGAGTAGCTCCTTTTCTCCACACGTTCAGGATATCACAGTGGAAGAAGCTGAGGCCATGGTCCCATAATGTCTCTGGATAGAGTTTTGTCCCTGCTCAGCCCTGGGCCTTTGTTCTGGAGTGATGCCTTCCCATGTATATGGATCTGCAGCAGGTGAAAAACAGACAGGTCTAAGGACAGAATAGGTGTAAGAGCTTGGGCTGTACCTCATGTTCCCATGAGAACCCATCATGTTCCCAGCAGAACCCATCCGTATCTAGAGCGGTTCATAGAAATCAGTGGATTCCCTTCAGATTTACACCAGAATAAGAAAGCAGAAGCTCCTGAGAAGTTCATGTTCCCAGAAGAGCTATGTACTTCAGTACAAAGCACACCCACCCTTTTCTCTGGCCTCTTTCTTTAGAATGACTCATGCAGATTTCTGCTTGCTGTTGCCTTCTATCACTCCAGTGAGTCTGCTGTGATTCAGCCGTTCTCATTTTGAACTCCCTGAGAGCATTCAGTCAATCCCAGCTTACCAAGGTTGGAAGCTAATGAAAACAACATAATACCATTTCCAGAGATGCTTGATGCGCTTGATGCTCAGCCACCTTTCTCTGCTGAATCGTCATGCAGCTTCTCTGCAGGAACATGATTAACACTCGGTGAGACAGCAGGCATGGGGATGTTTGCCACCGTCTCCAGTCAACAGTTCACATTCCAACCAAGTGGTTTTTATCACACATTATAAAGAAAATATGACATGCTATACACACATAGCCATAGTTAAGAATATTATTTTACTGGGACAGATGTTATAGGGCTGTCACTGTTGGCCCAAAAAGTCATGGTTTTCCACTAAAAAGAGGATGTCCTGTCTGAAATGGGAAGATGCAAAATTAGGAGAGGTAAAAGGTTCAGCATCTCCAAAGATGCTCAGTATGTGGAGCAGATGTGGCAGAAACTCCTCTGCTTAAACTTGGAAAGCTGAGAGAAGGTCAAATCTAGGAGCTCAAGTACAAGCTTGAGAGAAGAAATAGATATGAAGGGGATCCTGAAAAGAACAGCTGATACGGACAACCAGGGAAATGTGTCTACAGATCAGCCTGGCTTTTTGCAGTAAACAGCATAAATAGATACTTGAACAGGGCAACAAGCTGCATCAAACAGGAAGAGATGAAGGAAAATAAAAAAACAGGTTTTGTTGATTAGAAAGTTCCACTGTGTTTAGCAAAGGGCTGAAGAAAGTATGGGATGAGGAAAGACTTATTTTGGGGAAGGTTGCCAACTGAGCTGTGATGTTATTGTGAAAAACCTATCTTGGGGCTTGCGCAAGTATTGGGAGGCAGTTTTTTAAAATTCCAGGGAAAAGGGAAACCAAAGCAGCAAGCTCTAGTGAAATCTCTTTTCTGTCTGCTTATGTGAGCAGTAACAACTCAAGTTACAAATTAAGATTATTTGTGTTCAAGATTCAGCATTCTACCTTTTAATTTCCAGTGAGATAATTTCCAGGGCACATCTGTGAACCATCTAAGAAGTCCTACAGCAAAAACAGGAAAGATGAATGATGACATTAACCAGTAAAACAAAACAAGGCAAAAAAAAAAATCCTGTTTGTAAGGCAACTCAAAACAAAAGGGTTTTTTTTCCCCTTTTTTAATGTACTATAAAGAGCCTAAAGGGCATGCATATAATTTCTTTTCCTTTGGGACACAACTGCAAACCACATAATGGGAAAAGACACTCAAAACAAGTTAGCCAGAAGACTGGAGCAAATGCCTGGCTCTAATGGAAATGCCTCAGCCCTGTTGCTGATCCCAGGACCTCTGCGTCTTCTCAAATAAAGCACTACTGCACACCCACGGACTGGATCAGTCCTTGGCTCAAGAGTGACAGAGCAAAAACTTGACTTCCTGCAGAACACAGGACATTGCTTAGCCATTTGCAGAGCCTCCTGGGCACAGGGTGGGATGAGATCAGAGGAACAATCCTGGTCCCTGTGACAAGAAGTTCCTTTGGGGGACTACCAACACCATCAACAAAACCTTTGGCTTCTTGGAAACAATTGCTTTTCTTTTTAGCGAGTTACTCCCTCCCTTCCAGGTGACCAGATTTTGCATCCACCTCTATTCTTTGAAAGGCAAGTTCACAAAAAAAGTCTTGATCACACCCCAGCCACCTCCTCTCTGTGAACAGTCCTGGCTTCCCAGTCTTCCCTCTTACGGAAGCTGATCCCCTTGGCCCTTCTGGCTGCCCTTCTCTAACCCACTGTATCCTTCTTCAGAAGCAGAGACCAGAAACACACACCTGACACCAGATGTGGGTGCACCAAGCTGGAGTAGCAAAATGGTGCTCTCTGCCTTTCCCTTGGCAGCCTCCCTGAGGACAGTCCCCATGTTCCTGGCTTTCTGGCTGCCACGGCACACTGAGCTGAGGTTTTCAGGGAACTGTCAGTGGTGACTCCAACAGCTTTTTCTTGAGTGGTGCCTACCAGCTGTGAGTACAGCACCATGTGAGCATGATTTAGATTATTCTACCCAAGACATCATTTTACCTTTGAGTACACTGAAGCTCATGTACCACCCTTCTGCCCCCTCCCTTGGTTTTGTTAAGGTCTTCTGGAGTTGTTCACCAACAGCTCAGCATTTCACCAGACAAATGAGCTTGCTATCAGCTGCAAACCTGGGCATCCCACGACACACACCCTTACTCCAGGCTGCTGGTAAAGATATTGAATAATACCAGACACAGAACCAATTCCTGGGGGCGTTGCTATTTCTTCTCCATCCTGAAAAGTCACTGTTGAGCCCTAACCTTCCACTTTCAAATCACAGACGGACCTTCTCTCCAGTCCATGGTGACTTAGAATCTTCACAGGCTTTGTTGAGAAAGTCAAAAGCTATCTGTAAATCCAAATACATTGTGTGCAATTTATTTATGTACTTGTTACCACCCCCATGGACTTC
Source organism: Athene cunicularia (assembly GCF_003259725.1). Taxonomy (NCBI): domain Eukaryota; kingdom Metazoa; phylum Chordata; class Aves; order Strigiformes; family Strigidae; genus Athene; species Athene cunicularia. The sequence continues at coordinate 131,143,157 of NW_020799095.1, forward strand.
CAGCAGACTGGTGAGGCAGGATTGTCCCTTAAAGAAATCATGTTGACTGCTTCCCTTGACATCACCCTTCCCCATGCGTACAGTTGTCTTATGGCTCTGCTGTTGTAGGAGGGATGGAAGTCAGACTCACTGGCCTGTTGTTCCCCAAGACCCCTCTCGCTGGCAGCTATGCTAGCAACTCTGCCCTCTGGCACAGAGGCCATTTGTAATGGCAGTTTACACACCTTGGCCAGCGGTTCTGCAGCTTCACATGTGAACTCTCATGTAAATGGTGCCTGGTCCTGCTGGTTTACAGACGTCCAGCTTATGTCTTTGGTCTGATATATCCTGTGAATTTAATTCAGATTGGTCTAACTCTTCTGATGAATTGCTATTAAGAATATATTTGGTTTGGGGCTCTCTCTTATGTCTTCAGCAGGAAAGACTGGTATGTATATAAAACTCACTGAGCATTTCAGCTGTTTCTTTGTCTTTCCTGAGTGCCCTTTTACGTATTTGTCATCAAATTAATTGGCTTCCTGCCTTTACTATATAAAGAACTGTTTACTATCAGTCTTTGCAAGGCCCAACTCACATTCTTTTTTAGACCTTTTAATTTCTGATATATGGTTGACTTGCCACATTTTATGGGCTTTCCTGTTCTCCTAATTTGGGTAAGCTTCCCATTTTTTAAACATTAACTCATTGCCTGTGATAGCACACTTAATGTTCCTACTGAGCAGCGAAATGGCCTGCCCTTTCTTCCTTCCTTCCTTCTCTTTCTTCCTTTCCTTCTATCCCATTTTGATATATGTCTCTTGAAATTGAATATGCTTGGGTTGTTCTCTCCCACTGCAACACTGACCTAACTGTATGGTAATTATTATCACAGAACTGCTTTCCTATTAACATATGAAGTAGGTTTTGCGCGCCACCTCACACCAAATCTAGAATAGTATCTTTTTTTGTGGGTTCTATGGCTAGATTTTTTAAATTTAATTTATTGTCTCTGCTTTTTATGTTGATGAGGCATTGATCCAAATGTGGGTAACCAAAATACCCTCCTCCTATAACCTGCCCTAAATGTATAGCTTCTGTAATCTCACTTAGCAGCTCACAGAATAGTTGAGGTTGGAAGGCACCTCTGGAGACCCACTCCTCAGCCCACACCTGCTCAAAGGAGGTTGCTCAGGGCCATGTTCAGTTGGGTTTTGAGTATCTCCAAGGACAGATGCTTCACAACCTCTCTGGCAAACTGTTCCGGTGGTAGACCACCTGCACAGTATGACATTTTCTTCTTACGTTTAAATGTAATTTACTGTATTTCAGTTTGTGCCCATTGCCTCTTGTCCCTTCACTAAATATCACTGAGAAGAGTCTGGCTCTGTCTTCTTTTCCTTGGCTTGCTCAAAAAGTATTCAGGTAAGACAAAGGGTTAGCAACATGCTAATTGAATCATAGAGTCATAGAATGGCTTAGGTTGTAAGGGACCTTTAAAGCTCATCTAGTCCAACTGCCCCTGCAATGAGCAGGGACATCTTCAATAGACCAGGTTGCTCAGAGCCCCATCTAACCTAACCTTGAATGTTTCCAGGGATTGGGCCTCTACCACCTCTCTGGGCAACCTGTTCCAGTGTTTCATAGACCTTATAATAAAAAATGTCTTCCTTATATCTAGTCTTAATCCACCCTCTTTTAGTTTAAAACCATTACCGCTTGTCCCATCACAACAGGCCTTACTAAAAAGTCTGTCACCATCTTTCTTATAAGCCCTCTTTAAGTAATGGAATTCTCAGAGGGCTCAGCACACCCTGGTCAGATTTTTAATTCATGACAGTCCTTTTCCTTGTAGGGAACCCCTCTGTTTAGTACTCACAAGACTGCATTTGGAGTACTGTGTCCAGTTTGGGGCTCCTAGTAAAAGAAAAACATTGACAAATTGGAAAGTCCAGTAGAGAGTCACCAAGATGGTCACAGTGCTGCAGCACACACTGTGGAGGAAGGACTGGAAAACTGGATTTCTTTAACCCTAGAGAAGGCTGAGGGAGGGTTTTCATGCTGCCTATATGGAAGTTACAGCGAAGACTGAGTTACATGCTTCTTGGACATCCATAGCTAAAGGAGAGTAGATGCGGTTACAAGTTGCAGGAGAAATTCCAGCTGGACATATGGAAAAAATTTTCACTGGAGTACTTAACCAGTGGAACAGGCTGCCCAGAAAGGTGGTGGGAGCTCCATACTTGGAGATACTCAACACCTGACTGAACTAGGCCCTGAGAAACATGAAGTAACTTTGAAATTAGTTATGCTTTGAGCAGTAATTCTTCCTCCACCCTTAGCTTTTGGCATACCTTTCCCTGAAAGCTCACCTATAACTTATGGCAAGCTAATTGCTTTCTCTGGGCATGAGCATTTGTGAATGACAGGCTTCATTACCAGTCACTGCAGAGAGCACATTTAATAATGCAGCTCTCTGGTAATAGAACAAGTTTGGCATCTCATAGTGCCTCACAGTGCCTGGAAACACAAAGCTCAGTGCCCTCCAGGGCAGTGAGAGCAAGCCCAAGATGAATAACTCTTCCACTGCAAGGCAAGATGGAAAAGACTCCAGAACAAACATGAAGACATTGCTCCTTTGCAGGCAAACTAATCCCTGCTTTTCCATCCTTTCATGTAATCCGCCCACCACAGAAAGTTGCTAACTAGGACTTGGAAAGTAAAATGTGCATTAAATGAATGGGCTTGGCAGAGGGAACATCTGTTTGTGAGTAACTTCTTGTTCTCTACATATGATAATGGTTATGGATTAGTGTGCAGAATACTGAACTTGTTTACAGCTCCTAGGAACTGTATGTTTTGAATCATTAATAAGGAGTGTTTTTAAATGCAGAATTTCTCATCAATATGAGTGCTGCTGGTTTTCCTCTCCCTAAATAGGTGCAATTCAGTTTGCAAATTAAATACCAGTGAGATTCACTTAATGTCGCTCTTTCAGCAACCACAGAGATCAACACTTTTATTATCACAGTCTGTTCTACTTGGTATGTTGATATTCATGACAGTAACGCAGTGAAAATAGAACCATTTTCACATTATCTCTAAAAGATATTCCAGGTTTAATCTGACATGGCACCAAAGGAAATAGGAAATATTTACTGGGAGAGGGTGGGTCTGCTTGTTTAAAACAAACCAAAGAAACAAAGAACCTAAAACGAAATTATCCCTAGCTACAGCAGGATAGTCCCTTCTAAGGGATGATTAATGAAGAGGACTCTCCATCTAATGCTCTGCCTTAAAGAGTTTTCCATTATATAATTCTCACCTTACTCAGCTCAGATGTTTCCTTCTCTCCTTGTTTTTCACCCTGCTCTTTAGGCAACCCATTCTATTGTGGGGATATCACCTTTAAAAGCATAGAAATAACTTTTTATTAGCGGTATGTATGTGTAAATCCTAGACAATCATTACACTGACTTAAGCTCTGGCTAGTGTTAAATGCAGATTTGTAGAACTGTGGATTTGCTGAGCTCCCTACACACAGCACATGGCATTTGCTTATTTCTCCCTGTCATTTTCACACGATATTGCCCTTGCCTTGATGCTTATTTTCTCTAGATTGCAACATGAGCCCCCTAAATGCCACCACTCCTGTGTGTGACTGGGAGGTCTGCATTCCAGCTCTCCATCTGAAGCCCATCAGAGCTGGGAGAGAGAATAGTCCATGACATATTCCAGTAGGAATGCCTTTTTAAAAGAGTTTTTTTGGCAATGCTCCAAACACAGCAAGTGCAGGGAGGGGGATCTGATTTCACCTCTAATGCAAGAAATATTCATGTGAAAACTTCTCTTCCACAGAAGAGATTGCAACGACAGTTAAAAGTTATAATTAGTTTTCTGGTGTTATCTGATTTTGATAAGCACACCCGTGCACCACACCCACACATAACCACACTCACACCCTCTCAAAAGCTAAACTAACCTGAAGGGAATCAGTAGTGTGTTTTTTCATGTGTCAGAAAAGATACTCAAAATAACTTGGGGATGGCTGGACAAGCTCATCAGACAAGACAAGACAACAAGAAAATTCACGTGACTGTATTTTGGATTTCTTATTATTACTTTTCCCAGCAAAGAATTTTAGGGGGGAAGACTCCAGCTGTGACGTGGTGCAGTCTCTGAGGAAGCAAGCCCGGGACCACTGCCTGATGGGATGATCTCTCCAAGACAATTTTTAAGCCAGCTCCCTGTGAGAGAACATTTTTCATAAAACAACTAGCACATCTCTACTTGACAGTGCTTGAGAAAGACCTATAAAAAATGAAGCTAGGAAGTAATATTCACCTCTACTAGCTACTAAAAATCATATCAGCACAGACATTTGCTTCACATCATCCTACAATGTTTCACATATCCTTCAACTGCTAATCCCTCTCAGTCCTCAAGTGCTTCCTACCTGTCACTGTATCCCCCAATCATATCACCTCTCCCCTTGCCAACACCCTCTCTGTGGTCCATGGGTGTCATCACCTTAGTCTATTAAAATTATTTTATTAGAAGTAAACTCATCTCAAAGTGATCATTCCCAACCAGTACCATGAAAATTGCAGTTTCTGTCTCAGACCTATCAAAAAAACTTGGTTGCCCAAAGATTTCTGTATAGTTTTTGAGTGCATAGGGTGGTCTCATGAAAAATTAGACCTAACAATCCTTTTCTTATCTGTGCCCTTAGACCTTCAGAGCTATTACAATGATAACTAACGCTAGGGGCTGGACATAGTCACTTCCCATCATTACAGAAAGGCTTGGGCTCCCTTCTGGAACTGAAGCACTCAAACAACAAAGACTTCACCTCATAACAAAGGCAGAGTGGCTCCTTTGCTATCTTTGGTGGTTTGTGCAAATGTAAAAGACATGCAGACACAGCAGAGAAAAAAAGATAGCAACTAAGTGCACACAAACACAGAAGTCTTCACAGCAGGAAAAATCCCCCCACTCTGGTACAGACTTCTGGCTGAAAGATAATGTCTTTGTTCCCAGTTCCAAGATGCTGTCACTCCTATTTGATTTCTTCTGCTCTAAAAGAAACAGACTTCTGCACATGCTTTGTAAATGAAAGGGACTGCATTAAACAAAACTGTTTGTCGTTATTTTTTCTTAACAAAAACTGCCTGCAGGGTCCCTCCTTTCAGCTAACAGCTTGCCAGAAAACAGCAATAGTACGCTGAAGGAGTTTTATGTTTTGCCTTCATCCTTATTAGCCATCACTGATTGAAAGTAAGAAGCCAGTTTTACTGGATGGATGCTGGAGCATCTGAGCAGAGGCTGTCTCTATTGGAAATGATCAGATATTTGAGCTTTGATAATTTTGTTGATAAATGTTCCAAAACACTGTTAAATGGTCCCCATATAGGATACAGCCTGTGGGGGCTATAAATCTGAGAGGTCCTCTTAAAAAAAACTAAATCTACTTCCTTCTTGGGGGGGGATTTGCACTGTAAGAAAAATTACTAACTTAAAGATAAAAACGTTCTAACCCATCTTCCAAAAACAAGACCATGTATCAAAATGTTATAATCTGGTCATGTATATTTTACATGCATTACTATTATATATAGGTATATCTACTTACAGGTACAAAATGTAAAAGAACATGATAGGGTTGTTTTGCAAATGAGAAATTCTGAAACTTCAAAAGTTAAACTCTTTTAATAAGACCATCTCCTTCAATGCTGAACACTGGATAATCTAGAAACATAAATAAAAAAACTCATATCTAAGTATCTGCCTTGCTCCTCACTGTATCTTGCTGATTTATTTCTCTGGTGAAGACCTCAGGCTTATAGAGACATGAAACGAGGCCACAGAAGAGAGTAACTGTGTGTGTATAACATCAGCCCCTGATGACAACTACCACAGCAGCATAGCTGACTGTTTAAATGTAAGGTGCTATGGCAGTTAGGTGCCTGACCCTGTCCCCTGGCTCCAAGCTGTAAGATCCTTATGTTATTTAACTGTGGTTATGGGACTTCTTATGTCCATTGCCACAGGCTTATCAAAAATACTGATCTTACCACCATGAGATAAAGCTATTTATTAAGGCTAACAGTTTAACAACTAACAGCCCCTGCCAAATTGTGCATAACCTCTCACACACAATGTATTTCTAAAGCTAAAGATGTATTAAAAGGGAAAGAAGAAATTAAAAAATCAGGGTGATGGAAAGAAATTAAACCCTTTTAACTTAGTCACCCCTCTGAATGCATCAGGCAGCACATTTTCTGTTGCCAGCCATAGCAGGCAGATCTGGGGCAGGCTTTTTTTTGCCACTGCACACTGTACACTGAGAGTATAAACATGAGATAAGAACCGCTCCAAAACCAGATGGCTGTGTCACTGCCTTTCGCTTTCAACAAGCAGCGGAGAGCAGAGGGGCAAAGAATGGGAACCCGATGGCAAGCAGGACTGTGCAGCTGGGACAGGGGCCTGTGTTGAACTCTTGAAGACAAAAGGCTTTCCTGTACATGAAGAGCATTTAAAAAGTTCTCTCTCATGGCCTGAGAGTTCACAGGCTTGGTAAACAGGCTTTGCTAAAGCTATTTAAAAACTTTTCTTCCCTGATTTGAACATAGTGGCCCTGTTCAGGAAAACAATGTTTTTCTCTGAAGTTACATCCTGGCTTTGGATGTGGTGAAGCTTTTTCTGAAAAAACCTTTGTTAGCAGTCTAGCAGGGTCGTCCTCCCCTTCCACACCAAAGGAGGGTGCGGGGTGGGGTGCAGGGTCAGTGCAAATGGCTGGGGTAGGAAACAAAGACCCAGGGAGGGGAGTGGGATACAGGGTCAAAGCAAGGATCCAGGATCTATGTTTGAGCAGAATCAGAATCAAGACAACAAACATGTTGTAACAAAAGATTTCCTGGGATTCCCAGGAATGGCTATGGGAAGCCAAGTGCTCTTACGTTCCTTGGGAGTTCCCAAATGTGCCTGTGAAGACAAAGGACAGCTTTAAGACTCCTTGGGCCTCACCCAAGTGCCAGTGAGCTACAAGTCAGGATGGTCAATTTTTGACCACCAAATCCATTCAGCATAACTTTTCCTGTATTCACCAAGCAATTTGGGAACTGGATATAAAGTCTTTGTAACATTCAACACAGTATAACACTGGTAGATAACACACAGCATAGCAGCATGACTTTTGCTGTTCCACATGCTCTCCCCAAATACCCTGTAATTGCCAGCAGCATAAAAATAACTTCCTCTTGGTTCTCATTTTGCTATCATCACTATCCACAGTACAACTGTGCCGACATCTGGATGGCTGGGGATATGTATTACTCTATTGCAGGTAGTGCCCAGGGGCCAAGGAACCTGCTGTGGTAAGCACTGGTCACCCAGGCAGAGGCAATGCCTGCCCTGAAGAGCTCATGACTGCAATGGAAGATTAACATGGAAAGATCTAATATCAAATTTTCAGCTGAATGTAGTCAGGATTCAGCTGAAAGAGAGGCAATAAGAACCACAAGGGCAAGTTTTTCTGCTATGTCACCTTTTCGGACTTGGCTGACAGGATGATGTCCAGGACACTATCGTGCAAATAAGAGCATCTCCCAGCTGTAACTAGCCAATTCTGGCAAAAAAAGGTGGTGAAGAAGCAGCCAACAAAGATATGATGTGATATTTATGACAGATTTACATCTCTTTGCACTGTTTGAATGATGCAAGAAAGATAACACCAGAGATTTTATCACTGAAAGCATTTTAATCTTGCTCACAGTCTGCCTCAAAACTGCAGTTACCACTGCCCCTCTTGCCACACACGAAAGCACCACAGTCACAAGATGCCTGATGACCATGCGAGCTGAAGGCCTGACGTCTCATTCTTGCTTTTTTTCTGTGGGAAGTCCCTGCTCAGATCAAATACATCATTACTGGGTGAGACACAAAAGCAAAGCTCTATCATTTATGATTAAAATCTGTCTTGGGACATATTTTACATTTCAGAGGTGTTAATTCCAAAATACTGGCCAACTTCTTAGTCTTCACAATTTCCTTCTATTTCAGAAATACACTGGTTTCAAGGTGAGTGAGTTTTTTCTTTACTTTTTGTTCTAAAGTTGCTGTGTGGTCCTGCACTGCAGGGACCATATAGACCTGGTAAGAAATTTCCAACTAAATTATTTTCCCTGCAAAATGCCTCACCTTTCTCAGAGCTACTTTTCCTGATATAGTATATCCTGTGCCAGGGAAAGTGGAGGGAGGCTAACACTGTCTGGCCTGAAGATCAGGGCAGTCTTCTTGGATGAAAAAGGTCCAGGTTCAGGTTCAATTACTATGTGATTACCCGGCAAATAGCTAATCTTTTCTCATGGCCTTTGAGAGAAACAAAAACCAAACCAGACAAAACTGAAAAAGGCCTTGACGTTGACCTAATAAAAGAATTCGAAAATTCTAAAATTTTAACTGTTTGCATTGATGGCATGAAAAGCATTTCACATCCCTCTCAACCAGTAGGTTTTATATCAGAAGCAACAGCTTTTAGTGGGGCTGAACTTCCCCTCAGCAGCCCTTCCCTTTAGAACTGGAGTTATTTAGGTTGGAAGAGACCTTGGGAAGACATCTTGTATCTCCTCCCATGCAAAGTTAGTCCAGCCAAGATCAGATGTCTCAGGACCTTGTCCAGTTGAGTTTTCAACGTCTGCTGGGATGGAAATGACACAACTTCTCTGGGCCGCCTGTTCTAATGCTGAACTACCCTTATGGTGAAAATGATCCTTCTAACACCTGAACGAATTTCCCTTGCTGCAGTTTGTGCCCTTTGCCTTTCATTCTATCAGCATGCACCACACAGAGGAGTCTGACTCCCATTACTGAGCTGTACAGAGCAAAACCATCTCCCTGTGGCCTTCTCATCATGGGACTGGACAAACCCAGTTCTGACTGCCTCTCTTCAAACATCATGTGCTCCTGTCTCCTAACCATGCTGGTGAACCCTCTGCTGATCTTGCTCCAGTTTCTCAATTAATTTCTTGAACTGGGGAACCCCAGAGTGGACACAGTACTCCAGCTGTGGTTTCACAAGTGTGGAATAAAAGAGAACAACCTCTCTTGACTACACCCTTACAAATATAGCCCAGCACATGGCTGGTCCTTGCCACAGTGGCATATTGCTGCCACACATTCAGCTTGAGGTCCACCAGAACAGTCAGGTCCCTTTCTGAAAAGCTGCTTTCTAGACAAATGACCATACTGTTGCACAAGGTTATTCCAACACACATGAAGGACTTGGCATTTGCCTTTGCTGATCAACATGAGGATCCTGTTAGTCCATTCCTCCCACTGCCAGGGTCCCTCTAAATAGCAGCCCTTCCCTCAAGCATATCAACCACATCCCTGCAATTTGGTATCATCCACAGGTTCCAGTTGTTAATAAATGCATTAAACAGTGTTGGCCTCAGTACCAGTCCCAGAGGGACACCACCACTGTGGTGTCACCTGCCACCAGATGGATTTTGTACTGCTGATCCCAACCTTTTAGTCAGGCAGTCCAACCAATTTTCCCTCCACTTTACTGTCCATAGTTCATCTTCTTACAGAGGCATAGTGAAGATTTTTGGGTGTTTGTAAGAGGCTTTGAGAGCTGCACTCCTATGTAAAAAACAACACAATAATTTTGGAGAGAAATATATTTGTAATATTTTCCAGCAAATCAACTGAGTCATTATTTATACCAAGTGGGAAGTGTTGATATGGGGCTCAAAACCTTTTAAATGTTGGGGGTTTCTTACTGGGTTTTGGTTTTGTTTGCTTTGTTTGTTTTCCTGGTAGATGTTTTGAAATCTCATAGTTCAAAGATGCTGCAGGAATAACTATGAGTGGTAGTTCCTAATGAACCTCACTAACTGCAATTATAGTAACCAATACACTTAATGTACTAATTTTCCACAAGAGTCCTGCCTGCGGTATTGGATTATGTGGTTATTCAGGTTTCTCTCCATTTGCCTGTGTAGTTCCATGACTGTTGTTCCTCTCTCTGCTACCTGTGGTTCATGAAGACAGCCCACCCAGATGCAGCAGTCACTACCCTCCCCTCTTCCCATTGCATTGGCAATGGCAGAAGCAGCAAGTCTGACTTCAGGACCACCCCAAAATTTCCCTGTATTCCTTCCCTTCTCACATTAGGCCAGGTCATCCTTGCAACAGCAAAACATTAGTTTCATTTACAGTGCTGAGAAACTTTGAACTCCATCTGAAGAGATGATGAATTTACTTCACAACCATGATTCATGCCTCACACTGAATGGGACAGCAGGGGGGATGGAAAAAATTGCACTTGAAGAGGGAAAGCTTTTTGCAAAGAAACTGAAGAAAACTTATTGAGAAATCTTAGGGAATCTTTACTGTGCCAAAAAGCTAGGCAGGGCTTTTGGTGACAGTTAGTTGCTGTCTTCCAAGGATAAAACATCCACTTCTGAAGAAGAGGCCTTGGTGCTACAGACTAGCTGTAGGCATCTGAGGCAGGTTTGGGTGGTGGAAAACCCTACAGGTCACAACAGACACACACAAAGAAGCTCCCTTGCCGCATGGGTCAAACACAGTGGAGTCAATGCAGCTCGACTGCTATCATTGCCCGTCAGGACTGAGTCTCACCAGCAGAAGAGCTATCCTAGAATTATAGGCTCATAGCAGGCACTGTTTTTGAGATGGTCATGCATACTGAAATTTCTGGTTTGTTTCTGCTTAGGCGATGAGAAGAGTTTAGTGACAGCTTTCCAACAATCAAAATTAGGGAACTATTCAAGGTCTTAGGAGACAGGAAAAGGAAATAGCACACAAGTTCAAAGAAGAGCTATTTTGAGGAAAAAAGTCTGTATCTTCTCACAAGCAACTGCAACTGCTGAAGCTACTCCATTGCCTGCTAAGTTGCTTTGGGTATCTGGATGAAAATGGGCGTTATCTGAGGAAGGAAAGTTTGAGCACAAATAGCAGGAAGCAGAGTCTAGAGAGACTGATGCTTTTTCATTGAAAAGCTTAATTAGAAAGCACAGACACATGGCAAGAGTGAAAGAACAAACCCCACTGGACAGATATTAGGCACAATGCATAAGGCATTACTGGAATGCACTCGAAGATGATGGGGATGTGGCTAGTCATAAAAGCCCCCTACAGAATGAAAGCTTTGTAAAATTTGGCTTTGCTGTAAGTTCAGATGGGTATATCTTAGAGTGGAAAATACCTTCTTGCTTTTGTCATCGAATTTAAAACATACATTGGAACAGAGACCCAGAGTGCCATGGTTTATTGTGTTCCTCACCTGTGAGGACTATCCTCATAGCAAGCCATGTACCTGATGGCTGGACAGCATGAGTGATGATCATTATTTAATAGTAATGCAAATATTTTTGTGATAATCAAAAACTATAAATTCAAAACAAATGGCATGCTTTAGAAGAAATCCCAAAGTTGATTGCAATTACTGCCATAGACAGGAAACAGATTGAAGTAACTTTTAGGGTGGAAGATGACAATTGTCCATACAGCATAATGTTGTATGTGCATGCTTGTCAGAGAATGAGGAATGTGAAGGTCAGCTCAAATGGTCTGTGTTTTTCATTCTGTTTAGTGTGAAAAGGGACAAGTATGGTAAGGAACGCTGCTGTCTACAGAAAATGTCTTGCTGACTCCTTCAGACTATGGCTAAAACTCCTGTTAATGTCAGTTGGTATCTCTCCAGAAACAATTTACTTCCTGATGTACTTCTTGAAGATATAAAACACCCATTATTATTACCAAACCTTGCCATCAGTAGTCTCAGCTCTAGGGTACCATGGTGATTAATGCTTGAGGAACATCTGAATAGGGTTTGCATGCAGTGGAGGAACAGGATGTTTGTGCCATGCCCAACACAAACTGGTCCTGCTTTCAGTTGGGGAACTAGGCTACACATGATGAAGAACATGGATACTCTTTGTAAAATGATTAATCATGTCACACTGATAGAAAGAATTGTTTCAGGACAAGAACTAGAAGACTATTGAGAAGCGTGAAGTCAGTGCTTAAGGCCAGATACAGCTTTTAGGGAAACAGGTATTTAAATCCAGAGTAACTCCATCAACACTGAATGTTTACTTCATATTTGTCTAATTCTAGTTTGATAGAACTGGCCCCTGATTTTCCATGCTGTAGTTTGTCTTTTTTCATTGGGTGGTTTTTGGTGGGTTTGGGTTTTTTTTTTTTTGCATTCTTTCTCATCATCCACCAGTCAGGCTTGCACTGGTTTAGCGCATTCCATTCACATCCATGTTTACATTCTTTCTGTACTTGCCCTGTACACAATACAGTTATGCACATAAATACTGTCTACTCAAAAAAATGTCGTTTTCACACATCCCAGTCTGTCTCACAGTGTTATAAAGCTCTGTGCATACCTGTTATATCTTTGTTCCTAAAGTAACTATAATGGTCCAAACAAAGTGGGGTGCCACTTCAAACAAGTGGCATGAAGAACTAGGGTGCCTTGGTGTAGCTTCTGACACTACTCATAGCTACTGGGCTGGGTCTACTGCCCCTCAAAGAAACAATAGTTTTTCTGACAAATTACAATATCAGGTCAATTATACAGTGATAGTCATTGACTGGCATCCTTGCACTCAGACCAACCAAGAGTTTTCAGATGAGTCCAGCTATCCAAGCAGCTTAGGGACCAAGTGGCAGATCAGGTTGCTGGAGCTAACAGCGTGCTACCTGCTACCCGCAGAACCCAGTTCTGCTGGTCAGGAGTTCAGGAGGTGGATTTCAGTGGGGCTACAGGAATTTTTACTATATTTCACAATCCAAAGATCAAAGAGAATGGCTTTGACCCATAACATTTATGCTGCACAGTTCTAGAAGCACAGTGCCTGCATCCACTGACAGAGGAATCTGTGGTATGTCCATAAAGATTGCATTGCCATGAGCCGGAACAGGAACCAGTTTCTCTCAAGAATCAGGTACCTGCAAGGTGTCTGGAAGTCTTTTGTGATAATAATCTCATGCACATCAGCCTTTTTGGAACTATACTACCTGTGACTTACAAAATCTGTGCTGAACTCTGTCCTTCATTGTCAGCATAGGGTAAAAAGATACCTGGTGTGTAAATTAAGAAAACAGCATGGAATTTATTATTTCCCTTTTTAATATCTATGAAGTGATGATGGCAGGACAATACTGCTTTCTCACAAAAAGGCCTTCAGTCTAATATAAATGATCAATAAACATGGAAAATAATGACAAAGCCACTGAAAAGTCATGGAGCAGGGTGCCATTAAAATGGAATGAGGAAACTACAGAACTGAATTCTAACTTTAATTTAAGAAGAATTGGACTTCATTACTCCCAGCAAGACATTATTTTTCCTTGCCTGAATCTCATGGCTTTTTACTTGGTCTAAGTCACTCTTTACATAGAAAGACACATCTAGTCTAGTTCATTTAGGCTTTCTGGTTTCTACTCAGCTAAGATGGCTAACCAACTCCCCCTTTCCGATGGAGAGCTGGTTGTTCTTCCACCCGCTTTCCAATATGATATTCAGAATAATTTTCCTGCTTACAGGACCTGTTTCAGAACTTAGTCTTCATACCACCTCATTATTAAAACTCCAAGTTACCTTTTTTTTTTCTTTTTCCCAATACAAATAAAATGCATTCAGAGTTTAAAGCTAGAGGTGTTGCTAGCAGAGCCTAAGCATTTTAATAAATGCAGAATCACAGAATTGTCTAGGTTGGAAGAGACCTTGAAGATCATCCAGTCCAACCACTAACCTAACACTGACCGTTCCCAGCTACATCAGATCCCTCAGTGCTATGTCAGCCCGACTCTTAAATACCTCCAGGGACGGGGACTCCACCACCTCCCTGGGCAGCCCATTCCAACGCCTAACAACCCGTTCTGGAAAGAAATGCTTCCTAATATCCAGTCTAAACCTTCCCTGGCACAACTTGAGGCCATTCCCTCTTGTCCTATCGCTTGTTACTTGGTTAAAGAGACTCATCCCCAGCTCTCTGCACCCTCCTTTCAGGCAGCTGTAGAGGGCGATGAGGTCTCCCCTCAGCCTCCTCTTCTCCAGACTAAACACCCCCAGTTCCCTCAGCCGCTCCCCCTACGACCTGTGCTCCAGACCCTGCACCAGCTCCGTTGCCCTTCTCTGGACATGCTTGAGTCATTCAATGTCCTTTTTGTAGTGAGGGGCCCAAAACTGAACACAGGAATCGAGGGGCGGCCTCACCAGTGCCGAGTACAGGGCTCAGATCCCTTCCCTGTCCCTGCTGGCCACGCTATTGCTGACACAAGCCAGGATGCCATTGGCCTTCTTGGCCACCTGGGCACACTGCTGGCTCCTGTTCAGCCGGCTGTCAGTCAGCACCCCCAGGTCCCTCTCTTGACTGGCAGCTCTCCAGCCACTCCTCCCCAAGCCTGTAGCGCTGCTGGGGGTTGTTGTGGCCCAAGGGCAGCCCCCGGCATTTGGCCTCAGTGAAACTCCTCCAGTTGGGCTCAGCCCATGGCTCCAGCCTGTCCAGGTCTCTCTGCAGAGCCTCCCTACCCTCGAGCAGACCAACACTCCCACCCAACTGGGTGTCATCTGCAAACTGACTGAGGGTGCCCTCGATCCCCTCGTCTAGATCATCAATAAAGATGTTAAACAGGAGTGGCCCCAAAACCCAGCCCTGGGGGACACCACTCCTGACCAGCTACCAACTGGATTTAACTCCATTCACCACAACTCTTTGGGCCCGGCCATCCAGCCAGTTTTTTACCCAGCAAAGCGTGCTCCCGTCCAAGCCTCGAGCAGCCAGTTTCGCCAGGAGAATGCTGTGGGAAATGGCGTCAAAGGTCTTACTGAAGTCAAGGTAAACAACATCCACAGCCTTTCCCTCATCCAATAAGCAGATGAGGGAAAAAGTAATTTAGCTAGATTCACCACAGCATTGAGTAGCCAAGTTCCATGCAATGAGAATTACCTTGCAGCTTTTAGTTTTACAAGCATTTTTTACCAATACAAGCACTGTTGCTGAATTCCAGCACATTAGTACCTTTATCTGTGACTAGGAGAACATCCTAGAGTCTCACACTTTGCCTTTGTTATAGATCTTTTTCTTAAAATATCTTAGGAAAGAATTAGGATCATTTGGCTCTCCCAAAATTAAGCTTATTTTGGTGTCACAGAGAGCTGAATGGACCTAAACTGAAGGAGCTTCGGCAAGCCTCAGTCTTCTCATCAGTACAGTTCAACCAAAGGATCAACTCTGTCATCTAGACTTGCAAAAGCAGGCAAGCATCTCATGTTAGAGCCTATTCATTAAAAAAACCCAACAAAACAACAACCCAGCTTTAGCAGAATGAAAGAGGTGTGTCTTCAATATGGACAGTGCAGCAGGGTGACAAGGGGACACACTTGACTAAAATCTGCCTGAGCTGCAATGGCAAAGAAATTTGTTTACAAATTGTAACAGCTCCATGAAGAGTATTTTGCAATAGACAACAGTTAATCTTGTCTTTCGAAGAGGAATCTACACTTTTCATGGGGTTTTGAAGATGCTTATAGTCCACCAGTGACAGATTTAAGCAATGTAATTCAGCCTACCCCCCTCTTCCCCCATTCCTAGAGTAACTGTCAACTGGTATTCCAAACCTTCTGTGTTTCTACTATAAATTATAACCAGATATTTACATTCACAGAACTGCTAAGACAAAACCCACTGGGTAACTTACTTGTCTTAATTTACCTGCCCTGCTAAGACTGCCCATATCCAAAAATACTTTTCCGGACTGTGAACAGTTGGAGAGTTGCCTGCAATTCCCACAGCTGGAAAGACACAGCTTTTTTTATTATCTTGACCGGATATCTCTATGTACAATATGCTTCAAGACAATGAAGATGGGCAACTCCATAGTCGAAAGCTGGAGTAACAGCACTGCTTCAGTGGAGTTACTCTGCATTTACAGTGAGGAAAGTGAGATTGGAATCTGGACAACTAATAAGGGGTTAGTAAGTCCTTTTCTCACTACTTTTTCCCCCCAAGAAAGACGATGAAACCAATAAAAATTATACTGTACTGAAAGTGAAGTGGCTGTTGCACACAGTTAATGTTGCACACAGCGTTCTCATGAGGAACAGGGAGTTTCCACCTGGGAAATTCCCCCAAACTCAATGTTTATCCTCATGAAAGATGAGCAAGCAGCCAAGTAAATGAATGCAAAGGATACAACTGCTCTAAAGGGAGATGGACCTTTGATTGCAGAGGAAGAAAGATTTTTCTAGAACCATTATTATTATTATTTTTAAATTTAACAATCAGTACAAGTGTCAATCTCTTAGTGGTCAGTGTGGCCAATGTAGGCTAAGACATTAACACCCAATGAGAGATGTTCAGATTGTTCACACTTGACCTTGCCCCAGCCCAGTGCAATAAAATCTGTGGTAAAGGACATTTTATAAAGCACAACACAAAAGAAAATAGAAACCATGAAAACAGAAAGAACATTTACACAGGAGCTCCGAGACTGCCTAACTCACACTTAGTCCTCAGAACACTCTTTAGCCTGGCTGTTTCCATACTAGATGTGTGTCTCTGATGTTAGCCATGTTGCATCAAGAGCCCCACCAAAATCAAGGCAACATCTCTCAGCAGCTTTTCACAGTGCAGCAGCTAGAACACCAGCATTTTGTTCCCACAGTCTATCATTGTGCATAGTGGCGATGCAAGCAATGAGGAGTTTTTCAGCCAAAATAAAGCTTCGTAAAGTACTACCTGTCACCAGGACCTTGAGTTCCCCTCACTCTTCCTCCCTCCTGTCTCTCAGTTCATTCTTGATTGCTTTTACTTCTTTATCCTTGAAGCTTCCTGAGACTCTTCTTTCTGGATACCAGGAGACACGTTGGGCCACCAGCCCCTGTCTGCTCTCAGAAAAACTTGCCTCCTCCAAGGCCGTGAAGGGTTGTGGGACTAACCTCTGCTGCACAGGACCAGGTGCTGGCAAGGGCTGTACGAGAGCTCCATAATATCTTTAAGATATGATCCTGCGTGAGTGTGTGGACTGGCGATCCAGAGAGCAGAACGGGTAAGACTTGGAAACACTAGGACAAAGAAAGAAGCCCCTTTTTAAAAACTCATCTTCACCCTGTGGAAGTTCGAATAATTGTGGGATTGGAGCTGTCTGAGCAAAGTAGTTCCACAGCTAGTCCAAGACACAGCTGGAAAGCACTCCCCTAGCTTCCTGCACACAAACATGCAATGTCTGGCCTGACTTCTGAGACTGGGTGCTGGATTTAGGACCTGGCCATCAAGTGCTGTCATTAAATGATGTGCCAAGAATGGAGAATTGTCACTGAAGACCTTCCAAAGCTCTGATTCCATAGCTCATACATCCTCCTGCTGCCAAACTTGTTTCCAGAATGAAAACTGATCCCCTGCTCAACAGGGAAATGTGAGAGCCCCAACATCCACCAGAAAGAAGAAAGGGAAGTGGCTTGGTCACAATCCTTCCTACTCTGCCTACACTGAACCTCAGCCAGAGGCACTGACCCTGGGAATGGGTTTCTTAAAAACTTAAAGAAATGGCAGACACCTGGATCAGCTTCTCTACTTTAGTCTTCTTCAATTTCCATTATGCCTAGCTGAAAATAGGACAGTCTTCCATATTTGGCCGTGATTCTGGGTCGAAATCATCTCTGGACACCAGCTGCTCTTGCCCACAGCCACTGAAATCAATGGGACTTCACACACTTGTGCAGGAGTCTCAGTCAGAGAGTGACATAAGATCAGAGCTTTTGTCTGTAATTCATGCATGCCTAAGAGTGCTATGGAAATAACAGGAAACAACTATGAGATTAACAATTGACATATCAAGGAATATGTATCCCTTTGTCATTAGATTATGCTTAGAACATACTGGGTAAAATTAACTTTGAGCAAAAAAGCCCACATGCTATCAGTACCAGTATTTATTTTCAGAGTCTTTTTATGCATATTAATGATGACATTGCTCAAAAATTGAAGTTATATTGATTTTACTGGTGGGGAAGCAAAGGTTAAGTAAGTTTTTTAAGGCCACACAGCAAGTAAGTGCTTGGATTTATAACTCCCAAATCTGCCTTCTGCTCAGTCCAGCAGGCCATGCTGACTCACTGTGGAATGCATATTTCCAGTGAACACTTAAGGGACAAGAATAATCAAAAAGAAAAAAGGTATAGATAAAGTAAGCATTAATTCTAAAAAATAAATGTTTTCTGCCCTTCAGGAAATCTGAGGCAATTTCTCTTTCTGTCACACCTCACTAGCACATTAGCCTGAAAACAGGAGCACTAGAGTAACAGGAGGGTGATACTGTTCTGACAGTGTTTTTAACAAAACTTAAAGTCAGACACAGCAGCCTTACGTCATGAGATTTTCAGTATAAAGAAAACCTAGTATGCGTATGAGATTTCAAACGACATTTATGGAGGTTTATCCCAAGGTGGCTTTAAAATTCAGAGAAGCCAGAACTGTTCCCTTCCATGCAGATCCTGGCAACCACAAGACCATAAGAAACCAGCAGCGATACTGTTATTCCAGCTTCTGGAAGGCTATTTCAATGCTACTGCCCTATATTATAGAATTCTGCTCCTCAGTGTTCGACCTATCTGTATGTACCAGAACATGTTAAAAAACCCGAACTTAAATATTACTTTACTCCTCTTAAAGATTAAATATTTTAGGAAAATGAAGAAAATTAAATGGAACTGACCCTGCAATTTCAAAGACCTTTTAAAGTCAGACATTAACCAAGATGAAAGGAAGTGCTGATTACTTGACAATACTATAACCAGACCGTCTGGAATTTGGCTCTGGAGTGGGAATAAAGAATGCATTTCCATTCCATTAAGTCTCCATCCATAAAACGTGTATTTCCTTTTATAGGTAAATAGAAGAGAGATGCCCAACCTGACATAGCTCCCTGAATAATCAGACAGGACTTGTAGAGGCCTTAATGCACAGTGCTGTTCAAGTTGCAACCTGCTTGCTCCACGTACCCTCTTCTAACTGCATCTCATTTATGCTTATGCAATTTATGTCGTGGGATAAATCCCAACCTATTGCTGGCAGATTCAAATTTAAATACTTGTAACAATCTCTTTTGAGCACTGAAAGACTGAGAGACTGGAGAGATTGAGAATCAAGTGACAAAGAAAGTACCAACAAAAAAAACCCAGTGAGAAGAGAATAAAGAACTGAATAGCCCTATTTGAACTTGGCTTTGGCTAAAGTCAAGCAGCTGGAAGAGCTCCTGATCCAATACCCACATGTAAAAAATAGACGGGGAAATCACATATTCTGATACTTAATTTAGAACCTGACATTCTAAACTTACTCTGCGGGTAGTTAAGTCAGAACCAGACACTACTCCTGCTATGCATTATCATTTCAGAAACACATCCTGAGTCCCAGAATACAAAAAACATCTTAAATGATGTTACAAATTCACAATAAAAATCTTACCAATCTTAGTAAAGATAAAAAACTCTAGTTCTGCTTCGTTTTTGTTACAAAACTGGGAATGTTTTGCTCATTTTGATAACTCCAGTAAAATGACACTTAGATATCTCTAACTAGAAGAATGAAAAGATTTTTCCCAAACCTGTTCTTTTTGCCAGGAGCATGTCTGCATCTGCCCAGTTTTTCTCAGAAACATCTGCAGTTTCTAAGGAAGTTGCTAATCTCTCTCCCTGAATCTTTCTCCTTACTCTTTTTGGTTTGATCCATTACTTTCAGCATTCTTCCCTCATGTGCCAAAAAGCTGCACTGAACCTCAGATACTAATGCTTGCTTGCCTACAAAAAAGCCCCAAACCAGGAGAAGTTACATAAAATATTTTTTACAAAGAAAATATGCTCTAACCTGTGCACCGGTGGCTCTCACATATGGTTTGTGGCCTCCAACCTGCTTGCTAATTGGCCATGCAGAGAGGCCAACAAGACTACATGGCACTCACTCTGCTTCCTCTCCTTCCTGCTGCTGCACCAGGTGCACATCCTTGTCTCATCTGTGAAGTGAGAGCACAGCTGAAAAAGCTGAGGGTATATTCCTAACCCATTGTAGATGCACAGCTGGTTCTACCAGCTCAGTGACACTTGCTGGTAACTAGGAACCACACTGGTCTCTTCTCCTAACATCTGTTTTGGCCTTGACAGACTAACTCTGTTGTATGTCAAAAGTCTTGCAACAGAAGGGGAATATCTTTAGTGGTGTATGTCCAGTCTGGAAGCTATTTCAGCATCCTCTATACACCCTGCATGAGACTATTATGGAGCCATAACCAAACGAAGGATGATAAACATGGGGCATCCCTGTATGCTGTTCTTGTGATCTGTACTGCTGCTGTAGCCAGCAAGAGTCCAGAGGCTACAACACCCTGGTTCCATAAAGCAGAGACTGGTGTCCATCCAGTCCCACTATACAGAGACTCTCACAAGTGGTGCACAGATTCCTCATATCCACTGACCTAAACCAAGCTCAGCTTGTTCACAGGTCAGACTTTGGACATTTTCTATTGAAAGGTGAAGCAATCCACATGACTTAGTTTGATTTAAGTACCACATCAACAACAGCATTAGAGAAAGGAAGTAAAACTGAAAACAAGGCTCATACAACAAGGTTAGCTTCTTGTATGTGTAAATTAAAAAGATTACTATTACTGGTAGCAGTGAACAGGTGAACTGATGCCAAGTGATAAACCATCTCTTCAAAATATGCTATCTTTCATCCTGTAAAGAGCTTTCAGCATAGACTAGGCTAGGCAAATAAAGATCCCTGGTAAAGAACAAGAGCTCAAATAAAATGTGGCATAGTGTGCTGTAAGCAGTGAAAAAAACAAAATGGAAAGAAGTTACAGGGAAGAAATTTATGTTAGAATCCTTGGTGCATAAGAAATGGGGTAAATCTCAAGCCTAGGTGAGGCATGAGAGAGGCACGAAGTGGAGGGCAGGAGATGAAACAACAGGGAAGGGCAGAGTTAGGAAGAATGAAGTGGGAGTGAGAGTAAATTTCTGGTAGGGCTAACCAGCACAGCTTCCCATTTCAGGTCCTTGGGGTCAGATGTGTGCTAACACTAATGCCAGGGAAGGGACAGGGAAGCACACTGGGAATAAAGTAGGAGGTGCCTGGGTGCCAGCAGGAGGTGAAGTCAGTGGACTTGTACCCTTATGTTAGTTAAAATTTAAAAACTGACTTGCAGTTAGATTGCTTTTTTGACTTAAAAATACACATAAAGTATTCCTAATTGCTCTACTGGAGCATAGTTTATTGCCTGGAGGAAGACAAGAGCTTTCAGAACTGTACACCTTTGAATTTCAGAACATATATAAAGGCCAAAAGTTTCTACAAAGCTATCGTCCTTCTGGCAGAGGGACTCCAAATGCCCAGTATGAAATTCCCAGGGTCCTGGAAAGCCTGAAAATGTAGGGAATAGATACCTCCAGCTTTATTGCCAGACTGCCTTTTAATCCTCAAAGTGTTTGCTCCATCTGCACAGGCTCTCTGGAGGACCAGGTTAAGCCAAGACCAACAGTTCCCCTAACCATTGTTGCATTTCACATGAAAAGTGGACAAAACAACCAAGTCCTTAGCGAAACAAGCTGTACTGTACTAGCAAATAAGTTGCTCACTTTGCAAAGCAGACAGTGTCACTAAGAACTAAAGAGAATTGACTAACATTTTGAAACTGAAGAATTCACTATCAAAATAATGGTGCTTGGTGGATGAAGCGCACCTCTGCAAGGTAGGTAATGTGATCTACACTTCCCAAACTGTATCACTGAGACCAAGAAAATATGTCAGTAAGTCAGTGCAATGCATAAAAACAGAGCTGGTGGTATATTAAATACCAATTTGATGACAAATGACAAAAAACAGAATTCCTTAGATCAGACTTACTTCAAACAGATCTCACTGGAGGCCTTGCTTGCTATTCCTAAACCTCCTTTGGCATAAGAGTGCACAGAGTAAGCACACACACATGCTCATTACCTGTGCATGTTTGCAGGCTGTAATTCTAGTAAACATAAGATTAAAAAAAAATATCATTGAACTTTGAAATAAAGAATAAAGCTTTGACTTTTATAATTAAAATTTCTGAAAACAGCCTTCAGTTTAAGCCCTATGTTAACCACTGGTGTTCACTGACTGACACAAGGGTTCAAACCAGAACCATAAATGGGAGAAACACCAGTTCTGTAAGGAACATGTCTGGCAGGATTGAGCAGTCCACATACAAGATGTCATGACTTTCAGTGGGGTGCTCCACTATTCTTTATGTCCGCTACAGAAACTCTGCTTGCCAGCTTAAACCCATGCATGTCTATATACTTCATTTTTTGTCTGAAAATATCTGTACCAAAACAAACCAAGCCAGATGTTCAGCCTGCAATGAGACAACAATATGAGGATGACCATATGGCATTTCAATTATTACATTCTAGCAGAAATCCACTATCTTTATTAACTAGTTTGTTTCAATATGCACACTTCATTAAGCCAGCACAACGTTTAAATGTTACTATCTTCACACCACTGCAAGGCTATGTCAGCCTTTCTACTAAAAAACTTACCTGTGAGAGATTTTATTTGAAAAATTCCTTATACTAAGGAATTTGATGCAATAACGAATTCATATTCCACAGTTCAAAACAAATTTACTATGATTTTCTTCTTGCTTTGCATTGAGAATGTTTTCGATTTTTTTTCTTCAGCAAAGGAAAATGAGATATTATTGCATATACTTGATCCTTCATCTGGATTCCTGCCTTCTGATATTTAGATAAACATAATCGAATACACCAGAAATATTTAATGTTTTACAAAGAGCTTCTGTTCACATTTGGTAAAACTTCTTTTGCTAACCTATGAGCAAAAAGATTCTTGTATAGGAGGAACCAGTTTGGCTTACACATGAGCAGCTGTTACTGTAGGCACACATTCAAACATGCAGTTGTCTGAAATAGCAGTGCTCTAGACATTGAAAGTCAAGAAGGGCCAGCTCAGGTTGCAGGGCTGCATGGCCACCCCTGTGAGATGGTGTAATCACAAGCCAGTGAAATCCCTCTCCTGCTGGGAGGCTATTACTGGTCACTCCTTGCACTTCTTACAAGCATTGGGACTGGCCTTTAAGCAGTGATTCATGAAGGGATCATGCTGCTCTGCCTCCCTTGTTGTTGTCTTGGCTCACTGCATTCATTTCCCTCCTATTTTCTGCAAACCATATATACCACATAACAAATTCTGTTCCAAATGTCTTCTCATTTTTCCTTACCCAGAACGTAGTTTAAAAATCACACAGACAGAACATGCCACTTGAAGCCACGGTTGTGACTTGTTCACACTTTGACTTCAGAAGAAATTCTGATTTGTTGCTTTTTAGTTATGGCAACTTCCAGTAGATTTCCCATTCCCTTGGCAGTAATGAAGAACAATAGTTTTGTCTCATCATAGTCATTAGGAAATATTGGTTGCTTAATGCTTAGTTGCAACAATGATTTAAAAACTATAAATGCCTACAGCAGAGACACATTTTCCAGGGTTCTGCACACAGACTGCTTCAGCTGCAACATCAGATCGTTAGTTCTGCTTTGCATAACAGCACAGACTATACCAGATCACTGTCAGTTGGAGACTTCTACTTTTCATCTCAGATTTCTCTAGCAGTATGAACCTGGGAACACTTCACTTTCTGGCAATAAATAGAAAAGAACTACCAATTAGTTGCATTTGTTTCCTCATACTGTATATTTTAAAAGTGTTCTTCCTTTGAAGCATTTGTAAGGGCAGTACAAAAGATGGCAGGCAACACTAAATTCAGCTGAAGTACTTAAATATGTTTCAGGTAACAGGTGCACCATACTGTCCTGCAAGTGCAGGTACAGAATTATCTCTACTGTCACCAGAAATTAATTTAATAATATTAAGAGAGATTCGAGATTCATGATTCAACAGTACTTCAGCACTTACAAAGTTTACAGCTCTGCAACGATGTTTGAATTCTAGAAAGCCCCAACACCAGAGATGAAAAAATGTAGTAACAATTGGCAACAACAATTTCTGTAACATTTTGGATCCCTTAGGGAATTTTACAAAGTGTATCCCAAGCAGCCAATCCACAAGGATTAATGTTGAAATGTAAAAAAAAGAACACTGAATGAAGGAAAAGCATTCTGACCTAATTCTCACATCATTTAAAGACTTATTTTAATCACCAATTCAAATATTAATTAAACAAAGAGCTGGATTTAGATACAGGA
Source organism: Athene cunicularia (assembly GCF_003259725.1). Lineage (NCBI taxonomy): Eukaryota > Metazoa > Chordata > Aves > Strigiformes > Strigidae > Athene > Athene cunicularia. Next base: position 131,167,437 of record NW_020799095.1, read on the forward strand.
ACAATTTCAGAAAAAAAAACTGGCTTCAGAAACAAGCTAATCTGTGTGTCAGCTGAGGAAGAAATCAGTCCTGTTAAAAGTCAACTTCAAGTAATGTTTAAATATATGCTAGACTTGAAATTTCTGAATATGACAACAGACAATATTATCCTTTTTTTTTTTTTTTTAAGTTTGCAGGAGAGTTTTCACTTGCAATTTGTACTTTCAAGTACTACTTTAAAAAGATGCTATTGGATTTCTGGATAAATTACTTAATTTGCATTTCTCTAATGTATTATGACCAAGCATATTTTAATTAGGAAAAGAGTTACCTAGCTAACTAGCCCATCTACAATACACTGGCAAGTTGATCATTTTTACTTACTTAAGATATTAAAAACAACCAGAGAGATTAGTTGACTCATGCTAAAATCAAACTCCAGATCAGCTGCAGATCCAGAAACTGCCTCAATCTTCTGTTTCAATACTTCAAAGTGAAACCATTTTCTTTCTCTCATAGGAGCTTTTCATGATGATTACCTGTTGTACTGTGGCAACCAGAAACAATACCTACCCATGAGAGTCACACAACAGCAAACCTTCTACAAAGCAAAGTACCAATATGAGTGAAAACAGAAACCCTTGAAGATAAAAAGATATGGCACATGAACAAGTTACTATGAGGTAAGATCGGTGATCTTGCCATGGAATAAATGTGTGCACAGGGACAGCCCACTGCAGAGCAGCCTATACACATCCATTTTACACTCCAGTTTACCTTGTACTATCTTGTCCATCAAGTTGTTTTATGACACTGGAAGAAATCGCTTCATTCCTCCATGATTGTTTTCTCTCTCAATTCCTTATTCTGTTCTAGTTCATTAGTCTGAGAACAGCTCAAGACAACAATCTGTCTTGGATTTGAAGAGCACCTAGCAATGTGGAGTCCCTGGATCAAGGTATCTAAACACCACTGCAGTAGTAAGTAAAAGAAATCTTAATGACTTACAGCCAATCTAAACTGGTATCTGTCATTATGCTGAAATGGTAAAACTCCCTGCGACAACGGCTTCAAGAGGAAATAGGCTAAAGTCCTCTTTCTGTTCCTGTAAGAAAGACAGATTGTATTCCTTGAAATCTAGTGTACAGGAGGTAAATTCATTCTTTAGAATCAACCTTTGAAAAGGAAGTTGCTAATGTTTATAGATATATTGAAAGGCACAGCTGTCCCTTTTCAATAACAGAGGTATATACAGAACAAACTCCTCTTTTAGTCAGACATTTATTACATCCTTATTTCAAAGAGTAGCAGTCATTACACAGTGAAATTCAAACATTGCTTTGGATTTCTTTTGGTTTAAAAAGTTACATACGTTAATTTGGAACACACACACGATTTTTCAAACTTTTCAATGTGCAGTTTTAAACTGCTTATGCACAGAACATAAACAAGGTACAGCAAAGTAGGAAAGGCTACTTAAGGCTCAGGCTTGGCTTTCTTGGTTATATTATTTTGTACCTCTTCACAGTTAATCTCAAGGGGCCTCTAGAACACATGGTCAATGCCTGAAATCTTAGATAAGAGGAGAGACAGACAGCAACCTTGATTCAGTGATAATACTGGAGATAAGAGGCAAATCTAAAGAAACCATGCTCTAAAACCTCATTTATACCAACAGCGTGGTTGCTATTTCTCAGGGAGGGAACCTCCCCACTTGTGAAATGCTTATTATCAATGCACAACAAACAAATAAACTCAGTAAAATTGGGTAGCATCATTACCACTGCACTAATGTAATAATAAAACAAGACATATTTACTACATATATTTATTTGTGGCATTCACCCATACTGAGAATACAATTATAAAATATGCAGATAATACATACTGAAAGACAACATGATTATTCAAGATACAGAGTACTATTAACACAAATATACTTGTTTAGAGAAGTAAATAGAAGTTTAGGTATACTATGAGTTCATATTTCTCTGTTCCTGAATAGATGCACAGTAATTGAAATATTCAGAAAAGGAGTATGCTTCGCTTTTTGTTTTGTTTTGTTTTAAAGAGGCTTTCCTTTCTGTGGCATTGTGGCTGCTACAAAAGTATCATTTCATGAACCTCTAATTTAAGGAATGAGATCAAGAATCATTCAGATGCAATTTAGAACCGGGCCCAGTTCAGGAAGAACATACATGATAGCAGAGCAGAGAGATGTATGCCACTTCTATCAATACTTATAGTAATTTATAAGTTGTTTAGCAACAATTTAGGAGTGACTAAGCAAAAAAAATCATTTTGTTTGGGATTTTCAAGGCAATGCCAACAAAGAGAGTTAAATGTCTAATAAGCATGGGAGGAGAGAAATCTGCTTTCTTTGAAAGCCTCCAACTTAGTATGTAGTACCTTTTTAGCCTTCATAAGAGTATCTAACTGATTCATAACCCTAGGCTATTTAAAAACAAAGGATTTCACAGCTAAGCACAGAATGGGTCAAGATTTCTTTTCATACAATGTTCCTAAATATTAACATTTTAAATACTTTTATTCTGCATACTCAAAAAATAATTCATAAGCCTGTAAATGCTGACATGGAAAACAATTCTAAAAAGAAATTCTATTCAATCAAGTCCTCTCCACAAACATGAAAACAATACAATCATATGGTTCAGTCTGGTCTTTGTGGGAGGGAAAAAAAAGTCACCCTTCATTACATATTTCACAAAGAAATGACCTTACAGAATTATTATACACAGAGCAAAACACCTAGATCACTTTTTAACCATCCTTACAAAGAAAGGTTTGCTTAGTAACATTTCAACAAAAAGGCAAAATCTTCAGCCTAAGGCTGAGACAACTTTACTACCAAAGCACAACAAACAGCTTTGTTCTACAAAACTTACTTCAAGCAGGTATTAACAACATTAAATTCATACAGGGAAGAAACACTGAATTAGCCTAATAAATAAAGTAGTGATCTATCCATTAAAGTCATAGTAAAACTTGAACTAATTCTTCTTATAAACTAGCAGATATGAAACTATGGGGAGGCATTAAAAGAACTATGAAATTGCAGCTTATTGCTGTCTATATATCAGAATGCTTTATTATATTATGCGTATTTCTTGAGGAGGACTTTTAAAACAATATTTTTCTTTCAACTGAAGTGCACACAAAAAAATCCAACAATAGCTTTACCTCTCTTCATAGGGAAAATAAATCAAATTTGGTTCTGTACTAAGATATATTTTGCATGCCAAGGAATTTAATATTCATTACGAAAGGCCTTTTCTAATAATAATATTTTATCAACAGAGAGGATTATCTTCACATCTTGCTTGTAAGTCAAGGTAAGTCAGAGGTAGCTTAGGAATGCTTTAGAATTTAGTGTTTTACTTGAAATTAATTAATCCCTCTTTCAAAAGGGTTAATAATAAGTACAAAAGGCAAACAGTATATACAGCTGCCACTGCCTGCACCAAGAGAGTAATTCCAAGAAGCTCAAAATAAGATTAGAACAGGGAAAAGCACAGTGCACTTCTTTGCATTTGCTTCAGTGCACCAGTTCAGGCTGGTTTTCTACAAAAGGAAGGACCCCACTAACATAGTATGCTATTCCAAGTGACAGAAGAGCAATGACAAAGATAAGGAGCAGCACCCTCCAGAAGCCCAGGTCTTCCACAAACTCTTGCCATGTCGTGCGGAAACTGGAAAGAACTCCTTCACCTTGCTGTAGGTTTGGATTAAGGAGGGAATGGCTTTCCATTGCACTACGAAGGATTAAAGTTAAAAATACATCAGAGCAAAAGAATGTACCTTTAAGTACAACAGTAATCCTCCTAAGACCAACCGAAACATTCTAAATTAAAAACTAAACTCACTGGCAGATTTATAGCATTGACTCTGCTAAATCAAGACAAAGAAGATCAGGAAAAGACTCCTAACTCTAAACTTAATTTAGGTGAAAGGATGTTTTATTAACCTGTGTAAAGAGAATGATATTTACATCTGTACAACTGCACTGAGTTTGCAGGCTTGCCACCTAGAGGTCTTCAAAAGTCAATCCTCATAATTTATACTAAATATGGCTTAGTAAAATCTAATGAAGCATAAGATAAAACCTCAGGGGGCACAGATCTTAATAAAACAAATAATGATTTAAAAATAAACTCTGATGAATAAAATGGAAACTTTAACGAATATAATTTAGATTCTGAACTCTGTAGTGATCTTTACTCTCTTGTATGTCTTTCTTACAATAACCTCTTCTCTAGCAAAAAAATATCACATAAAACAATAAATTTGGATAACAAGAAATTCAGAAACTTTCTGATCTTCAAGACAAGTTGGCATTGCTGTGTTTTCTGCCATATGGCGTTCAGAAACTACTTTGATGTTTAAACATTCCACTACCAATCCATCAGCCCCCCTTAAATTGTCAGACTATAAATTAGGGACTGGAACTCTTACATTTAAATGAGAAACAAATACAAAATCAGAACGAGGCAGTCATCTTGACAATGGATCACCTTTAGAAAAACATAAGCTGTTTCAAATACTGCATGGCTCCTTGTATCATTCTCCCAGTTTTGTTGGTTTCACAATTGGCTTAAAACAGGAAACCTCTGCTGCTGTAAGAAAAACCTCACGAAGACTAGGAAAAGTTTCTCATTACTTGATTTCACTTACGTAAAATTTTAGCCATCTGCAAGGTCCTACTACTTCTCACTTAAGTGAAATTACAAACACAGGTGTTTACAGGATCAGTTTCTGACAAGCACCGAAAGGAAATGGTGAAGCCAATTACGTACACAATGATATCAACAGCAGAAGGTAAGATGAGAGAAACCAGTTTTTTTCCTCCCTTCTAACTGCTTTCAGTTACCACATTCCTATATATCTCTTATAGCAATAATAAAAAAGAACATTTCAGGGAAAAGTAATTTCCAAGTCAAAACTAACTGCAGAAATGCTATTGTTCTTGGTGACAATAATAAATTGACAAATGGTTGTTATCAGAAAAAGGTCTCATTTATGAACCTCTCTTCTAAGATTACACCATGAAAAAACTTCACACTATTCATATAGTATTTTTCCTTAAGAAGTACAGCTGTTGAAGAATAATTTGTCTGAACTCGCATAGCTTGCTGAAGTATTGCAGCATCACATGCAGAGGATTTCAGAAAATGCCTATTAAACAGCTTGTCTTTTTGGTTTTTTAAATATTTACCTTGCTGTAAAGCTATTTTTGCTTGCCCATGGCTGCAGGATTTAGTCATCTTCCTTGTTTATTGTAATTTCCCGAGCAAAACAAAGAGTTTCATAAAAGACAGCCACTGGTGTAGAAAATAACTACTCACTCATTAAGTACTAACTAGTTAATACATAACCAGAGAGGTTAAATAAAGGTGCAATGCAATTTACGTGAAAACATCACATGCTTGCTCATTAAATAGAAAAGAGTACATAGAAAAAACTTTTGCTATCTTATATTGCAACCCAATTAAAATCAGTGTTATTCAAAATATTTTTTCTTATTACAAATTACAACTGCTTAAGAAATGGTAATGCAGCTATGCATCCTACAGAAGAGTGTGTGCCACACAGGCCAGACAGATGTTCTCTTCTGTTTCCAACACAACGTGGAAACTCACATTTGGATGCACTAGTGAGAGCAGTCATGGGTCATGCTGGGCTGTGTAGATGGACAGATCGTCTGTGCTGAAAGATGGACAGAGCGAGCTCTGCCTCCTGACAGCACAGTGCCACTCCTCGCTGACCGGAGTGGAAAGGAAGAGAAAATAAATTCAACTTGGGAACCTAGCTCTGGCCTCTGCTTCCAGAGCAGCAGCAACTGTACGCAATAAGGAACAGAAAACTTAAGTCAGAGACTGTTTTCAGAAAGAGCAACCATTATTTCCCCATAGGTTCATACATAATGCAAGAGAGTCGGAGAGTGGGGGAGAGGACAGAAGACATTGATCTAAGTGTTTCTAAAATGTGAAAATAATACTGAGAGGGAGGAGTGAAACTGTGGAGGTCTGAAAAGCCAGCCCTTACAAAGCCATTATTTATTTACAAAGCAAACAGCACACAAGCTCACTTGCTTTTGCTGCTGTAGGCATCTGTTATTTGTTATTTTAAAAATAATGTATTTCAGACATTTTAAACACGTTCACAAATAAGCTGGGTAGTGCACTGTTTATGTCTCTGTGCCTCTCCCCAAGGAGAGTTGCTGACTTCCTTGCCAAAGCAAACAATGTAACGTTTATGAAGGTCAAATAACAGAAAGGAAGCAATGTTCATTAAAGGGACACTATAAAATCAAAAATTGTAATTTAAATGGGGCCAAGCTGTTGGTCCATATGTTTAAACAAAAAAGCATAAATGCATTTCTGCGTGGCAAGCACCTTTCAATAAAATTTAGTTAAATCACAAAGGTAATATGCACAAATTCTTCTAATTTATACCCATGCAATTTTGAGAATAATATTAAATTTTCTATTTCAGGCCTTAAAATGTTCTCTGACAAGTGGGGGGACCTGATGTATGACAAAACTTCCAACCTGCTCACTGGGAGTATTAGGCATGATTTCTGTAATTTTGTTGGGTTTCACCTTTTTACTCAACCTAGAGAACAACTCCATTTACACAGTTTAATTATCATTTACAGTATGGTCTGTGTACATTTTGACACAAACTGAACAACAATTATGTGACAAAACTCCCTGTCTTTTGTGATAATTATTAGACAATATTAAAAAATTACAAATTTTAATAAATTCAGTAGAACAGCAAGTATTCCAAACAACGCCGATATCCTGTTTCCAACATAAATTAAAACCAAAACAAAACTACTGGAAAGATCTCTTGCATTATTAATCTCAGTTCCATGTTCTGTCAGGTTTACTGGCAATTCAATGGTTTCTGCAAGAGAACTACCCTCCTTTGAAACTCGCAAGGCTTCTTGCCTCATCTAAATCCTACAAGAAGACTGTCTTGGAAGCTCATCGTAAAAAAACACTCCCAATATTCAATCAAAAAAGTACATGTGGTTTATCTGTATCCTCTGGCTCTTGTGCTATCATCAGCTTTTGTTTTAAACAGTTATTTCATGTTGTTCAAAATCAGTATTTCTTGTCAGCAATCACACACCTCTCAGCCTTCACTCTACTGGGCTAAAACAAGCTCTAGGTTGCCTCCTTTCTCAAGCAGACACTCTGCTCCCTTGAGCGCTGAAGTAATGCTTCTCCACGCTTCTTAAAGAATAAATTAAACTTTCCTGAATGGGGCTCAACAGCATTAGAAAACATACTACACAGCAGAAGTTACCATTGCTTTTTAAAGTGGCACTGACAGTTTTCTTTATGTAGTGGAAATACCTTGTTTTGTGAATTCTAGGACTTCATCGCCTTTTCAGGGCACCATGATCTCCTGGAACTGACTAATAAATCAAGTCTTTTCTCCTATACCCTGCTTTTCCACTGAGGAACTTCCATTTTAAAGCATACAGCTTCAGGTAAATGAAGCTGCATTTTGTGCTACTGAATCACAATTTATTCGTATTAATTTCCTCTCCCTTGTCATCCCAGATTTTTGTCATCCCAGATTTTATGTCATCCCAATTTTCCTCCAGGTTGCCTATCTCTCACTTCTTAGTATCACTAACATGCTACTATTTCCTATGGCAGTATCATTTACGAAAAATATAGGTAAGCACAGTCCCAGAACCAGACCTTTAAGAATTCATTAATAACCTCCCTCTAATCCAATACTTTCCCTAAAATTGTCAGCAATTTTTCTGAAATCCTCAGTTCTCCTTTAATGATCTCTTTAGCCTACATGAATTTCTTATTTTATTCTCCATCCTTTCCAGGACTACTACCAATAGAAATTTTATATATGGCACTGTATCAAATACTTTACTGAAGTTCAGATGGATGAAAAGTCTGCTTGTCCCTTCATTGCATAGACAATCCATCTTATCAAGAGAATGTTAGGCTAGCCTGTGATACTGGCATTTTGCATTCACCCCATTTTCCCTTTGGCTTTGTGATAAGTGGTAGAGTATTTTTGAGAGCCTGTAATGGAAAAGGAGTAATTATGTTTAAAAATTTTCACCATAAAATGAAAATATCAAAAGAAAAACTTTTTTTTATCTTAATTCGATTTTTTCAAAATTTAAAATTTGATTTTGATTTTGTCTAATACCAGGCCAAATGTGATACTATCTGTTCTGAGGTACAATCACATCAATTACAAAAATCTAAAAGCCATAAACATTATTTCTTCTAGTAATTATTTTTGTTTTGCAAATACCTTTCACTTTCAGCAGTTTGCATCGTTTCCAGCTTTGAGTGAGCTCCTCTGTTAAATCCTTTCACCTCTTGCTCCTCTAAAGATTCCAGCAGTCTAATCACATCTTTATTCACACCCCTTCGTTTTGCAAGAACAAGCGGTGTTGCACCTTGGTGATTGCTAAAATAACCCCACAAGAGGACATGAGAAGAAAAGAAACTTTTAATACAGAAATTTTGTAACAAGACAACTCAGCACAACACATTACAATTTAGTAGGTCCTCAGAACTATTTTCTGTTGTATGAGACATTAAGAAATTCCTATCTATACACATTATAGTGTAATTGGCTATAGAGGAAAATCAGTATATTTAGGTTTGAAATTGCACAACTCTCTCTTCGAAATAAAATCAAAATTCCTAGTATTTTAATCTAACTGGAATCTCTGGGTGTTATCACAAAAAAACCCCCAGTAGATTTATGGCAATATTCAAGATTAAGCTTAATTTCAAGAAGGAATTGTGCAATTTTGGTTCCCCTTTTCCATGTGGGTATAAGGACATCAGGCAAAAATGAAATAAAATACAGATGGTCCTTCCACTACTATTAAAATAATACTGAATAGGACCAGAGCTGCCTTCAGACCAGGGGATTTTCAACAGTTGTCTGAAATGAGGAGAAAAAAAAAACAAAACCAGCCCACAACCCATAAAGAATTTGGTCTGCCAATAACTAGTTTTGCTGAGTTGAAAACATTAACAAGGGACAGGTGAAAAAGGGACATTAAAAAACAAAGGTTTTGAAGTTATTACTGGTTTTGCACATGTTGTGAATATACAGAAAGTTCCACAAACAAAATAATTCAGTTACTGCAATGAAACAGCTAGTTATTTTGCAGCTTGAGAGCTTACATCTGAGCACTGGCATCTGACAGCTGCTGGAAGCCAGAAGGAAAGAATATACAATATTTAAAAGAAGGACTGAGTCACAGACTTTGAGGGTGGGGGAAAACACTGAAAGGAAGCATTGTTACCAAAGGAGTATGGGAATGAACTGACACACGCATATACTGTATTTTCTTTGTCTGATACAGTACAACAATTAAAACAATAGAACTGTGGTGAAGAAAATTCTTTTAGAGCAGTCAATGTGATTTTTTTTCTTTGGTGCCAACCACCCACACCTGGCTGTCTGGCCAAACCAGGATAGCAATGTCATCAGTGAGGCAGAATTAGATACAGCAGTCCACACCAGCAGCTGCTATTTTTATTTGCTTTGCTTGTTGCATAGACTAGCAAAAGTGGCCTCTTATTGTTTCCCAAACTTCTTATTTCATGTTTTAATTAAGTGATATATTTAAAAAGTTAAATTATATAGCATTTCAGCAACAGCAGATTTATATGCAAGGCTCTGGTGACAGAAGACTAGTATATTACAAAGTATGTGCTGTTAAAAAAAAAAAAAGTGACTTACCAAATATCAATTTTAAGTCCATTAGAAACTAGGAACTGGATGGTGTCCACATGCCCACACAGGTGAAGGGCTGTATTACCTTGGTAATCAGTGGCTAGTAGGTCAGCACCAAACTTATGCAAGAGTTGACAGATGTCTACATTTCCTCTGGCTGCAGCAAGGTGAAGGCCAGTTCGGCCTCGGCTGTCACGAATATTTGGGTCAAAACCACTCTCTAACAGTCTTTTGGAATAGTTAAAATCTCCATCAATGCAAGCCTGCAGCAGCGGCACATTTGTCTGGGAAGAGTCGTTTACAAAAACGTAGGACATTGTTCTGATTCTCTCTGGAGTAGGTGACTAACCTGCAAGTAAAAGTGGGAAGAAATGATGGTGAAACCAGGCAAATAAACACAGTGCAAATATTCGGTAAACAACAAGAATATGAACTAGCTTATAAACCAACTCCAAAATCTTCCTGTCATACATATTAAATTTGTCCGCTGTATTCCCTTCTGGTATATGTGGAAAGAGCTCCTTTTCGTCTTATTCACACTTCTGGAAACAGCAACAAACCTTCCTTATTACAGAAAACTCGTAAGATCAAATGCCACAAATGCAAGACAAGTGGTTAGCTTTCACTTAGTAACAAATCACGTGTAGTAGTATTGATATTAAAGGGCAAAACACTGTAGATCAGAACTGAAAGAGAATAACCTTTCATAAATCAGGAAACTATAAACAATTTAGTTAATAGATATAGTGACACTATAGAACTGCAACTCTTACTAGCTACAAGGAAAGCTACTCCAGTGGGATTTCTACCATCTGAATTTGAACTCCGATGCAGTCAGTTGCTGAAAATGCTTGATTACTATACAAATGCTTGATTACTAAATGCTTGAAAACTGGAAGTGGGTACAAGGAGGACAATGGTAAAATCAAGTATGGAGCTACTGTGGGTTCAACTAGAACCCCAATATAGAGAAGCACAAATGTAGTTTCTCTAGCTTAATATTAAATAAAGGATTCAAGTCCTTTTCTGTATCAGGACCTAAAAGAGGAAGACAAATGTTGTTTCACCATGGCTTTCTTGATATAGAATATTTCATAAACTATGATTTAAGTTTTGCAGAAGAATATTTTAAGGATAAGTGAAATAATGAGGGTACGATGACACTACGTGCTCACAGGACACAGAAAAGATGGCTTGAAAACAATAAGGAAAAAAGAGAATGGTAAAATGTGCATGAGGCAATGGTAAGAAGAAATGAAAATATCTAGGAGACTGGACAACAAAGCCTCAGAGATAAAAAAAAAATCATTAGAAGAAGTCTCAATACAGACGTGACACAGTTCAAGTGACAAGAAGGAAAAGAGATTTAACTAGATAAGGTTTGAACAGAAATTGAACTGAAACTTCACTTGAAACAGTGTATCTCATTTGCCTGGGTTTGTATTTTGGGCTCATGATGTCGCAGGGTTCTGATTAACTATACGAGCCTCTTATTAAGACTGCTATACACAGATTTAAATTTACTAATCTATATAAGGTACCCTTCCACACCAGTGCACTCATTCAGCCGGGAGAATGGAAACATGGCCAGTAGCCAAAGAATTCGATTTAAAACCTGTCTTTTTTTTTGAGGGTTTATAATGTCTGTATTTTATAGCTCTTCCCCCTGTTTTAGATCAAATTCAAGATCAAAGTACCTACAGAAGTAATTTCCAAATGTTTACACACTGGTCTGATTAACAGCTGTAGCATCTGGGGCTGTTGAGGTTAATAAATCATATTTAAACTTCACTAGGTTGTATTTCCTATCTGGACAAATTCTGCTACATGTATCAACACTGTCTAGTTTCCCAGTGCAGGAATGCACAACAATTTTTCTTCCCTGGACACAGAAGAGAAAGAAATAGGAATAACTTCCACGTCCTGGTATCTGTATAAGGTATGATTTTAAGCAGAGTACATTCCCCTAGGCTGCAAGTATGTTTTTAAGCACATGATGGTATATCACCGGCTCAAGCACCCTTTTCCACAATCATCTCCAATAGCAAAAGGCCATCTCACTGATGTACTATAAAACATTTTATGTGAGACTGGTGTCATTTAGGCCACTAATAGCTTTCTTATAACCCTACACAAAAAGAAAGAACAATGTACTCATATTTCTAAGGAATGTTACAAAACCCTTGGATGTTACAAAGCTAGGATTTCCAACTGACAGCAATTTCAAGTTCTTGACTATTATCCACTCAAATCATCAATGACAAAAGAATTCTTCAACTCTGCTAGTCCAATCTTTGCTGAGAAAAATATTGGGCCCAGTTTCTGTATGGTGTGATTGTGACCTTTACATTCTGCACTAAATCTTTCCTAAAGCAAGACCATAAATCATTTAAAAACCTCCAATTACCAGCCATAGTAACAGCATATCAACAGCACAAAAACCGTACTCCTACTTGATAAAAAGATCATGGTTTGGTTGTAAAATAAGTTTGAGCATTTAAACCTGTTTAATAAAACATGGCCTAACATAAATCAACAACAGAATATTATACTGGAAGAGACTTATGCTATTTGCAAAACAGTATGGCATGCTCTGTTAAATGTAAGCTAATGTTTAGATTTTCATTCCAGACCTGTATGTCTGGTAAAGCCTTACAGAATTCTCCCTCACTTCACTTACAACTCTGATGAAACTTTAGCTATTAAAAAACCCCATCACCGCCTTATCTTCTCAGGAAAGGAAGCCCAAAGATTAGCAGCTACCAGGAAGTGTAACTGGAAGTAATTCTGATTCAGAATTTATTATCAGTAGAATCTTTTGGAACTGATCACTGAAGTGTAAAAGACTAAAGTGAAATCTTAGTATTTCACAGTAATAAAGACAAGAAACCCAACATATCCTTCTTCCCAACACTTGAAGACTGCGGACTAAGCAAATGCACTCACAAAAAAAAAAAAAAAAAAAAAAAAAAAAAAAAAAAAAAGAGATTTTTTTCTACAAACACAATTCTACTTCACATATGGCTACCTAACCTATGCCAGACATGAACTGCATACAAAGCTTAACTATATACATCATCTTCAAAATGCCAGTGCCCAAATGATATGTTCTTACCTCAGATTTAACCCAGTTTAGCAACACTTCCTGTCTAACAAAACTCAGAAAAAAGTTACAATAGTCAGCTTAATTATATATTTTTGAATAAACATACTGCAGTTACATTTCTGTCCACAGTGTGTATCAAAAAGCTTATTGCTGTAATGAGTATCTAATGCAGTAGATTTAGAAACAAAATTCCAAAGCATTAGCCATTCCCTTTAAACTGCTTCTGAAAGGTGAATCAGATAACAGCTCTGAATCTGCTGAAAAGCTGGTATATCTACCATTAAGCACTAATGTCACAGGCACAAATTAGGACAAACGGATTTGCATGAGTAACAACACAAAAGTATTGCAAAGTGAGCATTCTGAATAACCCTATAAATTACTATTATTAGAGTTAAATAAAACTAATTTGGTTCAGTATGTGACTGCTTCTAAAAATGCATCACTATCTACTGAAAATGTATCTTTCAAATTACACTTTTGCTTTAAAAAAAGGTTTTGCTGTTAATAACTTGGTACTTTGATAGAAAATTAGTTTTGAAAAAAAGTAAATTCAAAGACGTCTTCCCAAGCAAGAAGGATACCCATTAAAAAGGCATAATGTAAGAATACATTTTTGCTAACTTTATACAACATGGATATGGCCTGAGCACAGTGTACTTTAATTAGTAATTTTAGAAATTATTGTAAGCCACTTCTTCAATGACACATGAAGGCTAGTACAGGATAGGAAAATCTAATTGAACTGTTCTGTTTTCAAAAGGAATGCTTATATTAAGTGATTCTGTAAGAATAATTTCCTTTTATTTATTAGAAGTCAGTTGTCTCTCACTGTACTGTGTACAATGGTAACTCAGTGTCACATGCTGTTGTATAACATGTTCACACCTGCAGAAGCCAGGAGTGACCTTGAATAATTCAAACCATAGAGCTAGATGCAAGTTCTGTCACTTCTTAAACTAGTTCTAAATTTACACTAACCGTGGACATGTTTATTTTACATTAAATATATGCTGCTGTCTCCAACTTCTCAGTAAGTTCAACAGCTACCAAACAGCTCCAGAAAAAGGAGAGAACACCTAGACTGTGAGACAGAATCACCAAGGGGACCAGTCTCTCCACTAGAAAAATATTAATGAACATGACAAGTTGTAATTAATCACCCAGTCACTGCTACATAGGATATACCAGTTCTGCAAAACTACATTATTTCCAAGAATATTCAGAAAACCTGAAGTAATTGTCCTTATTTTAAAACAAGATGTCTGGATAATGGAACAGTATCAGATTGCTCAATACCTGAGATTTCTCAATATTAATACAAACTTTGACATTTAGAACCTAAGCATCAGTAAGACTACCACCAGAGAAACTGCCACCACCAAGACAGAGAAACTAAAACAAAACCAAGACAAACTGACATCCCTGACCCTGTGCCAGCAAAACACATAACATGCATCACTTGTAAAATCTACATTTGCCAGCTCCTTCATGGCAAACAGCTTCCTCTTTCAGTAATACACTCTGAGAGTGGCAATGGCTGGCAGAGCTCTTCCTCTTCAGTCTTTATATGAATGAAAAACATTCCAGTACTTTGCTTAAACTGTAAGCCCACAATCTCTGAAGGCAAAGTCTTCTGGTCAAATGTGATCATTCCCCTAAAAACACTATGTGAACATAAACTCTCTTTGGATATACAAGATTTTTTTTTTTTAAAGGTCTAATTTAATAAATAAAAAACCAAAACAAACCCATGTTACCTTCCTTGTCTATCCTCTGAACACTGATCAGATGTTGAAATGTAAACACAGCAGTATTATAATTTTTCCTTTCCTATGTAGGCTGAGGGAGAAATTCTTTGCTAAATTTTCATGCACACTTTTATTTACATGTAAGTTACTAAGAAGTTATTCAACTGAATGTTATAGTTAGTAAAAAATCATATTATCAATTGTCATTTCTGAAAGAACCCCATTATCTACATCAAGTTCCACTGAGAGGTCTGTATTTTCTATTTAAAACTTTTACCTATTCAGTCTAACTGGAACATTTTATTGCTCTACTAACATGGATCTGCTGCTAAAAGCAGCACCTCAGATCCAGTACAGCACGATGTCTGTTTTACATAGAGCTGCATTTTGCAGCATTTTTCCTTCCTAACTCTCGTTAGCTTTCTAGCAGTTCCTGGATTCAAGACATCGCAGCAGGTTCATAAGACCTGTCTCTCAGATCTCTAGCCAGACACATCGGTAAGCAAGTGGTAATACAAGCACATCATTTATGCCATTTGTCTTCTGTCACTGACATTCCCTTCTGCAGACAAGACATACAAGTATATTCTTCTGATGTCAGAACCGTTCTGTAAGTAGAATCTTCGGTGCACTGCATATACATAGTGCTTTGCACATACAAGTTACAAAGTGCTTTATGAAAAAAATGAGAATTATCATTGCTGCTCATTTATGGATCAGCAGACAATGGCACTGAGAAACAGGGCTCAGCATTGTATAGTATGTCAACATTACAAGATAAAAAGCAAACAAGATCTCACATGCCAAGCCAGGATTGCAGAATGCTTCCTCAGATAACATAATGCACATGCATTGTGTATTTATGTATACAAAATAAGGGAGTGATAGGAAAGAGGTAATTCTTTTAAAACATCTTTATTGACAAAGCAGAATCACAAACTTTTTATCCTTACTACATTTAACTGGCAATTCAGTTGCATTACATGTTTTGGTGCACTTCTACCAAATACACATTTACGTATTTTTGAACTTTGCTCACTTTTCATCTTCTGCAAAAGAACTATTAGGAAGAAAGGCAATTTACAGCTTTCTTCAAACCACCTGTAACTCATTCCCCGCGGCCAGCTCAGGTAAATCAGTAAATAACGGCACTACTTCCCTGATAACTGAGGCCAGCTTGATCACATCTGCTTTTGCAGAAAGTTACTGCCCCACTTCCACCGGCCGTAACTGCCGGCCTCTTCCCAGCCCTGACAGGGCTCCCGCTCCGCTCCTGCGGCGGGGCCGCCGTGCGCCGACCCGGCGGTGGGGACAGACAGACCCA